>NW_020664447.1:23941423-24099436 GCF_002925995.2 Terrapene triunguis
GAGTGTCTAATTCAGCAAGACGGGGTGCTGGAGTCCTGAGCTGGCAGGGAAAACAGAAGCAGGGGTAGTCTTGGCACATCGGGTGGCAGCTCCCAAGGGGGTTTCTGTGATCCAACCCGTCACACAGTCTTTCTAGCATATTGACAAAGGTCAGCAAATATGTCCCAAACACTGACAGTTTGTCACAGGAGATAGAGGTAAGAAAAGTAATACACAAGGGCTCTATTCTCATCAGCACCCCATCTATCATTATAGTCAATTATAGGAGTGATCCTTTTCTTTTGTCCGAGTAATGACAGTGTCCCAGATTGATGATATGTTGTTATTTGAAATGCACAAGAGCCTCAAGTTTTTTTGAGGAATCATTCATTACAAGATTCAGCTCTGGGATCCCTCAAGCGTATCTCTTGTATTCTGCTCATTTGTTTCTGGTAATAATGTTCAAAGAATTTCAAGATTTTATAAGTTACTTACACACACACACACACATAAATAAAAAAGCCTTTAAAAGCTAGTTGACTTTTTCTTTGTTGTTGTTGTTGTTGTTGAAGAAAAATAACTTTTTAACCAAAAGATTTTTTTTTAAATTTGCAGTTTTTTAGTAAAAACCCAGAAACTATAAAACTGGTTTAAATTTTGGGGTTTTGAACACAATTTATTTTTTACCACAACCCCACAACATTTACCCAAAAGATTTTTTTGAAAACTGATTTTTTTACAGTGTTTAGTTTTCCAATACAAAAACTGATTTTGTGAGAAGAGGAGGGGAGATTCTAAATCTTTTTTTCTTTTTTTCCAAAATTTCTCAGGAAAAGTCCTTGCCATTTTTCAATCATCTCATTTAAAAAAAAAATGTGTTCCAAATTTTCCCCTAAGATCGATCTGTTGCCATTGTTTGCCCTAGAGAAAGGATTCTGACTGCACACCTCTCATAACTCTCCATTGTCATACAGTCCATTTGCTTAAGTTGTGTAAAAGATCATGATTTGGCCCATGGTATTTAAGCAGTATACTTCTGCATATTCTAAAGAGAATTACTAAAGAGAGTTCTAAAGAGAGAGAGAGACTTACTAAGCCAGATAATAGTTTTAATAGAAAGACACTAGCATCTTTGAGCAAAACAATTCTAACGGTATAAAACTATTCCACTATCTCATACACTTAATATCATATTTAAATAATCAGTTTAAGTCGATGGTAGCCCATGCATCTGAGGAAAGAGTCTAGCCTGGAGGTCTTTTCAGAATTCTCATTAACTCATTTTTTATCTATACTGAAAGGTATTGAAATGATAGTAGACTACCTGAAAGACCATTGGCTGTTATATAGTGTGCTCCTGACATGAAACAAAATCAAGACCTGATAACCTTCTCCAGTTGTCTAAGGGTCTACTTAGAATCATAGAATATCAGGGTTGGAAGGGACCTCAGAAGATTATCTAGTCCAACACCCTGCTCAAAGCAGGACCAATCCCCAGACAGATTTTTGCCCCAGATCCCTAAGTGGCCCCCTCAAGGATTGAACTCACAACCCTGGATTTAGCAGGCCAATGCTCAAAACACTGAGCTATCCCCACCCTATCAATATGGAGGAACATGTACTGACAAGAGTAGTCCCCTTGAACGTCAAAGGGACTACTTGAGTGAGCAAGTAAAACTCCACTGATTAATTGTTGTAAAGTCTGATCCTGAAGCAACAGACCTGCAGATTTTTTCCTTCTGTGGATTAGCAAAGGTCCTTTCATGGACACCTCTCCTCCCAGCCTACCAATTCTGCATCATACATACCCAATACCTGTGGAAACGACAATGCTTGGTCAAATGAAAAAAGACTATTAGATAGTATAAAAATATTGCTTGAGCATGCAGGGGTGTAATCAGGAAGGCCAAAACACAAATAAAGTTGCAGCTAGCAAGGGATGTGCAAGGTAACAAGAAGGATTTCTACAGGTATGTTAGCAACAAGAAAAAGGTCAGGGAAAGTGTGGGACCCTTAATGAATGGGGGAGGCAACCTAGTGACAGATGATGTGGAAAAAGCTGAAGTACTCAATGCTTTTTATGCCTCAGACTTCACAGACAAGGTCAGCTCCTACACTGCTGTCCTGGGCAACACAGTATGGGGAGGAGGTGAGCAGCCCTCAGTGGTGAAAGAACAGGTTAAGGAATATTTAGAAAAGCTGGACATGCACAAGTCCATGGATCTGAGGATGCTGAGGGAATTGGCTGATGTGATTGCAGAGCCATTGGCCATTATCTTTGAAAATTTGTGGTGATTGGGGGAAGTCCAGGCCGATTGGAAAAAGGCAAATATAGTGCCCATCTTTGAAGAAGGAGAACCTGGGGAACTACAGACCAGTCAGCCTCACCACAGTCCCTGGAAAAATCATGGAGCAGGTCCTCAAGGAAACCATTTTGAAGCACTTGGAGGACAGGAAGGTGATCAGGAACAGTCAACATGGATTCACCAAGGGGAAGTCAAGCCTGACCAACCTGATTGCCTTCTATGATGAGATAACTGGCTCTCTGGATATGGTGAAAGCGGTGGATGGGATATATCTTGCCTTTAGCAAAGCTTTTGATATGGTCTCCCACAGTATTCTTGCCAGCAAGTTAAAAAAGTATGGATTGGATGAATGGACTATAAGGTGGATAGAAAGCTGGCTAGATTGTCGGGGTCAACGGATAGTTATCAACAGCTCGATGCCTAGTTGGCAGCTGGTATCAAGCAGAGTGCCCCAGGGGTTGGTCCTGGGGCCAGTTTTGTTCAACATTATTAATTATTTATTAATGGTCTAGATGATGAGATAGATTGCACCCTCAGGAAGTTCACGGATGACACTAAGCTGGGGAGAGAGGTAGATATACTGGAGGGTAGGTATAGGGTCCAGAGTGACCTAGACAAATTGGAGGATTGGGCCAAAAGAAATCTGATGAGGTTCAACAAGGACAAGTGCAGAGTCCTGCACTTAGGATGGAAGAATCCCATGCACTGCTACAGGCTGGGGACTGACTGGCTAAGCAGCAATTCTGCAGAAAAGGACCTGGGGATTACAGTGGATGAGAAGCTGGATATAAATCAGCAGTGTGCCCTTGTTGCCAAGAAGGCTAACGGCATATTGGGCTGCATTAGTAGAACATTGCCAGCAGATCAAGGGAAGTGACTATTCCCCTCTATTTGGCACTAGTGAGGCCACATCTGGAGTATTGCACTCAGTTTTGGGACCCCTGTGATGGGTTCAGTCACAGAGACCCCCTTGTGACTGTCACCTGACGTGCTGAAACTACCTCTGAGCCCAATTTCCCTGCTAGCTTGGGACTCCAGAACCCTGCCTTGTTGAGCCAGACATGCTAGCCTGCTGCAACACAGACCCAGGTCTGGTTCACGCCCCCGAAGCTGCAGACTTTAACTAAAACTGCTCAGCAGGTTTCCTATCTCAAGCACCCAGACACCCTGCTCCCAATGAGATTCAAACCCCAAACAAATCCGTTTTACTCTGTATAAAGCTTATACAGGGTAAACTCATAAATTGTCCGCCCTCTATAACACTGATAGAGAGATATGCATAGCTGTTTGATCCCTCAGGTATTAATCACTTACTCTGGGTTAATTAATAAACAAAAGTGATTTTATTAAGTATAAAAAGTAGGATTTGAGTGGTTTCTCAACCTCAGAGATGTTCCAATAAGCTTCTTTCACAAACTAGACTCCTTTATAGTCTGGACCCAATCCTTTCCCCTGGTACAGTCCTTATTAGTTCCAGCCGACATCTTAGGTGGAAAGCAGGGTGTTTTCATGACTGGCAGCCCTCTTTTGTTATGTTCCACCCCCTTTTATAGTTTTGGCACAAGGCGGGAATCTTTTGTCTCTCTGGGTCCCCATCTCTCCTTCTAAATGGAGGTTTAAGATGGATTCCAGTATCAGGTGACTGTGACGGGTTGGATCACAGAAACCCCCTTGGGAGCTGCCACCCGATGTGCCAAGACTACCCCTGCTTCTGTTTTCCCTGCCAGCTTAGGGCTCCAGCACCCTGTCTTGCTGAGCCAGCCACTCCTGTCTGGCTCCAACACAGACTCAGGGTCTGAATCACTTGTCCCAAAACTGCAAGTTTACCCAAAAACAGCTCACAGGAGTGTGCTTGTCTTTAGCAC
This sequence comes from Terrapene triunguis, assembly GCF_002925995.2. Taxonomy (NCBI): domain Eukaryota; kingdom Metazoa; phylum Chordata; order Testudines; family Emydidae; genus Terrapene; species Terrapene triunguis. The sequence goes on from NW_020664447.1 coordinate 23,945,574, forward strand.
TCAGATGCCCAACTCCCAATGGGGTCTAAACCCAGATAAATCCGTTTTACCCTGCATAAAGCTTATGCAGGGCAAACTCATAAATTGTTCGCCCTCTATAACACTGATAGAGAGATATGCACAGCTGTTTGCTCCCCCAAGTATTAATACATACTCTGAGTAAATTACTAAATAAAAAGTTATTTTATTAAATACAGACAGTAGGATTTAAGTGGTTCCAAGTAGTAACAGACAGAACAAAGTAAGTCACAAGCAAAATAAAATGAAATGCGCAAATCTATGCCTAATCAAACTAAATACAGATAAGTTCCTCACCAGTTCCAGCATGCTCCCTTTTACAGGCTAATCTCCCTTTAGCCTGGGTCCAGCAATCTCTCTCAACCCCTGTAATTACTGTCTTTCGTTTCAGTTTCCTTCAAGCATCCTGGGAGGGTGGACAGGCTCTTTCTTTAGCCAGCTGAAGACAAAATGGAGGGGTCTCCCCCAGGGTTAAATAGACTCTCTCTTGTGGGAGGAGACCCCCCTCCTCCCTCCTATGCAAAGTCCAGCTCCAAGATGGAGTTCTGGAGTCACCTGGGCAAGTCACATGTCCCTGCATGACTCAGTCTTTACAGGCTGACGCCATTGCCCACATGGAATCTTGCATGTCTCCAGGAAGACTTCTTATGTGGATTGGAGCATTCCAAGATGCATTGTTCTCTGATCAGGTACTTAACCTGGCGAATTCCTTCCTAAAGAAGCTGACCAAATGCCTCCCAAAGCTTACTTAGAAACCAAGCAAGCATAAAGCCCATATTCTTAACCTCAAGGAGAAAATGATATATATATGTACAAATAGGATGAATACATATAGTAGACCATAACCTTTACGGAGATATGTTACCTGGCACAGGCAGCACCAAACATATTCCAGTTATGTCATACATACATTTATAAGCACCCCCTCCCCACAAAGCCTTATGGGGTACACTGTCACAGTGACATGTTCACATGTCTTGTGAGACCCCAGCCTCCATTCTTCCAGGGCTGGCCCACATGTACCCAGGAAGGGTTGCAAGTAAATAGAGCCATTTACAGCTCATTGATTCTGAAACATATTCCAGTTACATTATATTCACACTCATAAGCATATTTCCATAAAACATTATAGAGTGCAATGTCACACCCCCCACTACAGAAAGGACATGAACAAATTGGAGAGAGTCCAGCAGAGAGCAACAAAAATGGTCAGGGGGCTGGGGCACATGACTTATGAGGTGAGGCTGAGGGAACTGGGCTTATTTAGTCTGCAGAAGAGAAGAGCGAGGGGGGATTTGATAGCAGCCTTCAACTACCTGAAGGGGGGTTCCAAAGAGGATGGAGCTTGGCTGTTCTTAGTGGTGGCAGTTGACAGAACAAGGAGCAATGTTCTCAAGTTGAAATGGGGGAGGTCTAGGTTGGATATTAGGAAACACTATTTCACTAGGAGGGTGGTGAAGCACTGGAATGGGTTACCTAGGGAGGTGGTGGAATCTCCATCCTTAGAGGTTTTTAAGGCCCAGCTTGACAAAGCCCTGGCTGGGATAATTTAGTTGGGATTGGTCCTGCTTTGAGCAGGTGGTTGGACTAGATGACCTCCTGAGGTCTCTTTCAACCCTAATCTTCTATGATTCTATGATAAGTAGAAATGAAACTATTGACCTTATTGAGATGTACCCAGCTGTTTGATTGCATCCCCCTCACATTTTACGTAGGGGATTGTGATGTGGTGCCACTCACTGCTGTGGCACCTCCTGCTGGCTGTCCTGGGTATTATCTTAGTCCGCCCGTGCGCCTTTGTCTGGTGACATCTCGCTGCTGTCACTTCTGCTCCAAGATGTGCGTCATCCCAAAGCATACAGCGTCCTCTTCAGGACACAACCCGCCAGCTGTGTCATACTCTGTTCTCCCCCGTTCCGGGGGAACCGTAGTCCACTGTCCAGCCACTTCCCCAGTGGCAAGTGGGGGAGTATGGTGGGGTCCCAGCCTGGGGCCACGTGCTGTGTCCCCTCCAACCCCTCAGTCTACTTCCCCGCATCCCCACACCTTCTCTGCCCCTGTCTCAGGGCCCCAGCATGTCAGCCGGGAGCTCACTCTTGTTCCTCTGATCCTGCCCAGCACTGTTCTGTCCAAGGTGTGAGCTGCCCTCTGCCTGCAAGGCAGGCAGTCCTCCTCATTCCTCGAGCTCCAGGGAGTGACTGATCTGCTCTGCCCTGCAGCTCTTCTTATATGGGACTGTCCATCCCTGATTGGCTAGTCCTCATATCCCTTTCCAATTGGGTGTCTCCTGCACAGTCTCCCTAGGGTCCTCCCCAATTGGCTGCCTGTTGCACAGCCTCCCTAGGGTTCTATTAACCCTTTATGGGCTAGTGTGGGGCAGACGCCCCATCACAAGGATGTTTATCTTCTTTCCACTGGGTTCATGGCTTCATATTTGTTAGTGGTAAAACTCCCTTTATTGCCTGCAGCCCCCACTGCTCTCATCTCTGCAGGTCATTTTGCCATTTGGTTCCGTCCCTCCATGTGTTTGACACCCCATGCAATTTTGGTATCAGCACATTTGAACCATGCTGAATTCACACCAAAGGAACATGATTTTAAATACATTTAGTTGGTTAAACAACCCCCATAAATCGTCAACTGGAACTGGTAGAATGAAGACTGATAGATTCTCAGCATTACTAAAGGGGCCACCCATGGAGTTTGAGAACCACTCATCTAGATGGGATCAACATTGAAGGAGATGGTGGTATGACGAAAGAAATCATTTTGTACCAGTTACAATAGAAACCCAAGTTTGCAATCATTGTGACAGAGAAGAAAATTTCCACTTGACATTTCCACTTCATTATGCAAAGTACAAAGTAATATGAGATAGATGCTTCATGAAGCTCTGAGGAATAATAGAGGACTGCTAAAAAGTGAGAAAGAAAAACCCTGTATAACTTTGTGACAAGGAATGGGGGGAGGTGGGGAAGAGAGAGAGAGAGGCTGCAGGAGCAGCCTCATAATGTGTAGCAGCTAGAAATGAGCAGTAATACAAAATGGATTCCCTTTGCCACTACAAAACCAGGCCCTAGAAACAGCTACTTGAGGTTTCAACTTCAGCAGCACTTGTACACATTGCCATGACAATAAAACTATTGAAATGGAAAATTGAAATTGTGTGAAGTTGCATAAAAGAGAAATTACACTTGCCATCAAACATTTTCTTTAAATAGAAGAGTCAAAGAACATGGAATAGTTTTCCAAGGTCAGGTGGAAGCCCTGTCCCTGCAAATATTTAGAAGCAGCCTGGATAAAGTACTTATTCAATAGAGTAGGGATGTTTTCATATTGCAAGCAGTTGGTCTACTTGACTTGCTAAGGTATTTTCCCCAACTGGAGTAAATAAATAATAAATACCTAGCTCTTATACAACATCCTGTATCTTTAGATCTCAAAACCCTTTACAAAGCAGATAAGTATTATTATCCTTACTGTAAAGGTGGAGGAAAAGCGGAACAGATAGGTGAAATTACTTGCCTGTGAGATGGTCAAGATTACAAGGCCTGTGAGATGGTCAAGATTAGAATCCAGATGTCCTAAGCCCCAGTCCAGTACATTATAAACAGAAAGGCAAACAGTAGAACTGTCTTGACAAGATGGCCAGACATTTCTTACAGTTCATTTTGTTTGAGAAACATAATTTTCCATAAAGGACCTTATAACATTTGTAGTATAAATCACAGGATGCAAATAAAATTGAAATGAAAAAGCTAACACATAATGCCAAGCATTATGTTTAATATATGAATTTACTAATTAAATTATCTTCTGTGAATATAGCACCAGAGTCCCACTTAAGTCTTTAAAAAAGGGTGCTCTTGGGAGTGAATTTCACCAATTCTGAAGTTTGCTGAGTGTTAATCAAAATAAATAAAAAAAAACCTTCTAAAACCTAACACTGTATTTCTAAAGTAATAAAATACACATTAACTATATTTTAATGGTGTAGTTTAAAATTTCTCTATCTGTCTGTTGGGAGGGACATCACTGTAGAAATAATCTTTAACTCATCCTTAAATGCTGATTGAAATAACTACATGGAGTGGACAATAGGAGTCCAGACTGCAGAACCCAATCAAGCTCCACTAAATAGTGTATACACATTCTTACATTGCTACCATGGATTCTTTGTGATTGAGCTATGCTACAATGCAAGCAAGCAGGGAAGTAATACTATAATTAAGAATGAATGGGATAGTTCCTCTAAGAGCTTCATTCTCATTTTTAAGCACAAGTGAAAAAACACATTTTAGTACATTTGTCAGCTGAATAATTGACTGCATTTGATAATCAGTTGATACTTGCAGAAAAAAAGAAGGATTTAATGTTGATGCTTAAAAAAAATAAAAGGCACAATGTATAATTCATCACTGAAGGTGCATCTGTAGCAAAGATGGTGGAGCAGAGAGCTATAACAGGCAGAGTGGTGCAACCTCTAAAAGATGAGAGTGCCCGTATTTCAGTGATATTAGTTTCTGATGAGAATCATTAGTCTTGGAGAGACATGAGAATTTCAATACAGTACTGTCTTCATTAGAATAGATAATGATGTGTCAGAGGCTGGGTAATTAGTGTGTTGGTTCTTTTCATTTCAGTTATAAAGAGGTATATTATCACATTAATGCCAGGGGAGAAGAAAGGGGAAAGAGAAAGAATGGATTTACAAGCATAACAGCTATTAGTGTTTGTAACCTCCACTTGGAGTGTGCCAGCTCCTGGAACTGCAGACCGAACCTCTAGGTGGGGTCCTAACCTATAGGCTACAATTTTGTCAAGGACATTTTTAGTAAAAGTCACGGACGGGTCATGGACAATAAACAAAAATTCACAGAAGCCGTGACCTGTCCCTGACTTTTACTAAAAATGTCCATGAAAAATGGGGAGGGAGTAGGGTCCAGCACTCTGCCCTGCTGTGGCTGGGAGCTGTGGCCCCTGCCCAGTGACTGGGAGCTAAGAGGGACCCCCACCTGCAGTGGTGGGGGAGATCGCCCGGGGACTGGGGAGCATTGGGGGATTTCCCCCCCCTCCCCGGCTAGGGAGATGTGTGGGAGCTCCGCATCCATGGGGGCTGTGGAGCTCCGGGGCCCCACCACTCCGGGTCGCAGGGGTACCCTGCAGCTCCCAGCCGCTGAGAGCTGAAGTCATGCATGTCTGCAGAAGTCATGGATTCCGTGAGTTCCGCGACCTCCGTGACCAAATCGTAGCCTTAATTATGACATAAATGGCTTACCAGAGCCCTCCAATGCCATATCCCAGTATGCTTGGAGTCAGGGTGGGGACAGAATGGGCTAGAAATTCCTGCTGAGACCAATAGGGAGGCTTCTGCATGAGGTGATCTGGAAGACCAGCACTTTACTGGACCAATGATGTGCCAGGGCTGCTCAGGCCTTCAATGGGAGTCTGACTCAGAGACCAAGAGACCAGTTTTGATTTCAGTTTTGAGGGAGCTGAGAGAGAAGCAGAACAGCTCAGGGAGCCTCTGATTAACTCGAACTCCTCACAAAGGGAGACTTTGAAGTGCTGTGGGATGTAGTGCATGGGTCAGGCAGTTCCGGCCCTGCAGAGACCAGCATCCAGAGTGTGAGAAATCCAACCCAGCACCAGCACTGAAAGCCAGTCGAGACCTCCACAGGACTCCAGACCAGGTAACCAGGAGAGGACCCTGCCCCACCCAAGGTGAAGACATAGTAAGGAGATGCTTTGTGTTTAAGCTGGCCAACATTCACAGCACTTAAACACTCATCTCTGGACGCATCCCCAGCATACCACCTTCTTGGGAATGTGCCAGGAAGGGAGCGGGGTCTGGGATAAATTGTGAGCGTTGGGAGATGCAGAAATTGGTGATTTATTAATGTTTAGTACATATTAACCTTAACCATTTCCTTCCCCAGATCCTATTTTCCTGTTCTCAAAAAAGTTCCCCTTTGTAATGTTGTTATTTCTAGGTGTTTCATTTCTTTGCTTGGGTTTGTGTTGATGTACTTGATTGTTTCTTCTGCACTGGGTTTTATACTCCTTGCTAGCAGTAGTTACATTATTCATTTTTGCAAGGGATAGCATCCCTCGTGTCTTGGGCATAGTGAGGAGTCACCATGGGCGGAGGCACCAGGCATCATAATAAAGAACCTAGACCTCAGCCTATGCCAGGAGATGGGAGAAGCCATTCCAAGTACCAAGCACCAGGGAGGAATCTGAGCCACACCTCAGAGGAAGGGCTACATGTTAATGCAATGTATCTATGTAAATCTCCTATGGTAGCAGTTGGTGAATGAACCCTGAAAGTTTCTCTTCTTGTTCAATACTTCTTCCCATTTTGGTAACTCAGGGCATGTCCACACTACCAAATTTAGTTGAACTAGCTCATGTCAGAATATAGCCACCACAGTGTGTGCGTGTCTACACTTTGCTCCTTGTGTCGGCGCTGCATGTCCTCACCAGGAGCACTTGTACCAATTGTATTGTCAGTGTGGGGTATTGTGGGATGGCTTCTGAAAGCCAGTAACAGTCAATGTAAGCAACACAGTGTCTACACTGAAACTGTGTTGATCTAACTACATCGACCTTGACTCTTCGCGTCTTGTGGAGGTAGAGTTATTAAGTCAGTGAGGCAGGACAGTTATGTCAGTGGGAGCGAAATTTTAGTGTAGACACTTACATAGATAGGTTGATGTAAGCTGCCTTGCATCAACCTAATTCTCTAGTGTAGACCAGACTTCAATTTTCAAGAAGATGTACAAACACAAGAATTATCATTTGTATATTTCCTGTCTGTTACAAAGTCCTCTGCTCTATATTCAGTACTGAGATCACTCCTTTGCTAAAGTTAGTGGGAGGTTAGCCAAGAAAAATGGTCTGAATTGCTCAAATTGCTGAAGTGGCTCTGTTCAAGACAGGAATACATGCCCCTTTCTTTCATCAGCAGTTACACACTTTTTTCTTTAAAGATTTAGGAATTTGCCATACAGTATTTAATGGGGATCAAACCTATTTTTATAGGTTTCTGCAGGAATTACTCAAAAACCTATAGAATTTTATAGAGACTATGCTTTCTGTAGTTTTTTTTAAACTACCTTATATAATTTTACAGCACATATATAATTCTTTATTATATTCTATGGATCGTCCAAGAAGCCTATACTTATCATTTTCTATTATATTGTATGGGAGTTTCCATAAGGAAAGAGATACTATCATGCCATAATGCATGGCCATAATGCAGGTTTGAAAAAAAGAAAAAAAAAGGGGGTGGGGAGTTATAAAACCTACTTTAAATATAATCCTAATATAAATATTTACAGATTTAAACACAATTTAAAGTTTAATTTAATATTCCCCTTTAATATTATGCACACAGAGAAAACTGCATTTTGCTAATGGCATGACAGCCAGGAAATAAAACTAGCTAGAAACATTAAAACTGACAAGTCTATTTTCATTTGCCAGAGGGACCAAAATATTCAAAGGAAATGGAATACAGTGTTGTCAAACATAAACATTCAAAAATCCTGAATCTAAAAGAATGGCTTAAAAATCCTGAGCTTTAAAAAATAATAAATTTTGCATTTATTTTGGTTGCCTCTGTTTTCTGAGACTTTCAGGTATACCTGGGTTATGTTTTCAAACTTCTTTCTACAACTTAGAAACTCAGTTAAAAAAAAAAGAAAACAAGCCAGCTGAGATTCTCATGTAATAACCTGACTCTAGGAGCTGGAGCCTAAGAAAAACAACATGAGGAGACTCAATAAAATTGACAGAGTTGGCAACAATGGTAGAACAAGATTAAAGTATAATAGATTTTTTATTTTTTTTTCAGTTTTAATAACCAGCAAAAGACAATAAAATTATATGGGACCAAATCCTCAGGCCCAGTTAAGAAGGAATAATGGGTTCACAAACTTCTTACCCACACATCAGGTTAGTCTGCACTGGCAAGATGACCTTGAACATGAGTGAGATATTGGTCTAAAGAGGAGGAAGGTTCTGCACTTGTTCTGTGGTTTGGAACTCAGAGGGTGGAGGGATCATGGACCTCATGCAAAATAGATTCCTGATCTTTCTCTACCCCTGTCAATGCGTGGTTGCTTCAACCCCACCATAAAAGGTCCATGCAGAACAGGAGAAGAGCAATTCCTTGAGTGAGAAAGTGCCTCTTTTGCTGTTCGGAAGTTAACGATGCTTTCCTACCCTCTCCAGTCTGTTTGGAGAGGTTGGTGCTGGGGGTCTGTAACAGTCCTAATGCTCATGGGAGTATAAATACTGTGGATGAAATGGCCTCTCCGAAAGTCAGTGGCAAACTGTTTCTGGTGGTGGAAAAGTTCTTTGGCCCAGATCCTCCAAGGTACAGTATTTAAGCACCAAATTCCCATTGAAATAAATGGGGGTTAGAGACACCTAAAAACTTTTGAGGATCAGGGCCTTTGTGTCTCCTCCTCCCTCCTCTACAAACTTGTGAAGAAGCCAGGAACAACTGAGTCCATAATATTCCATCAAAACCCAACTAACCAACATGAAGATTTTCTACATTTGTTGTCATATGGTCACTCCTCACCAAACAAAAAGTCCCTTCCTGATTACTATGCCTGTGCACCTACCCATTTCAGGATAACACATCACTGTATGTGTGAGGTGACACTTTCTCCTTTGTTTGTGATGAACGGTAAGATCTCAAACACTGGATCTGCAACATCACCAACTGAATCAGGCAGGAGGAGGAGGAATATTAAGTGAGAGCTTCTATTTACACACAAATACACTGGTAATAAGGATCAATGGGGAATAGGCAAAGTAGAAATATGTGACAATTCAACAGGGGTTTAGCAAATGACTATAATTTTTAAAGTTTGCTCAAGTGTGACAGTGCTTATTTGAACATTTTCGTTAAAATGATGGTATACGTTTAATTTGAAAAAGGAATATTAGATTTTGTGTGCATTGTACCAAGTGCCATACAATGCACCTTGGAACTACAAAACTGCAATTTTTTTCTGCTGCCTCAGCAAATGTCTGTTTGTAGCTACAACTTTGTCAAAAGGCAATAAAGCAAAAAGCTTATTCATCTCACTAAGGGGATGTAAGTTCTATTTATTTAAAATGAAGTTCTAAGACAGGCTTCTTCAGTTTTTGTATGAATAGTGTATCACTTTCATTTAGAAGCAGCAAATCTTCACCCTCAGTAAAAATGCCTTGCAGAGGAAAAAATATGATGTTTACTTAGTGATAAACAATTTTCCGATGAGAGGGGATGTTGGCTGTGAGATGAGTTATGTGAAAATTGAAAATTAAAAAGTACTGGCAGCATGTTTATTTTAGAGATGTTCCTATTAAATAAAACAAGAGTTCTAAGTCTGTGGAACATGAATGCTTCATAACATGTAACAAGCAAATCTCTTGTTATAGAGCTGACTTTTCAATTAGGAATAGACAAAACAATTCCAATAAAATATCAACACTCAACTGAACATCCACTCAAAATTCAGGGTAAATCGTTTATTAAAGGACTCCTTTTTAGAGATTTAAAACATCTGAGGATTGTGAATAGAGAGGAATGACAGGCTGGGAAATATCTGAATTATTTTTTATTAATAGAGTCTTCCCCACTGGCTTGCCTCTTTGGGTATGTTGGCGGGCAGCGATCGATCTCCGAGCGCTCTCCCATTGACTCCTGTACTCCAGCTCGGCGAGAGGCACAGGCAGAGTCGACAGGGAAGTGGCAGCAGTTGACTCACCGTAGTGAAGACACCGCAGTGAATAGGTCTGAGTACGTTGACTTCATCTACGTGAATAACGTAGCTGAAATTGTGTAACTTAGATCGAGCCTCCCCCCCTCTTCCCCCCCCGCGTGTAGACCAGGCCTAAGTGTGTGTTTGTGACAGGTTACTTGCCAAGGAGTTAGATCCATAGGGGTAGTTAAAGGAAACCAAGAGGGAAAGGTAAAGCAGTGGCCAAGAGAAGGAGCAGCCTAACAGACACTCAACCAGACTAGCCAAGTGTATAGCCAGGAAGAGGCAACTCCTCGGCCCAAGCGGACTGACATACAACTGTTTTGCCAAGGCTGAAAAGAGAGAGATCCGAGAAATCACTAAACCAATAGAGGATCCTGGGAACTAGTGAAAGATGGTGTTTGAGTGAACGGCCAGGAATACTGCCACGGTTATCAGTGAAAATGGACAGGCTGGCAAAGAGTTAAAGAGAGACATGGAGAACCTGCTGTGAGCAGGACAGTCCGTTTATTCAGCCAGAGACTGGGATTCACTGGGTTTAGGGGAATTTACAAAAGATGGCAAGGAAAGAGTAAGATGTAAATAAGACTCATGCATATAGGACTTTTATTGATTTTACCCTTTGCTCTACATGCTGTGTACCTTTGGGGGGAGGAACAAACAATGCTTTGTACTGAAGAAGCTGCTTTTGACTCACTTTAATCAACTCTGTGGTCCCAGGAGTGAAAGGGCTACAGGTGCCAGATAGGGGTCATAGGGTGACCAGACAGCAAGTGTGAAAAATCTGGATAGGGGCGGGAGGTAATAGGCGCGTATATAAGAAAAAGCCCCAAATATCAGGACTGTGCCTATAAAATCGGGACATTTGGTCAACTTATGCCAAACACAACTGGGTCTGTCAGGTTAGCACAGTTGGGAACCAGGGGACTGCAGCCTAGAGATCCAGTGTAAGAGTGGTTGGACTGTGTGGTGCCAACCCAAGTGACATACAGGAAGCCAGGCCTATCACCTAAGGGAGTGGTTCTCAACCAGGGTATGAAACTATTACTGAAAAAATGCTTACTTTCTCATATAAATATTGTACTTACATTTCAGTGTATAGTATACAGAGCAATATAAACAAATCATTGTCTACGAAATTTTAGTTTGTACTGACGACTTCGCTAGTGCTTTTTATGTAGCCTGTTGCAAAACTAGGCAAATACCTAGATGAGTTCATGTACCCCTGCAAGACCTCATTTTGGTATATATTTATTTTCTATCTAAATAGCTCTTTCTGTTGGCTGTCTTATCAAATTCCTCAAGTTTCCTCCTCAAGAATCTTTATCAATGTTTAATGTATAATTAATTTAATTTAACCATCAATATTAATGAATCCAAAACCGATGAACCTTACCTCAAATACATATCAGATTTGTTGAGAGGTTTGTTAAGGTGTGAGAATCTTTTGAATAAGGCCTCCTTTTGAACAATTCTTCAAAAATGTTATGGTTTTGTATCAAAAGCATGTGAAATTCTAGATTTCACCTGTTTTTAGTGTTAAATGACTTGGAACACAGTGGATGTATTTCAGCTTGAGTCCTTGAGTTTATTTGAACCCAAATCCCAAAGCAAAACTCAGGGGATGAGAACCCATGAAGCTCAAAACCAAAATATTTGTAATCCAAACCAACATAGTTTGAATGGATCTCAGCAAAACCCCCTTTAAAGTCAAGTTTAATTTCAGTGAGCTTTATTCATCCTCTATGATTTTCTTTTTTGAGACCATGAGTATAGACGGTGTATATATCCTCCTAAGCATCAGTTTGGTCAGCAATCAGGAAAATGCCAATGTGAACACATCGGTAATGTGGAAAATGGAAATCCTTGTTCCTATCTTGCTGTTTTCATGTGACAATGGAAAAAAATAGCTCAGTTAGGTAATTGATATTGCGTCTATCTGGGCATTAGTATTCATTAAGTTTCAGTCAGCAATTTTTCATTCACCAAGTTTCAAAATAAAAAAAAAAATTGCAAGTCTCCTTGGAGTAAAAGAGGTCACAGAGTCCCCAAGACTGAGAACATCAGCTAATGTGAATGTTCTGTACTCTGCAAAATAATGGACTTTTGTTAGCTAATGTCTTCTTTGAGAAATAATAGGCAATTATGAGGAAATGTGCAGTATCAGTTTTTTTATTTTGTAGCTTAGCTCAACCTGTGTGCAAATTTGTTTTAGCAACATTTATTTGATTTTTATTTACATTCAAGGAAATGTCCTGTGAATGCAATATTTCCAACGAGAATTCACAACTTTTATAGCTGACATAATGACATTAACTGTAAACACTATTAGCCCAGTGGTGTTATGAAGCAGTTCTGATCCATGTGCTTACAGAGTTAAATAAGCTGAGTTTAGTTCCTAAAGTAAGTTTTACTGGGGTTTACTTCTGTTTGCCCTGAAGAGCCAGCACATCTTAGGGAGCTCTTGTTCTTTATCAAAAAAGCAGCTTATTAAGGGCTGATCCTGGGCTGATTCCTCCCTTCCACTGCAAAACCCATCAATTTAGAGGGATGTAAGTTCTGTGAAGATCTCCATTGAGATCTTCTTTCTGGATCATTCTATGGGGAAATGATGATGACTGCACAGAAGAGGTTGTGGGATGCACCCACAAACTCTCAGCTAGTTCCCTGGTGATCTACAAAAGGTTAAGACCTTCCACAATCCCTTTGTACTTCCACAGCCACTTTTAGGATGTCAGAGGATACCCACCCTGAAGAGAGCTTCATGGGAAAGAATTATCCTAGGGTGTCTTATCTTTCACAGGTAACCTCTGTGGAGCCAATGGGGAAGACAATTTGGATCTTCCAGGTTCTTATCCTATCCAGTGTGGGGCTGCCTACTCCACTGCATAAAGGGAACAGCACTCCCTTCCATGCAGGAGGGGAGAAATCTAGACAATTCCAAGCCTACAGAGTGCTGAAGGCCCTCAATTCCTTTTGGCTTCAATGGAAATTGAGGACCTTCAGCACACCTCAAGAGACACTTCTGCATGTTTCGAGATTTTCCTGTCAGTGATACCTGTGCAAACCTGCTGAAGGCAATAGAGTTGCAAAGGTGTTACTGAGCGTATAATTTGGCCTGCAGAACCTTTGTTACTGGTGTTGATATGCAAGAAGCACAGAACCAAGCTTGACTCCCATACACCATGTTGGATTTGCACGGCTGGTGCTTAGGGAAGAAATCCAGCCACCATGGGGCACTAGTTGTAAACAAAGCACATGTGATCTAAAATCATTGGGAGGCAATAAAATGAAAACCTTATGATGTCATTTTAGTCACTTTTCAGAGCAGAACCACATTTTAAATCTGGATTTAACAAAGACCTTTTGATTTTTTAGAAACCATTATTTATTACTCTTATTATTTGTTAAGCACTGACAGTGTGCGGGGAAGTATACAAGACCCAGAACATGACATGCCCTCCTGAAGAGATCTCTTTCCTCATACTCTTCGACTAAGCAAAAAGTGCCATATAGGAGATACAGGAACATGGTTTCTGTTGACTTTATATTCTGCTCATACAGCAATGCTTCTCAAATTAGCACTCAGCAACCTCCCTTCTAAGAGCTCCCTTGATTTTAGTTTCACAAAAGATGCTAATGTTTTACAAGTTTAATATGTGAAATTGCTTTGTCATAAATCAGTGCCTTCATTTTGACTTTTACTTCATTTTAATTTCTGTCTTGAAGAGCCCTAGGTGTAAATAATGATTGTGAATTCTGAGTCAACTTAAAAAAAAATGCTTTCACATCTCTAGGATACATGGGAAAGAAGAACATTCTTTTAGGAGTGGGAAAAGGAAAAATACACTGTACTCGTGGCATGCAGTACTTTTTTTTTTCTTTCTAAGGCCAAAGAGGTAACAAACACATACATGATTATTAATGAATCCAGTAACTATTGTGGAAACTCTCAGCTATAGAGACTCTGCAGTGTGGAGCCTGTAACAACTGGTGGTCTGGCCTGACGGCAGAAGCAAAGATCCTGAAGAACAGACCCTCTGATCGATAACCTCAAAGCATATGCTGCCACCAATCCTTGTTCAGGAATGTTCCCACGTCAGAGGATTTTGTTGTGTAGACGATGAACATGTGTAGCAGTTTCCTGACTCATATGTGAGGGCAGGTCCTCCTTCCCCAGCTGAATCAAAAACAGGGAAACATTTCTAATAGTGTCTGGATGACAACTCAAAAATGAAGCTGTCCCCTATGGGTGGAGTCTGGGGTTTATCAGTTCAAAGACGCCATTCATCACAACAATCATGGTGTGTGTGATGTGGGAGGTAGCCTCTCAACAGTCATCTCCCACCACCCTGAAAACCCCAACACTTAACACATTTTAAAAATTTAAATACATGACCATTGTGGAAAAATATAAATCACCATTCACCAAAGCACATCCTGCTATTCTACTTCTCCTCACCCAATATGTAGGGAAGGATGGTCTGGTAGATAGGGCATAGAATTTAGACTGCAGAGAGCTGGGTGCAATGCCTGCTCTGCCACAGACTGCCTTTGTGACCAAAGGCAAATCATATCTATCCTGTCCTTTAGTAAAGTAACTCCCTACCTTTCAGGGCTGCTGTGAGGATAACAACCATAAATAATTGTGATCAGATACTATGGTGATGAAGGCCAGACAGACGGAGTTTTGTCCAGAGACTTTTGTCCAAAAGAAGCATTATAACATATTAATGACTTTGATACTTTTGAAAAATGCTGGCTCCACAACCAGGGAGGGTGAAGTCCTCCATTTATACAGAACATGCACAGCAGGAGAAGCAGCCCCAAGTGTGCCTCAACCCTGATATACAGACATCACCTTCTGGAAGCTCAGTATCCCAGTTCAGTCTTTGACCCCCTTCACTGAGTTTGCCACACCAGCACTTTTCCCATGGTTTTGCTGCAATTTACTCAACGTTCTAAAATAATGCTCTCACAGCTCAAGGTGGAACTGACAGTGGATACATCTGTCCTATAGATACAAGCAAGAAGAATAAATGCCATCTGACAGTTGTTAGTGTTGATTCCCCAGCAAAAATAGCTAGCTACTCTGCCCTATGTCCCTTTGTTACCATATGCCCTTTTAAAGTTTTAATTTACAGCCTGTACCTCTTGGTCCTATCATTTGGCCTGTTGTTATTGTAACATTTGTCTAACATCACTGCTGTTCCTGTCTCAGGTATCCCTTTATAGGGGTTACTGCATGCAGCGTTGCAGATGTTGCCTGTAGTTTGCTGGAGGTGGATACTTTTTTTCCCCAGCATTGAAACACAGTCAGTCATTGTTAATTGCTACAAGACAGAGTGTGGCTAATTTCAAATTCAGCTGAAGCTTGCTCTTTGTTTTAATGTGTCATCCTACCCAACCATAATGTAATTTACTGGAAGTGAATAAAAAACTTTTTCTTGTGACATTTGAGATGTTTTGTTATAGGGATTCTGGCTATGTTCCTTTTATCATGTGTTATGGTACAGGAGATCTCTTAATGGATTTACATATAATGAAGGGCTCTTAATGCCATTCAATTCCTTTCTAGTCCTGTTAAAGTGATCAGCCTTTACAAACTCTTGTGTTCTATATGTTTTATTGGCCAGACTGGCTGCTAACAATGAACATTTACTGTTTGGAATCATGATCCGGGAGGTGAAGTTTAGCTTTCCAGTCAGCAATAAACCAGTGCACATTTCCCATAGTGATGTCTTCATTACATTATGTCAGCCTTATTTGACAATGCAGAAAGGACAGAAAGATCAATTAGGCTATAAACTTGTGAAAAATGTGTGAGCCTCTTGGTAGTACCTTCTCAAAGCATGCCCTATTTCCTGCTCACAGGATGGAGCTAGAGGAAAATTGGTTGGCTGCATCTTCAAGGGACAAAACTTTATATACTTCTGAGTTTTAAGAAATAGTTTTATTAAGACTGTCCCAAAGTATCCCCAAATGCACTGACTACAGTTATGTTCCACTTTTAATAGAAGACCCTCCTCTATTAAGAAACTGGAGTTTGGTGATCTCTTGAGTAGTCACTTAGGAGAGGTTTAAATGTTAATATAACAAAGAGATTTTGCTTCTTCCCAACCCATCAACTCAGAATTTTGCAGGAAAGTTACTATAATAATAATTTCAAATAAAAAAAAGGGAAATTTTCTTCCCAACTCCAAGCACATCCAAACTGGAGACATTTTTGAGATTCAGAAAAAATATATATATATAACTTCACTCTCTTTTTCTCTTCTTGCTGTACTATTCATATAAGAGTTATTTCTGGTGCTAAAGAGAGGAAATATAAATACTGACCCGCCAAGGTTGTTCTCATATATTAGACACAATTAGGAGCAAGGAGAATCAGAAATGATGTGAGAAACACTGCTCCTGTGAGGTTTACAGCCCCACTTCTACATACAAGTCAATAAGCACTGAAAGTATGGATGTCTTTGTGGGGGGGAGGGGAGTGGAGTTGAGTATAATGCAAGATAATATAGTTGATGTTTGTTGGACATAATCCCTTTAAGATGGATAACCTAGCAGACGCTCTGCAACAGGAAGTGGGCAGACCTGTTTCTGGATATACTAACCGACCATGGGGTCAAGGTGCAAAATTAAAGACCTAGGGTCAGAGATCAAAACACCCCTCAAAGTTCCACAGTGTATGGATCGAAGGTTTTGGGAGGCTCCATCTTTAGTGCTAACCACTTCAAATAACATTTTGCTGCATTTCAGTTCTGTAGTTGGACTGTGTATGTGTGTGGGTGGGTGAGGGAGGGTTATGCTATAGGAAACCACTGCAATTGAAATCATTATCTACTCCAAACTGATAATCCTTCTCTGTAGTAAATTAAGTATTATTTATGAACCAGATTCTCAGCTGGTGTAAACTGATGCACCTCCATTTACTTCAACAGACTTTAGAGCCTGTTTACCTATCTATGCAGGTATTTTTGCATTTCCTTTGTGGAAACTATAGCACCATTAATAGACCTATAACATGCCTGTAAGTGAGAATATTAGTTAATATATTTTAGGTGTTGTGTGAACTTGAAAATATAGTACATGTGCCAGGCCTTTTGTAGTACATGTTCCAGGCCTTTTTCAAACCCATATTGTCAAGAAAACACAGGTTTGTTTAGCACCTGTGCAGATCCAGCTCAGTGTTTGAAAAGATTATATTCACACCATCAGACATACACTTTTCGGTGTAAATCAGACATCCATTTCCAGCCATAGGGCTGGCACTGTTAGCACTTTGTATTCCCAGTGCTACAGGTTTCCATAATCTGGTGATGTGGAAGGAACTTTGGAAAATTCTGCTGAATACTAAGTAAGTGGGAGGCACTTTCAGACCAGACCTTCCCCCTACACCTTTCTTCTTCACTTGTCTTCAACACTTGCTGCACAAGTTTCCACCTCTCCCCAACACTCCCCTATAGGCTAAGCAGCCAAATTCACATAGGCACTGTCAGTAATTCCTAAAACCCCAATGTAACCCATGCCTGCTCAGTGTGGTACTCTGTTGTGGTGGCTAAACCCCCCAGAGATTGATGAGCCTGCTATAGCCTTGGCCATCCTTTAGCTCAGGCAGGGGAGGCTCATGCACTAAGCTCAACAGGTACCAAGTTTGATCCCTACTGCTAAGAATCAGGATCTGTCACCATTGGGCCTATAAAAAAAGTACCCACAATCTAAACCTAACCTTTGGTCTAAGGAAGTATAAGGGTCTGATCCAAAAATTGGAATCTTTCCATTCACTTCAATGGCCTTTGGTGCAGGTACTAAAATAGGTGTAATTTATAACTTCTTCCTTAGCATGTAAATTATGTCAACTTAGCTTCACTGACCCGTAATTTACACACCTTATACAGATCAGCTATGAATTTGACCCACTGCATTTTATAAATAAAAGGGTTAAATTCAACCAGAAGGGTGAAATGAGGTTTCCACTGCATCTCCCTGGCAATGATCACTCTGATCATTGACTGAGGGTCAAAGGAGCTGGGATTTCTTCATCAAAGCCCCACCTTAAGCTCATTAACCTGGCTGTGCAGCTTCCAGCAAGCAGGTCTGACTGCAGCCCTATACTTTCCTGCATAGCAGACATTTAGGGACAAAGTTCCTAGTCAAACACTGATTGCTGTCCTTATGGTAATTGTCTTTATGGTTCAAAATAGCCAGGGAGGTTTCCCAGAATGCTTGCATACACTTGACACAAAATGAAAGCATCAGGGCTCAGCAGTATTGTCCATGAATAACCACACAATGAATGAGGAACAAGTCCAAACTGGGTTTAGCACACACCTTCCCTTTGGGGACTGGTGACAGGAATTTACATTGTAATGGTTTAAATTTCCCCCATCAGTTTATCATTGTGTCAATGAATGATGTCGTCATTTCTTTTATAAAACAAGCGCTAACAAGGTCATTAAAGAGACACAGAATCCCAGCCAATTTAGGAGTCTCTTATACCCTATGCAAAATGCTATTAACATTTTGAAAACCAGCCAGATGGGGTACATCCAGAACAGACAGAGAAGGAAATAAAAAAGATTGCTAAGGAACCTGCAGAAGCAGACAGGGCTGGCTGTTTACTGCTAACAACTAAGCATGTTGTTCTACAGTAACACACATTTACCATTTGGGATGTGTCCCATGTAATATTTAAACTTCTGACAGCTGGGTCAGGAGAGAATCCACGTGGAGCAAAAAGAAGCCATAGGCACTTGCTAAAAACTCCAGCCGAGCCAACACTTTTGCAAAACTACAGCACTGTGAATTATTCAATGGCAGAAAACCACCAGCCAAATAAATAAATAAAATACATTAAATAAAGCACGCAGTAGCAGGTAGCATGGTGCTACTATGAGTGCGGTGCGGAAAGCGGAAGGAGCTATGGAGGGGAAGAATGGAAGAACAGGACTAACACTTACAAAGCAGTGAGTGTTGAAATGCCTGGATTATATAGACACGTTGTCTCAATTTTATATATATTTAAAACATTCACATCTGCAATCAGAGAGGATGAGATTCAACTGATCATTATATTGCACAAAGGACAGCATTTGCTGGCTGCAAGCAGGGCCATTTGTTTGGCAGAACAAATCTGCGACCGCAGGGAATTCATCCCAACAAATTTACTGCCACTGACACTGTGTTACGGTAGCAAAACTGAGGATCAGCTTATCACATGATATAGATGGCTGCTGAAGGAATATGCCATAATAGGTTATTTGATATGAATTACCTGAACCACTAGTGAGGGCTCTAAAGTGACACTGACTACAACAGCAAGAGCTGAATTGAACTTTATAAGGAGTGAACTGCTACATTATGCATTAAATAGCACCGTTTCCAAAATATATCAAAAGTAATTCAAAGCTCTGACTTAATTACTTATACTATCTATTAGGCCATTCTAAAAAGGTGGTATTTAATTATTTTGTGACTGTATATGTTAGTTGGATCTGTTTTCCAGCAACCCTGATATGGAAATTTATATGCAGTGGCAAATTACATCAAGTTATTTACTGCTGTTTAATTTCATTAATACACTCCATAAGAGAAATTGAGCTCAACATCTCTCCTTTTAAGTACAAATAACCCCCTGGGTGACATACTGTATGAAACCCAATTACTATATATAATAAAATGACACCGCAAATAAAAACAAATTTCCTAATTCAGTTACATTTGGAGACAAACACTTAGTAAACATGCATTTGGCACTGACTCAGCAATCAGCACCAACGGATAGCTTACAATAATAATCTAAAACATGTGATTATTGGTGTCAGGTGAAAAGGGCTACAGAACCCAGGGTGGCCCATGATTTCTTGATTCCATTGCATAGGTTCACTGCAGGGAGAGTGGGTTGCTTTTCATTAGGCTCTCAGTGGACTCCACGTGATAGAGCTGGGCTCTGTATCACCTCCCCATAGGGTCAATATTTCAATGTCTCGCTAAAATCTCAGCCAACAGATTTGTGAATCTATCTGTTTTGGATATGCCAATTCAGGTTTTGCACCCTTAAAACAAATGTGTTTGCAGTTATTAGTAGCACTTGTTATTTCTTTTAAAGGGGAGGCTAGGTACACATATGTGTACACATATAATAAAGGACACTGTGTACACATATAATAAAGGATACTTCCTGCTCCAAAGAGCTTACAATCTACATTTTGTGGGTACATTTTTAGAGGCCCATTGAAATTCTTGCTGTCGGAGATAAATGGATGTAGCAGCTGTGAAAGGATCCTAATATGTAGCCCAGCATGTAGAGAAGAATTTGGAATAGGATAGGGGAAGGAAGGGGCATGACCACCATTGGATCCATGATTAAACAGACAGAATGGGCACATAGGGGGATGAAGGGGTAGTGGACCTGAATCCTGTCCATGTGGGTAATGTGGGTAGAATCTATTCCCTCACAGTTTGATCATAGTGTTCCACTCTTGGCCATTTGCTCCAATTTCACCCTAGATACATATATGCCAATGCTGTTATGATTTTTCTGCATGGGCTGGAATTAGCGAATGTTAAATGAAACTTGCTTAAAAAAGTAATGTGGTTCGTCCAATCCTTTACACTTCCTGAGGCACACCTCATAATTCTTTGACTAAATGTTACTGAGATACCAGAATTAGTTACATCAAGTTTTATGAGAAAAGGACAGTTTAAGAGCAAGAAAGAGGGTTTGATTTATTTTCTGTTTTCAATTCCCTCCCCTCACACTGGCCATAAGCAATAGTTCCCTTAGGTGTTGGTTTTCAGAGGCATCTGCTTCACTTTAGATGCATTAAAAAATTCCAATCCAAACACAAAAGTATGAATTAATTAATTCTTTTCACGCCAGTGATTCCCAGTACTTCCTTGGCAAATGTTCACTTGCATCACTTTGACGTTTTAAAAAAAATCTAATCACTGACATCAAGGGGTTAATGGCAAGAAAAAGAATACCCCCAAACCCTCTCTGTAAGCCTTTGCTTGCTATTCCAGTCACTGCTGCAGAATGCGATGATTTCACAAACTTATATATAGCCCCCAAATAAATACATTCCCCTCTACATGAAAGCAGGACCATTTATCAACCCTGAGGACACTGTCAAAAGAAAATAAGGAAAGTCAACTGCAGTAATACTCTTGATATACTGGTTGATGACACAACAAGATGTAAAACACAGCTTAGAAAAAAAAAGAGATACAACACAAAGGTCACCACTCCTCAAGGCGGGGATCTCCCTCAGGAAACAGTGTGAAAGTAACCTTTGAGAACAATGGAAAGGAGAGAACGAAATAACAAAGAGACTTAAATATGGTACATTCCCCTCACTCTTTTTTCTAAAATCTTTCATGGGCACCAAAACTTTCCACTGCAAGAAATGCCAAGTAGTTATTGTGTGAGTAAACCAGTCACACACAACGCTTTTGGGGCCAACCTCAAAAGATTTAGAGTTTGGATTTGGTTTGGGGAAACATTAGAAAAAGTGGGTGCTTAACGGCAGATTTTACTTTTCAGGTAAGGTCAAGAATGTTGGACCACTCTTGGATGACTATAATTTGCACTCGCAATGGGATGGATTTGATGATCTTTCAAGACGGGGGACCGATTCCCATGCACTGGCACAAGAATTGACTCAGTGATCTAATGGAATCTGTTTCATCTTTAACTGCTGCGGTTCAACCATAACTGTGAACCTTATGCAAATTGTCCAAAAGTGCTCTGTGTGCAAAATTGGGCTGGACAAGATAACTGATTTTGATTTGGTGTTACTGCTTCCAGTCTTGACTGTAAATACGCAACAATAGCTTTTCCTGTGGCAAGTTAGAAAATTAGAAAATTATATTAGAAAATTAGGGCGGTTAAAGTATGGTGGTCAGCGGCATGAAAAATCCACACCCCTGAATGGCATAGTTAAGCCAGCCCAAGTCCCAGTATAGACTGCACTAGGTTGATGGAAGAATTCTTCTTGGACAGGTGGAATATCTATGCAGATGGGAGAATCCCTCTCATCGGTGTAGGTAGTGTCTACATCAGGGATGGGCAAACTTTTTGGCCTGAGGGCCACATCTGGGTATGGAAATTGTATGGCGGAGCATGAATGCTCACGAAATTGGGGGTTGGGGTGTGGGCTCTGGGGTGAGGCCAGAAATGAGGAGTTCAGGATTCAGGAAGGGGCTCCCAGCTGGCAAGGGGGTGGGATATTTGGGGGGAGTGAGGGCTCCAGATGGGGGTGCGGGCTCTGGCGTGGGGCTGGGTATGAGGGTTTGGGGGTGCAGGATGGTGGTCCAGGCTGGGACCAAGGGGTTCGGAGGGTGGGAGGGGGATCAGGGCTGGGGCAGGGGGTTGGGGCTCGGGTATCTATATACCTGATACAGGTATATAAAATCATGAGTGATGTGGAGAAAGTGGATAAGGAAAAGTTATTTACTTATTCCCATAATACAAGAACTAGGGGTCACCAAATGAAATTAATAGGCAGCAGGTTTAAAACAAATACAAGGAAGTTCTTCTTCACGCAGCGCACAGTCAACTTGTGGAACTCCTTACCTGAGGAGGTTATGAAGGCTAGGACTATAACAGCGTTTAAAAGAGAACTGGATAAATTCATGGTGGTTAAGTCCATTAATGGCTATTAGCCAGGATGGATAAGGAATGGTGTCCCTAGCCTCTGTTTGTCAGAGGATGGAGATGGATGGCAGGAGAGAGATCACTTGATCATTGCCTGTTGGTCCACTCCCTCTGGGGCACCTGGCATTGGCCACTGTCGGTAGACAGGATACTGGGCTAGATGGACCTTTGGTCCGACCCGGTACAGCCGTTCTTATGTTCTTATTATGTTCTTATGAGGGGGTCAGGGGTGCAGGCTCTGGGTGGCACTTTCCTCAAGCAGCTCCCAGAAGCAGTGGCATGTCCCCACTCTGTCTCCACGCGGAGATGCGTCCAGGTGGCTCTGCAAGCTGCCCTGTCCACAGGTGCTGCCCCTGCAGCTTCCATTGGCCATGATTCCCGGTCAATGGGAGCTGCATGGGCAGCGCTTGGGGCGGGGGCAGCATGTAGAGCCCCCTGCCTGCCCCTACATGTAGGAGCTGGAGGGGGGACGTGCTGCTGCTTCCAGGAGCTGTGCGGATTGGAGCAAGCCTCAGACCCCACTCCCCGGTGGGAGCTGGAGGGCCGGATTAAAATATCTTGGGGGCTGGATGCAGCCCCCGGGCCGTAGTTTGCCCACCCCTGGTCTACATTGAAGTGCTACAGCTGCAGCAGCAGCTGTGTCACTGTGTCATTTTAAGTATAGACAAACCCTTAGGTATTTCTGGTTCTAGATCCTGTTCAGAACTGAGAAGTTCAAATTTTCTAAAATATTAAATAAAAAGTTATCTGAACATTCCAAACCCCCAAAAAGAAGTCTAAGTGGAGTTGCTACTCTACATTTAACATGAACACAAGCTTATACAAATTTGCATCTTCTTTAAAAATAGGGATTGTCATCACTACGCAAAGCACATTGGCCCACAATTAGTGATATGCAAAATTAAAGTTAAAGAAGTATGGGCTGGATGAATGGACTGTAAGGTGGATAGAAAGCTGGCTAGATCGTCGGGCTCAACAGGTAGTGATCAATGGCTCCATGTCTAGTTGGCAGCCGATTTCAAGCGGAGTGCCCCAAGGGTCGGTCCTGGGGCCAGTTTTGTTTAATATCTTTATTAATGAACTGGAGGATGGCACGGACTGCACTCTCAGCAAGTTTGCAGATGACACTAAACTGGGAGGCATGGTAGATACACTGGAGGGTAGGGATCGGATACAGCGGGACCTAGACAAATTAGAGGATTGGGCCAAAAAAACCCTGATGAGGTTCAAAAAGAACAAGTGCAGAGTCCTGCACTTAGAACGGAAGAATCCTATGCACTGCTACAGACTAGGGACCGAATGGCTAGGTAGCAGTTCTGCAGAAAAGGACCTATGGGTCACAGTGGATGAGAAGCTGGATATGAGTCAACAGTGTGCTCTTGTTGCCAAGAAGGCTAACTGCATTTTGGGCTGTATAAGTAGGGGCATTGCTAGCAGATCGAGGAACGTGATCATTCCCCTTTATTTGACATTGGTGAGGCCTCATCTGGAGTACTGTGTCTAGTTTTGGGCCCCACACTACAAGAAGGATGTGGAAAAATTGGAAAGAGTCCAGCGGAGGGCAACAAAAATGATTAGGGGTCTGGAGCACATGACTTATGAGGAGAGGCTGAGGGAACTGGGATTGTTTAGTCTCCAGAAGAGAAGAATGAGGGGGGATTTGATAGCTGCTTTCAACTACCTGAAGGGGGGTTCCAAAGAGGATGGAGCTCGGCTGTTCTCAGAGGTGGCAGATGACAGAACAAGGAGCAATGGTCTCAAGTTGCAGTGGGGGAGGTCTAGGCTGGATATTAGGAAACGCTATTTCACTAGGAGGGCGGTGAAGCACTGGAATGCGTTACCTAGGGAGGTGGTGGAATCTCCTTCCTTAGAGGTTTTTAAGGCCCGGCTTGACAAAGCCCTGGCTGGGATGATTTAGTTGGGAATTGGTCTTGCTTTGAGCAGGGGGTTGGACTAGATGACCTCCTGAGGTCCCTTCCAACCCTGATATTCTATGCTTCTATGATTCTAAAATAAACAAACATGCAAGTCATGGGAACAAAGTAGCAACATGCTACCCTAGTTTATGCATGCATTTTTCATCCAGAAAATTTCATGAAATTTGGATAAAACGCACAGTGGCTGGCAAAGTGACTCATATTGAATGGACATAGCCGCAATTCAGATAAAAGGTTGTTGGCTGAATAGGATTGTGGTACAGAGGGAAGTGACAAGTGGAAGAGTGGATCAGCTGGTTTAACAATGTTTCAAGGCAGCAAGATTTCAGTGCTTCTATATTCTGGGAAATTTCCCAAATTCTGGGAATTTTTGAGTAAAATGTTTTGAATGAAAATTCCCAATTTCCCAAGTTGAAACATTTTACTCACAAATTCCCAGGTTTTGGGAAATTTCCCAGGATATAGAAGCACTGTAAAAAACTTTATCTGGGAATTTTTCACCAGATTTGGGAAATTTTTAGCGCTAGGTTGGGAAAAGTTGGCATCACGATATAGAAGCACTGCAAGATTTCTCCCTCAAAGTTTTCATGCTTCAGGATTATAGAGGCCATTGCTTACAGAAAGAACAGCCCTAGGCTAGTTTTACATCATCAACCCTGCATTAGATAGGAGTGCATCCTCCCATCTTCAAAGAATCTTCTCATGTTTTCTCCCAACTATTTTCCTTATAGACTTTCCAGCACTGCCTAAGAGAGCTTGATTGGTTTTTTAAGGTATGTGTACACTGCAATGTAAGCCCAAGGTTCAAACTCAAGATCAAACCTAGCCCCTTTTCTGTCTACACATAAATCATGCTAACCCAGGGTTCAGACCCAGGGTCTCAGGACCCCCATGGGGTCAAGCCAGGACACAGGGTTTGCTATGTATTGCTCTGTAGTGTAGCTGCAGCTTCACTGGACTTGTGCTCTGGGAATCTGCCAAAAGCATTCCACAATCCCACAAGCTAACTTTCTTTGTCCTCTGGACAATCAAGACCGGTGGACAGTTGGATTTGGGCTTGCATAATTCAGTGTAGATGCCGTAACCCCAGTTTGGGACCCAGAGTTCAACAGTGCCTAACCTGGGGTTACAAATGAGTGTGGATGCTCAAGCCCTAGGTTAACAAACACAATATCTGCTAACTTGAGTTCTACTAAGCCTGGTCTTACATTGCAGTGTGGACATAGCATCTCTCCCCAGGCCTCTTTCATTGTTCACTCTGAACAGCTGTTTTAATCCCCTGTTTGCTGGTAAACAGATTACACCCCCCTACGAAGAAAACAAATGACTTTAGAAGAAGAATTCATGTGACTAATACAAAGTTTATTTAAAAAAAAAAAAAAGAAATCAAATGATAGTGAAATCCCTTCAACAACACTTTACAAAGAGACTGTATCAATCCAATAACTCATGCTCCTCTTGTTGACAATTCTTTTGAATCCTTAATGTTCTTGTCAATGGAAAGTTTTTGGATTTCTGAATCCTTTTCCCTCATGGAAAAAGGCCACCCGTCCGGGGACATGACCATTTCCCAGTTGAAAGAGTCCAAATTATTATATGGGGCATGAACAGATGTTTAAGCACCATGGCAAAAATCTGTTCCACCAACAAACAGCTTCTGAATTTTCAAAATGATCGGTGACTGATTCGTGCTGCTTTTTATTGTTTTAAATGTATTTAATGCATAAACAAAGGTGAAATAGGAACACTGCATAATAATTTGACTGAGCAGAAACTGTAGATTAGAGTCTCTCCAATGCAAAGTATTTGGGTGTGTTGTTTGGGCCCATTTTTTGAGCAAAAATATGTAACATCTTTATAAAGTGCTTTATATGAAAAAATCTCTTCCCCTCAAAATAAAACAGTAGCTAGACTTCTCTGAAGAGGTAGTGGTCAGAGTAATGAATCTGAAAGTCAGGACGCCCTTCTTTTTATTCCTAAATCTGCCAAGTGCTAGCTGTGGTAGAAAAATCACTTAGGACCAGAGTTTCAAAACAGTTTAAAAATATATATATTTGCGGACATTTCACATGATAGATAGATAGATAGATAGATAGATAGATAGAAATTAGAATTATATATATTAATTACACACAGACATGCCTGCCACACACCCCTATCTATCTAATCTATCTATATATTTTGGGTTTGGGGAGGGGATAGCAGGCATGCCTGTGTGTAATTAAAATTATTCCCTTCCTTGTTTTGCAGTGTGTTTTGTCTTTTACACTATGACCACTTATTGGGGCAGGAACTATCTTTACAAACTGTCTTGTACGGCACTGAGTACACTGCCAACAGTTACTATATAATAAGAATAATTTAAGTGCAAAGTATCATAGCTATTATATGAGCTTTATGAGGGGTTCCATATCTTTTGATGCTGAAATACACTCTTCACAAGCTTGATCTTTGACTTTATGTTTTTTAAAGTGCTGGGTCTGAAATGTCTCTCCATAGTTTTTTCTTTCTCAAAGATTTTTGTCACAGAGTCAGCATAACTTAGTGACAATACCAGTAGAGACCAGATTCCCCTCCTGTGCTCTGTTTTCATATCTTCCACTGAGCTGGGGCAAGTCATTTCACCTACCTGTCCCTTAGTTTCCCATTCTATCAAAGGTTTATTAAAGTGGTTCTCAAACTTTTGAATTGGTGACCCCTTTCACATAGCAAGCCTCTGAGTGCAACCCCCCACTTATAAATTAAAAGCACTCTTAAATATATTTAACACCATTATAAATGCTGGAGGCAAAATAGGGCTTGGGGTGGATGCTGACAGTTCGCGACCCCCCATGTAATAAACTCGCAACCCCCTGAGGGGTCCCGACCCGCAGCTAGAGAACCCCTGGTTTATTATGATCTAACTCACATGGGGTGTTGCTGAGAACTAATTAATGTTCTGAGTTTTGAAATCTTTGGTTGAAAGTTGTTAAAAAATTGCAAAGTATTGTTATTATTGAATCATCTGCATCTGTTCAGCACGTTATATTTCTAAGAGGATTATTTATTAGGCCACAAGTAGGATTCTTTTGCAATAATGGTGAATTAAATGGTGAATTAAAATGGCATGTTGCAAGCAATTGGCCATTGCCACCAAGATAGCTATAGGTAGCTGACAATTACTTAATGGTATATAATTATTTAATCCTATTTAATAATGTATCAATTACTTATTGTAACAATTAATTGCATAGTGGTGAATTAAACTTAATAGAACTTATTTGATGTGTATCCAATCCAGCATTGTTTAATAATGCATGTGCAACATACCTATTAACTACATAACAGTATTTGGAACTTAATCTAAAGTGCTATGTATTCCCTTATCCATGTGAATACATAAGAAATTGTGCAAGCTTGCTTATCTTTCAGAAATGTAAATGGTCAAAGTATATAACTTTCAACTCACTCTGCCATGAAAATGCCAAGTGCAAAATGCATTCCTGGTTATTTGAACAAACAGGCTGGCCTCTTTGAAAATTACATTAGTTAGCACCAGAGATTTGCTGAGATTCCTAAAGAAATAGCAAGGGAGGAAATTATTTGACAGCCAATTCTTTTTGAAAAGGTGGAACTCAATTTTACTAAAACGCCTGGGTTTTTTGGCGATTTTGTTTTTTACTTTTTGTTTATTTGTTTGTTTGTTTGTTTCGTTCCCTCACTGCCTTCTTTCTCTGTCTGTAAAAATGGGATAGAAAAACCAAATCCTTCTAATTTTTTATTTGGGAGAAGTTTGGGAGGGAGAATTCACAGCCAGATCCATACCATAATTTTACATATGGCCTCAAAATTATTGGATCCAAACACCATGAACATTGACATAGAGGCGTGGAGCTCAAAGATCCATATTCATATTTTCCATCTTCGATCCATCACTAATTGAAAGGCAGAGAGAGATACTGCCAAAACAGCGAGGTTTTGATTCCCTTGGAGCTGAAATTCACTTCAGTGCATAAGCTCTGAGTCATTAATGCCATAAGTGGCCCTTAAGTGATGTTCAAAATTTTATTCCAACCCTTGCTCTAGGTGAATTTCATCCTAAGTGAGAGGCAATTCTCTTATATATCTTCCACTGTCCATGAGTTGGGAAAACAAATGCATCCAGCCGGTTCTAAGGAAGCCTCTTTCATTACTGCTCCTGGAAAGAGCTATGATTCAGTTCAGTTTGGGCCAACTCCCAGCATTCTCAGCAGATTTCATTTTAACCCATTGTTTTCCAGACATTTCCATCAACATCAATATTATAAAGTCAACCCAACAAGGGCATACCAGATTTGTTCGACTTCTAGATACAAAGACAATGTAATACAGTGAAACACTTTTTTAAAAGACAAGGTTCACAGAGATGTATTTCAATATTTCTAAATTCAACAGCATGTTCATAACTACAAAGAATTAACTAACATGTTAAGGGCTGAAAATCAGTTCTGTAGCAGAGGACTAGCACAAAAACCTATTTTGAAGGCTCAAGTGGAACTTAAATCGTACTCAGGTCTTGTAATGACTTCCTGAATTTCACTCTAACAGAACTATAAAGACTATTATCACAGCAACAATTCAAAACATTATGCAATACTGCTAAGAACTACAAATCCAACTTGTAAGCAGTACAGCATATTGATAAATGAGAGCTAGATATCACAACTGTGACAACAAATCTGACAGATTCTGTGGGAAAATTTGGAAGGACATTGTATCAATATCCATAAGTACAAATCATTCATATACCCAGAACCAGACCTCACAGCACACATAATTTACACCAGGGAGATAAAAAATTATACAAAATGGGTTGGCTGAACACGGACTTGTGCTAGTGCAATAATGCCTTTGAAGGCAGTTTCAGAATATATGGTGGGATTGTCAGAATTTATATCATGTATTCACTCATTTTTTCTAGTGGCAGATACAAATCAAAAATAAAAATAAAAATCAGAGACAATTAATAACGGAGTAGTAGTTAAGAAAAAGATAGAACCTCCTGCGAGGCTGGCAGCCCAGGTGCCAGCTCTTGCCAAGGCTGCAGGCATTTGCTAAGAACTGACAAAATCATAGCTGGAGATCATGTTATACCAATAAAAACTAGCAGGATCTTATTAAAGGGGATAAGATAAAGATGCCACATTTATTATGATAACAATTTGATTTATGACCAATAACTAATATCTTAATCCTTATACACACACATTATACCTAATACCTATACACACACACACACACACCCATCAGATGTTCTGCAGCTGCTGCATAGTTACCAGTCCTGCTTGAATCTGTGGCTTGAGTTTGCAGCTTGGGTTCGTAGCTTGTGGCGGCTAACTGGCCAGGAAAGCCGGGCACAAGGACGAGCTGGGTCTCTGTTGGGCATGCACCGATGCCCTTCCATGTTGGCAGCAGAATGTTACCCTCCTCCAAAGTTTTCCATCTCACCCATCCTTTTTGTAGGCTTTAGTTTGAATCCAGAGTCTATAGGTCTTGCTGTGTCACGCTGCCTCTGGGTTTGGTGATTGATCACCCATCAATTGCAGACATGACTTTCAGCCTTGGACCGGGCTTTGATCTTCCTTCTATTGTACCTTTTCTTTTTAGGGTGGATTCTTCTTACTTTGTTAGGGCTGTTGTCTGCATCTTCAGCCGTTGGTGTTTGAACTCTATTTAATCCGGACAGGCTGGGGCTGGAGGTTGATTCCATCATCCATACATACCTCATTCACACATCTAAACTAAACTAATAAGATTACAGCAGGGTTTGCAAAAATGAAGGTTGCAGCAAGCCCTTACAAAATGGAATAAGCATTTTAAAATGGGGTTTGAATTACAATATGGCAAACAGTGAACAGAAGTTACAATATAGACAAGTATAATGGATGGCAAACAGTGAACAGAAGTTACACTGTAGGCAAGTGTAATAAATGGTGAACAGAAATTACAATACTGAAACAGTGCAAGTCTCAGAGATTTAAGCAGGAATTGGATTGATAGTGAAACTTACAAAGGCAGCTGACTGAACAGCTATGGCTCTTAACAAGCATCTTAATTGTTAATTAGCCAGTTATTGGGGTAACCGGTTTTATGAATGAATATTGTTTCATTCATAAAACTTTACTTATGAAGTTACATTAATAAAGTAAACAATTAAAAACAATTTCATTCATGAGTCCTACAATCAGACCGGTTCACTCTCATGTTAGGGTGCTCAGAATAGGAATTATTTTTAGCAGAATGTATTTCATGTATAGACTACAGACAGTTTGTAAATTGCTGCATGCATTACTCTTATTTGTAATGTCTGTATTCCATGCTATTAAGAAATATGTAAGTTTTGCTTTATAACTTTGAAAATGTTTGCTCTAAGCTTGTGAACTCAGATGAGAAGAGTGTTTCCCCATGCCCATCCAGAAGAACTATCAGAATCAGCTGGGCCATCAAGGAACATGACAACACAAAGGATTGCTCAATGGCCCTATCACACCTTGGAAATGCTACATAGAAGGAAGCTTGTCCTATGGCCTTGGAGGCTGAATGAAGGAAATAAAAGACTCAGGAAAATTTTCCATCTCTTTGCTGCTTGAACTCTTACAGGGCCAGAGACATCAAACTGAAGCCAGAAATCCTCAGGGGTTACACCTGGGTTTGCCCTGAAAGACACTTTGAATTGATAGATCACCTCAACTCTGTTACTCTCAGGATTTACAGTACAATTTATTTGTGTATATCTTTGCTTGCTGTAACCGGCAAATAACTGTGATTTATTTTTCCTAGTTAACAAACCTTTAAGTTCATTTATTACAAGGTCGGCTTCAGGTTTTTTGTTGTTGTAAAATTTAAGATACAAATTGATCTGGAGTAAATGACTGGTCCCTTGGGACTGGAGGCAACCTGAATATTTTGTAATTTTTGGTGTAAGTGACCATTTATCACTAAGTCCAGCTTGTCTGGGTGGCAAGAGAGGGCACTGTCTGTGACTCCATGATGAGACTGTTATAGTGATCCAGGAGTTCACATTTGTTACTGGTTTCTGGCTTGGTGAAATCTAATTATAGAACATACCACCACTTTGGAGTATCTGTCCTGTAGTAGTCTCTCACAGTTGTGAGCCACTCCAGACAGCATGACACCTACTATTAGGTTTCTTGTAATTACACCTGTTTTTTAACAACTGACTGTTGAAATCCTTATATTCCCTTATTGTACTGGGGAATGTCACAAGCCTGAAAAAGAATATGACTATGTACTTCTTTGCAATATGTTTGCAAAGCATCTAGCACAGTTGTGTCACAACCAGCTTGGGACCTTTAGATGCTATTGTAATACAAATAAATAATAATATATTAAAATGGAGGAGGCAGGTGGGGAATAGATACAAGGTAACAACTAACTTTAATAGACTTCATTAAAAGTTTAGTTAGGTCCACATTCAGTTTTGATCCTAGCAAATAGTCAAGATTTTTATTTTCATCGAAATCTAGATGCTAGAAATGGAGGCAAGATCTAGCACTGATCTATCAGTCAGTCTTCCTGGAATATAGGATTCGTCCTTATAGTATATATTTTCTAATGTTTTTAGTACAGATTTTCTGATCTGGTTATCCTATCCCTTATCAATATTTTTTTAAAAAATTACTGTGTACCTCAGTAGGAGCTGCATAATATACTGCATCACTAGCGGGTGATTAATGCAAATTCTCCAACACCAGTTATGTACATAAGAACGGCCATACTGGGTCAGACCAAAGGTCCATCTAACCCAGTACCTTGTCTTCCAACAGTGGCCAATGCCAGGTGCCCCAGAGGGAATGAACAGAACAGAACAGATAATAAAGTGATCCATCCCCAGTTGCCCATTCCCAGCTTCTGGCAAACAGAGAGTAGGGACACCATCCCTGCCCATCCTGGCTAATAGCCATTGATGGACCTATCCTCCATGAACTTATCTAGTTCTGTTTTGAACCCTGTGTAAAAACACAGTCTCTTGAAGCTTTACCCTGAGGAGAGGGCCACTGGCTTATGGTTACCTGTTATAGGAGACCAGAGATCAATGGCCCAAACTTGTATAAAGAAATGGCCGGACTGTTTGAAGGTTATTCTAGTTCTTGATCTGACACTTGATATGAACTGGTGGCCAAGAAAGGAAACCCAACTGAGAGGTTTGAAAGACTGACACCTACCAGAGCCCTGTGTTGGAACTTGAGGTGACCTCTGGTAAGCTTTTCTTATGTCTGTAGGTTCATTTATTGTTTTTATATGTTTTTTTCTCTAATGCGCTTTCCCTAAGAATAAATGAACTTTGCTTTGTAAAGGCTGGTTGGTAACTGGTGTACACTGGGGAAAGGCTAACCACTACTCAGACCTTCTAGGGAACTCACAGTGGAGTGCAGAGGGACTGGAAGCCTACAACCCTGTTCTGTGAGGAGAGGGACATGGGTCACCACCCAAGTTAGGGGATACCTGGAGCCTGAAACCTTAAGTGGGTACCCTTAAGAAAGACCAGGAGTGAGAGGGGTGGGGCAAAGGTGTAGTTTCCCCTGCAACTGCGACACTGTCATTTTGGTACTTTTCTCCACATATATCATATATTTCATCAGTGACTTCTGCAAAATTTATTTCAGAAAACAAATAGTTGGTTTTGGCAACAACTGCTTAATTTCAACGTACAAAGCTTCTGGGTCTTATGGTTTCAAAGACCAAAAACAAAACACTTTGGCCAAATGACGTCATGTCTGTGCCTCCTTCACTTTGCCTTCCCCTGGTTATAACATGTCCAAGTGTCCAAACCCTTGCAGATCCCGGATCCTTATAGGGCTTTCATGCTTCTACAGCATTAGACGTGGCTCCTGTAAGGTGCTAAACACTAGCTGATTGGTGCTTAGTGTCCTCAACTCCCATTGACTTCAATAGAAGTTGAATACCAGCATCACCTTGCTGAAAGTGCTCAGTGTTTTGAAGTGTTAGGCCTTTAGGACTCAGAACCTCACCGGATTGACCCCCTAGTCCCCCAAGGCTATTGCCTATATAGGGCTATTTATAGGAGAAAACTAAGGCCTTGATCCTGCAAACACTTAAGTATGTGTGTTAACATTCACAGAAGAGTAGTAACACTTGAGTATAGATTTCTAGATATGTATTAATATTGTGCTTTTAAGAACTGACTACTTATGCAAATTGCCACTGCTCAACAGGAAACCAAAGTCTTGACTGGCAATTTACATAGGTAGTCAGTTCTTAAAAGTACAATATTAATACATTATAACATAGTCTAATTGTAAACTAGAAATCTATACTCAAGTGTTAATACTCTTCTTCCTTCTGTCTGTGCATCAGATACAATAAGATACTTATATATATCTCCTTACTGTATGTTCCATTCAATGCATCCAATGAAGTGGGCTGAAGCCCATGAAAGCTTATGCATAAATTTGTTAGTCTCTAAGGTGCCACAAGTACTCCTGTTCTTTAAGCCATGTGCCTAACTAAGCATTAGAGTACTGAGATTGACTTATACAAGAGAGTGAAATGCAAGGTATTAATTATATGTAAGTAGGTGCTGATCTCCAACCCTTTAAAATGTTTGTGAATTTCCCCCTTGTATCTAACAAATATTCTGAATGAATAGAGTTTCTTATCTCTCAATTTGCTAATTCCGAGGAACTTCTTAAAATGCTACCCAATTCGCCATACATTTCTAGCTGAGAAAGTAAAATTTTACAAATCCTGAATTATGGCTGGTTCAAGAATTTATTTTTAGAGGGAGAGGAGGGCAAAACATTTTTTTTTAATGGAAAGAATCTGTCCTCCACAGAAAATTTAGATCTTTTGTCAAAAATCTGAAACCTTTTAATCAAAAAACCAAAACCTTTTTGGTTTTTATTTTTTGACAAACAGATGAAATTATCATTTATCCCACCTCCTTCATTTTCCAGCTGCTGTATCTTAAATCTGATGATTGACTATTGATTAATCATTATTATTATATCCCAACACAAATAAAGGACAAGAAACTCAAGCAAAAATAAAAAAGCCAAAAGGAGAATGCAACTGTGAAAATACCTATTTAAAGATTATTTTACACTTTGATTTTTATTATCCATGGGGATTTTATCAAATGATTAAGAATGTATATTGGTTGCATGTGTGTCACTTATTTCAGACATAAGATTTAACTG
The DNA here is from genome assembly GCF_002925995.2 of Terrapene triunguis. Classification (NCBI taxonomy): domain Eukaryota; kingdom Metazoa; phylum Chordata; order Testudines; family Emydidae; genus Terrapene; species Terrapene triunguis. The sequence goes on from NW_020664447.1 coordinate 23,980,156, forward strand.
GAAAATCATTTAAAAAACCTACAGGAAGCATCAGACCTTTCTGGCTCTGCACATATAAATAATTGTTACTGTCGATAATCGATCAATTACAATTTAAAAACAAAAGAAGAACATTACTAATTGAGTTGTCTTTCCAGTGAGAAATACTTCAGTTAAATTGACATACTGAGCTCTGTTTGAAAATCAATGCTTGGGAGAGTGATCACCGCACCATGAAACCACAATGGTTTCTGGGCAGCCCCTATGCTGCCATGCAGTGGTGTGGGAGGATGTAAGGTGCCTTCACTGCTATGTGACTAAGAGCCAGCCAGGTTTACAGCCCTTGCTTTGTACAGAGAATGTTCTGGACAGAGAATGTGTTACTTCAGAAGGAATAAGTAGGAGCAAGAAATAGTTGGAGTCATGGCTGGCCATGCTGCGGAAGGAGAAGGATGTGTACATTGAACCTCTTAAAGAAGTGTAATACATTGCACTCTCCACAGTGCACTTGGGAGGTCCGAGAACGAGTCTCTGAATCAAAATGCCTGCACTGCTCCCCTCCTGGAACACGACAGCTCTGCGCAGCCCCGAGTGGAGAGCAGTGTCAAACAAGCATAATTTAGCTTAGTGCAGTAATGGTCTTTGGGGCAGATATCCACATGCCAGTGGGGCTGACTAGTTGTTTTTAAAAGACTTGGTTTTAAATACCCAGAATTCTTGGGCCCACAATTTTGATTCCCAAAAGGTCAGTTCATACCTTTATTGTTTTAAGATAGTAGGATTATCCCAGAATGCATTTCACAATTTTGCCCCTTTATCCCCCTTTCCAGAAGTTTCCTTCTTTACTCTCCCATTAACATGCACTGGTTATCTGCCCGCTGACCATAGCCTTCCTTAGAGAAGACTGCATGTCAGTGGTTGGTCATGTGTACAGTTTGTAAAGTGCTTTGAGATTCTTAGGGATAGAAATGTAAAATATCATTATGTCTTCAGAATACACATTCTCTACTTTGGTTGGAAGCAGTCAGACTGGTCTTCCTGAAGGTTTCAGGACTGGGCAGGAATGGAGTGTTTTGCTGCCTCCATGATTGCCTTATACTTGTCTGTAATGGTGTGGCTACATCAGCAATGGTGACTGGGTGAGACTGTGATTCCCACTCATGCTGCTTTCTAATGTGAGGCCATGGACTATTTAAGGTCAGCATGAATGTTGTGATTGTTATTGGACAGAAATGTGAGAATTAGTTACCCCTCGAGGAACAATGTTCTTCTGAGCTTTCCAGCCCAGTTTTGCAGACTGAAGGGTTTGGATCACTATCTACATTTTTGGGTGCTTACACGAATCAAAACTAAACCAAGCCTCTGGAACTTTTCACCCATCAGTATTGGCTTTTGACCAATAATGTGTTGTTTATATAACAGAAACAAGAGGTCTGTGTAGCTCAAAAGTGCGTCTCTTTCATGAACAGATGTTGGTCCAATAAAAGGGACCAACACTGCTACAACAACACTGCAGACATTATCTTGGCATCTGAATTTATAAGAATACACATATTGGTTCATTTTGAGTTTCTTCAGTGTACAATGTGTTTTTAAATGTTTTATATATATTTCACAGTCACAGTATTCAATTTTATATTGCCTCTCAACTGAGTATTTTCTGTTGACACCTGTGGCTTTATAAAAATCAATTGCAAGCCAATTTTCAACACAGCATGATTTCCCATATGGAAATACACTGGAAAAGGTAGATAAGCAGGTGCAGGAAGTCAAGGAATAGCCTCTGAAAGGAAATATAGCCTCTTAGCACTGACTAATTTCAAAACATTTATTTCCATTTGTAAAAAAGCAACTCTCTGGAGATAAAACCCTTGAGGTACTAGTAGTTTTCACTCTGGAAGAGTTGTTGACTTTTTCCCATATCAACAGCATTCAAGTTCCTTTGTTCAATTCCTCATTCTCTATAGTGGAATGTCCTGTCTTCTATTATAGGCCTCAGAGTCACCTGTATCATTTATAAACCCTGGCCTATATATCTACTATCGTTTCTAATTAACCTCTGACAAACTCAATGATGCTTGCATGGATGAGTGGCTCAGAGGAAAACATTGCTGATAAATGTGGATGGATGAAACAGTTCTGATGCCTTCCCCCCAAATTAGAACAAATCATGAGAGATGAACCAAAGCCTGGATCCAAAGTCTGGGCTCAATAAGCCGTTGAGATGGTAGAGAGGGGACAAAGATCACCTATCTTGATCTTGAGACAGGAACAAGTTGGATCAGGCTAAGGGCTATTATAACTTATTCTGCTTTGTTATAGCTTCCCTAGGTGTCATTTCATTAGCAGGGATTGGCTGTAACAGTATGCTCTGGCTCCACCTGCAATTAGGCCTCTTCTAACCCCAATAATGGGGATAGGAGAAATGAATGGCATACAGCTTCATGCCACCAGAGGATTCCCCTATTCCTAAGAAATTCTTAGCTGTCCATTTAGGACAACTTTTCAACTGCTTTTCACAGTTCAGAAAGCATAAAGCAATCTGATGCGGGGCAAAGATCTGGCCTCGTTGACTTGTAAGACCTGCTGAGGATGACCAGTCACTGAAGTAAGCCAGGGTACATACACTATTGTAACAGCAGACAGTACATAAATGTGTCTTTTTGATAACAGAAGAAATTGCTTACATTGATTTTCATAATATGCTAAAGCATACGTTTGTGAGGAGCAGAAAACTTTCTTGCTAGAAACTAAAGAAAAAAAAAGAAAACAAAGCACCACAAACTAGTATGTAATGTAAAGGGATAGCATATAGATAAGGCTAGTAAGAATCTCTGTGGTGCTGAAACAAATCAGTAAAACCTGCACCATTTTTATGGCATCCAGGAAGGGCCACTCAATTATAAACAATCTGAAGACTGTCATGAGAATGGCCAAAGTTTCTACAGTTTCACATTTTGCTTATTATCATTGTCACCAGAATAGATTCAAGCTGTGCCCTTATCTGTTCTTATTACGATCTTTGTCACAGGAAGAAGGCCTCTGAATGTTAATACCCAATAGAGTCTAGGAAAGACAATAGTCTGCTGTTCTGCTTTAACCTTTTCCATATTCTGTAGTTGATTGGTTCGTCAAGCCTAGGGTTACCATATTTCAGCAAGCAAAAAAGAGGATGGGAGGAGCCACGTCCTAGCCCCGCTCCCGCCCTGCCCTAGCCCCGCCCCTGCCCCTCCCTCTTCCCGCCACCCTCAGAACCCCCAACCCTCCCCCCCGCTCCTTGTCCCCTGACTGCCCCTTCCTGGGACTCCTGCCCCTAACTGCCCTCCAGAACCCCACCCCCTACCTAAGCCTCCCTGTTCCTTATCCCCTAACTGCCCCCTCCTAAGACTCCCCCCTAACTGCCCCCCAGGACCCTACCCCCTACCTGTACCCTCACTGCCCAAAACCTTATCCACACCCTCCCCCAGAAAGCCTCCCCCGAACTCCCGACCCCCCCCGTCTCTTGACTGCCCCATCCAAAACCTCCCTGCCCCTTCTCCGACCCCCTGGCCCCCTTGTTGTTGGCCTTCGCCTAATGTCTCTGTGAACTTGTTCAGGAATGGCCTGAGCCGTTCGTCCTGGCAGGCTGGCTGGCAGGGGAGGAGGAGCGGGGGAGGAGCTCCAGACTGCCGGAGGCGATCTGCAAATGCAGGGAGGGAGGGAGTGATCTCTGCCGCAGGGGAGAGGAGGGGGGCTCTCTCTGGCTGTCGGAGCCTCATGTAAGTAGCACCATCCGTTCGGCTGCCCTGTTAGCCACGCGCGCTCTGCATGGGGTGGGGGAGAAGTCCAGACATTTACAAATTCCCCCCAGACGCTATTTTTAGCTCAAAAATCCGGACATGTCCGGGGGAATCCGGATGAATGGTAACCCTAGTCAAGCCTCTGCTTTCTCACACCTACAGCTGAGGTTGTAAAAAGTGATAAGAGAGGCACCTGACCAATCAAACTAGAGAACTGCAAAAAGATCAGAGACATAGGTTTCTAAAAATGCACCAGGGATTGAAATAACCACCCCTATTCCCATGGTGAACATGGAAGCAGACATGGTTAGGAGCACAACTGAAGACAGAGCAACAAGGAAAGACATTCTGGTGAACGTGAGTGTGTTATGGACATTCGACATATCAGACAGCACTAATTATGTGAGAAGAACACTAATGTGCAATAGTATTTAATTATGATTGACAATGGTACAAAGAATCACAGTGAAAATTGCTTTCTCTGTCAACTAATCCTCTCTCACAGAGCTAGATTGTCACAGTCCATACTAGGTTGCACAGGGGAATAAGAGGGAGTAGGGAGCCCTTTATATTCCCATGGTTGGCCCTGCTGTGGCCCTCCAACCACAGTAAGGAGAGCTGGAGCTATTTGTCTCATAGTCCCCACTGGGAGGGGATGGAAAGGGGCAGGAAATCGGAGGGTACAACTCCCTGGACGTAGTTGCTGGCTGGGCACACAGAGTGGAGTATGCTGTTGTAGAAACAAAAGGGGAGAAGTAACTTAAAAGGGGACTTTGGGCGGGGAGGGGGAGCCATGATTCAGAGTCACAATTTGTTCTTTAATCTGCTCCTGGGACAGCACCCCAGACAAAGTTACAATCTAGCCTAGAGTTACTGGAAACAGCATGCTTTATTTAACAGATGTATCTAAAATGACATCTCAATAATTAATAGTACAGCTTGCCAAAATACTTCCATAGACGATTTTTTTTATATGGAAAATGGCTTTTTGACAAAACGGGAATTTCTATGAAAAAATTCAGTTTCTATTGAGACAAAATGTTTTCAGATCTTAGGTTTTCAGTTTTTTAGCAAAAACTCAAAACATTGTTCATGGGGGAAAAAATATTTTCCAACAAGCCTAACAAGGAGAATCTACACTTGAGTGACCTATAATGCCACCCAGAAGCTACAGATGGTTCAAAAATCCATTTGCTTTGTGGCATGGATAGGAAAACATATGAATCCATTGATCCATGATTAAATTGGCATCCAGTCCAGATCCATTTCAAATAATTATGAAGTTTTAAATAGACTAAAACCCAGTGACCTAAGAAACCTTGGCACCTTATTTTGTCAGCTGTATTTAATGGGGATTCAGCAGCTGACGTAGCTTAGCTTCTAACTGACATGGATGAAGAACATTTTATTCCCATTGCTGTGGTCCCAGCTTTGGAACTCACTATAATCAGGGACCATGCTGTACCCAAGTCCTGCAACCTTCAGGGAGAATTTCAAGACTCTTTTTGTTGTTTTCTACAAAACTAAGGCACTAGTGCAGTCCCATAAACATTGTGATAAATAAATGGCTTTCATGCAAAGGGGGATATTCTTTCCTAGAAGGAAATGATACTATTCTAAAGTTATGTATTGAAATAAAGATTCTATGGTATGGGCATGTTGGAAATAAAAAAGTAATAATAGTCAATAATAATAAAATGAAACGGGCAGAATGACAATGTCATAGATTGGTGAAACTGGGCAATAACATGGTGTGTACCCTTCAGGCCTACAGGCCTGATTCTCTACTGTCTTTCACCTGGTGCCATTATTTCCATCCTGTGCAAAGAGAGTGTAAACCATCATATCAAAATAGTTGTGATATACACCCATCTCGCACAGTGAAATGATAACACAAGGTGAAAGGCAGTTTAGAATCTTGTCCAATGTGCTTTATGACAAACAGAATACACATTAATTTTCCAGGATTTATGCATAAAGGTATCTCTTGTGAAGCTAGAGATTTCTGGAGAACAAAGTATTGTTTTGGTTCTTAAATAAATGAATGTGAATTTAGCTTTGGGCTCTCTGGCTATTTCTCATAATGCATATCCACTTCAGAGATTACAACTGCCAACATATTTGGAAACATACTTGTGTGGCAGAGAACAGATAGACATCCTTATATACACTCAATCCTGCTGTTACATGTATAAATATTTGACTCCTGTGCACTTCATAAGGAACACTGAATTGCTGAGTAAGTTGCCCTGAGGAGACTAAATTGGATGGATACAGTTCAAACAAAGGAGGAGGATGGTATCAGACATATTTATAGTCTATCAGCAATGCTAGATGAGGTGAAAAAGCAAGCTTTAAGATGAGAATCAAAGGTGGAAATGGATGACTCTTGGTTCATGGGTGGGGGGGGGGACTTTTTCAAGCACAGGAAGCAGCATGAAGAATTACAGGGAGATGAGAATAGGAGAAGATGATGAGGGAATGTGATGGACAGAAGAAGCCTAGGCAGAGCAGAGGTGATGTAAGGAGAAATGAAGGAAGAGACATCTGCTGGGACAGATCTGTACAGGGACTTAAAAGGTACAATGAAAAGCTTGACACTTCAGAAATAATTTATTTTCTAAAGTAAAAAAAGAGTCTTTCAAAGGCAGTTCAGAGTGCAGCACTCTGCAAGACTATGCAGACTGCAGCTGAAATCACAAAACAAAGGCAAATGCAAACATTAGTTGCTACCCTTATTATCCATCCATTTGCATTTTGTTCACTTATTACTCATTAATTTTGAATGTTTATGGATGGAAATACTGGGGATGAGACATGCAAGTGAGACAAAGCAGAACTATGCTGTCTCTGTCTTCAGCTCAAACATCTATCCTATATTTGCAAGTAAAGCTGGCTCAGGGTGTGCTGCTGGAACACACTACTTACTGCTAGCCCAGTTGAGAGCAGTGCATATCCGTGTTTAGTGGCTGCTTACAGCAGTTATTCCACTGGATAACTAGAGTGCAGGATCCTTAGCTAGCAGATCACTCCCCTTGGCTCTGCAGTGCACCTCCTAGTGGGCATTTGAATGCTAGGAGGTATCCCTTCTATGCCACTTATGCAAGGAATGCACTGAAGACAAAAATGCACCCTATAACCACTTTTCCTCCTTGTACTCCTGTGTTGTACAGAACAAAATCTAGCCCTATATTTTTTTATTCTTGTTTTGTTTAAAAGGGACGTTGTCGGAGGTCCCCCTGGTGTTAATCACAATCACTAACACATTTTAAAGCACCATTTCCCCAGTCTAAAGAATCCCATACAGTTTATCTTATGTCAGTTTAATTTAATGTCATTTGTCCTACTCACTAATTGACTCGGTCATCATTTACTTGAGGTGGCACCTTATTGGCATGGCATGCTTATTTATAATTGTAGAACCAGGTCGGATCATTCACAGCATCTCATGTCAGGCTTCTTAGGGGATGTGACAGGCAGGATTTACGATGGGAGCTGACAAGTGCACTTTAGAATAGCCGTAAAAGTGAGGCTTGAGGCCCATTTTGGTCAGCAGTGGAGGACAAAGGTTAAGAAGGTTGAAGCGATAAAACTGACTTAAGTGGGGGATTCTCCATGCTTTTCTTGATATCACATTTTAATTTATCATAGAGTTTTTCATATCACTCTTTGGAATCATTGCCTCTCTTGAATAAGTCCTTCAAATAAATATGTGGGGAGGATAATCAAGCCAGCACTTTTTGTGTAATACAGTATTGAATTGCAGTCTTTTTTATCATGTATTTTCTGTCTCTTTAAAGATGAAGGTGTATAGGACTGGAAGTTGCACTGACATAAAGATACATTCATGTGTGGTTCTACCAAGTCTTCACAGTAAGCCTGCTAGAGAATAGAGACAGCAGAATTTCAAACAGTTCAGAACCCCAGCATGGACAAGCTTATTCAAAGTTAGGAATTTCAAGAGAAGAAGCTTGTGAGATTTTTCAGTGCTTCTTGCTTTCAATCAGTCAGAAAAACTGAGCCTGATTCTGAACCCATTACAGTATTGTAAACCACGAGTAACTCCATTGCAGGCAACTGAGTAACACAGGGGGAAATGAGATCAGATTCCACTGCCAGTATTTCATAATGTATTGTTTCGTTCATGGTAGAAAACAGGAAGTAATGAGAGGAATTAAAGCAACAGGCTGGATTTTTTTGAATTGGAGGGGATTAGATTTGAGTTGTGTGTGAAGCATGGTACCTATTTATTTAGAACTTGTGAAATACCGGTTTATGTGTGCACAGATGGGTGTATATGCAGATTTAGTGGATGTTCTAGCAGAAACCTGCCAAAATTTTAGTCTACTGTGATTTTACTTGCAAACCATTCATATGTTTTCACATAGTCTGAGTTTGAAAAGCACAATAGTTTTCCACCCACTATCTTAGAATGAAACAATATTATAATGAAAGTTAATGATTAATGCCACGCAGGAAAATTCCCTGTTTTTTTAAAAAACCAGGGAAACTAAAAGAGACAAGTGGAAAAGAGAAAGAGAGAGAAGAAACAAACAGCAACAGCAAAAACTTTGCATGCAGAGAAAAAACATAAAAGTAAATAGATATTAGCCTAACAACATCAATGAAGTGAACTAGCTAAATAAATATTTTGAAGGTCTCTTGTCTATTACCACAAGATAGAGAAAACAAAGGGTTTCCAATAATATTATGTCAAATCTGAGGCCAGCAAGGATTTTGTCATCACCACTATACTATATACCCAAGGCCATTCTGAATGTTCAGCAGTGGCAGGGTTTGAATTCAGATTCCTTTTGCTTTAAAACCAAAGTAATTGCCACTTGAGGCAAAGGGGAATCTCTGTTAACTAGTACCAGTATAGGACCTATGATGCACAGTTGAGCTGTTCTGATTCTGTCTAGTAGAGGACAAGGGTTGTCTGTCTCTCACTCCCCCACCCAGGGCCGGCTCCAGGCACCAGCTCGGCAAGCAGGTGCTTGGGGCGGCCAACGGGAAGGGGCGGCACGTCCGGCTCTCTGCCGAATTGCCGCCGAAGAATAGAATGAAGCAGCGGTGGTAGAGCTGCCGCCGAAGTGCCGCTGATCGTAGCTTTTTTTGTTTGTTTTTGGCCACTTGGGGCGACAAAAACGCTGAAGCCGGCCCTGCCCCCAACACACACAGTCAGCAGATTACAGTACCTAAAATACAATTTGTTACAAAACACCACATTTTATACTGTTTTTGTAATGTGTCTGTTAGAGACTTTTTCTGTTTTATCTATCTCAGACAGCCTCTCTGATGTGTTTCTCTCCTTTTCAGGATAATCCTCATGGCTACAATGAAAGTAGTAGAGACCCACTTTGGCCTGGTCTACACTACGACTTTAATTCGGATTTAGCTGCGTTAATCCGAATTAACCCTTCACCCGTCCACACTACAGAGCCAGTTAATTCGAATTAAAGGGCACTTAAAATCGATTTATGTACTCCACCTCGACGAGCGGAGTAGCGCCTAAATCGATTTTGTTAATTCGAATTAGGGTTAGTGTGGCCGCACACCACCGAATTACTGTGGTTAAAGTAATGGAGTAGTGTGGCCGCACACCACCGAATTAATGTGGTTTAAAACCGAATTAATGTGCTTAGTGTGGCCGCGCACAATCGAATTTATACAACCTGTTTCCCAAATTCGAATTATCTAAATTCGGATTAATCCTGTAATGTAGACATACCCTTTAAGGTGAGATGGCAGTTAAAATCAACAAGACTAAGGTGGCACAATTTAGTGGATGGTGCAAAGGAAAAGAAGTCAAAAAACAAGGGCAGCTGTTTGAAGCATCATTCTAAAATGTCTTCACCTCTAGATATTAAAACAGTGTGTGTGACAGATTTGCAGGCTGCCATGGAGCCTGACATACCCAACATTATTCCCTAATTATAGTCTATAATATGGTCCACACTGCACTACCTATACATTAAAAAGATATTCTTTGATGGTGCAGTCCATTTTCCAATTAGCAGTCAGAGACTGATTGCAGCTCAAGGCTGAGATATAAAACTGGGATCTCTATGTGACAACTTTTCTTGGCACTATATATGTTTCCCCATTTTCATAGATTTTTACATTTTTTGGCAGTCAGCTATTCAAAGCATCATCCTCCCCCTCCTAAATCTGCAAAAATTAAAAACTAAAAAAAGAAACTCATTTTTATCTTTGGGAATGCTCCTCTAATGTGAGCTATTCTTTCTGGCATCCTTTGATAAATGGATTTATTTACTTCCAGAAGACCTGGAGTCACAATATTTCTCAAGGCCATTTCTGTTTGCTGAGTAGACTGTAATCTCCCTCTCTTCCCCTTACAAACCTCTCCCCCAGCCATTTTTAGCTATAGCTTTTTTGTTGCTGTTGTTGAGGCTAACATCAAAAGTATTTTGAAGGAATAATACCAACAAGTAATGTCAGAGCCTCAGTGTAAAGATAAAAGAGAGGCTATCAATTGATACCTCTGTGAATGCTCAAGAATTCAAAAACTGTGACTATTGCTTTGTGGAACAAGAACTGCAGTCAAGGCTTTTAAACTTGTCAGAAAAAAAAAAAATGAAACAGAACAAAAGCATTGCCAAAGACAGTTTCTAGTGTGTAGATTTATATTGTTTTTATTGAAAGAGGCATTTCCTTTTGTAAGCTAAAAATCATAGTCCAAATTTCACTCATATTGTATATGGGTAACAATCCCTACATAGTGAACAAACAAACAGTACTTTGACTGGTAATAATAGCTAGAACTAGGCAAAAACTACCAAAAGCAAAAAAATATTTGCTTGAATTTAAAAGTGAATTTGGGTTGGATTTGTTTTTGGGTTTGCTTTTTGTGAATTTATAGGTGATAGAGTTGTATACATACAACTCTAATGCTGACATAAAACACATCTTTAGCTCACATGGTTGAGTATTTGGAAATAGGACATTTTATATGGGATGGGACACAACCTGATATGATGGAGGGCAGTATTTCCTAAACCCACTGAAGTTCTGGCACAATAGCAATGAAATGAGCTTATACTGAAACTTGGACAAAGCAATTAATTACTTTCTGTGAATGAGATGGGAGAAAAGTCATTATAAATCTGCACTTCAGACAATATATCTCATAGAAGCCTATTTTGTAAGCTTGATGCATGTGTGGCTCAGAAAGGTCACAATATAATATATTTATTTCCTTACTCTAGCACATGTGCTATTTCTCCTCCAGTACCAATTTCTTCTTGAGAAATTCACTGGCTACTTCATCTCTCCTGATTATGGGCCCAGTCTTAAAAAGTGTGAGCGCCTGACACTTGCTTCCATGAAAGTCAAGGGAATGCTTTACCTCACAGGAGTAGTTTATCTCGTCTTAGGACCTGGGCGGGAGGGATAGCTCAGTGGTTTGAGCATTGGCCCCCTAAACCCAGGGTTGTGAGTTCAATCCTTAAGGGGGCTGTTTAGGGATCTGGGGCAAAAATTTGTCTGGGGATTGGTCCTGCTTTGAGGAGGGGCTTGAACTAGATGACCTCTTGAGGTCCCTTCCCCAACGCTGATATTCTATGAACTCCTAAGATTATTATGATCAACCAATCAGAGAACAGAAATAATACTATATGACCACTCACAACTAATCAACACATGTTGTATTTCAGCTTGGATTATCCCCACTTCACAGATTGGGAATTAAGGCACAGAGAGATTAAATGACTTGTCCGTGGTCACACAGCAAGTCTGCAGAAGAACAGGGAATTGGACCCTGGTTTCCTGAGTCTCACACTGGCATCCTAAGCACTGAACTCCTTTAAAAAAAAATAAACAAACAGGCTAATTTTACCTCAGGACATTTGAGAGTGAGTTCAGGGATGGGAGAGAGAGAAGTAAGAAATATCAGATAATATGGGTATCTCAAAAATATATTTCTCTTCCATAGCATTTGTCTTTAAGAAAATAAAACAGAAGATACACAGCAGAGCTCATGAGAGAAGTGTTGTATATCAGACTCATGCCTTGTTTAATTTCTGCCATCTTCTGTAATTTCTAAGGGTTTCTTGGAATTTTTGTAGAGTCTCATTTCATCAAATATTAATCTGAGAAAGTGCTTAGTGGCTTGAACCTGAGAGGCATTCACTATCCAGTGCTTACTAATGTAAGAAGTCCTATTGAAGTCAATGAGACTATTCAAAATAGTATAAGCATTATGGCCCTGATTCAGGAAAAGCTTAACATTAAATCTTTAGCTGTAAGTGCTTTCCTAGTGGGATCTATGTTCAATACATAATGTTTGCAGCATCAGGCTCTAAATGTAGAAGGGGGCTTAAAATGCTAGAATGGGTTACTAGAGAGACAAGGTGGGTGAGGTAATATCTTTTATTGGACCAACTTCTGTTGGTGAGAGACAAGCTTTTGAGCTTACACAGAGCTCTTCTTCAGGTCTGGGAAACATACTCAGAGTGTCACAGCTAAATACAAGGTGGAACAGATTGTTTAGCATAAGTAGTTAACACATATTTCAAGGGACTGTTTGAGGTGAAGTGGCCTGTTAACACTCCTCCAGTCATGGGGGAAAGGAAGTGGGGGAGGGGGAAGGTAGCTGGGGGTGGGGTTATTACTGGATTATAGGTTGTTGTAATAAACCACGAATCCAAAGTCTCTATTCAGTCCATGATATTTAGTGTTTAGCAAAGTAATGAATTTAAACAGGCTTCTCTTTCAAAAGTGTTGTGCAGGTTTTATTTGAGGATAAGGACTGGTAGGTCAGATATACGATTGCTTTGTGAAATGTGTTCACGCACAGGTGATAGGGTGTTTTTGTCTTTTATCATTTTCCCGTGTGAGTTCATTCAAGAGCACAGTGATTGTCTGGTTTCACCCACATAGTTGTTATTGTGGCATTTAGTGCATTAGATGAGGTACACCACATGTTGTGACAGGCATGTGTAGGACCCATGGATCTTGAAAGGTGTGTTGTGGGGATATTGATCAGTGGAGATATGTCTGCAGGTTTTGCATATGTTGTTCTGGCAGAGTCTGGTGTCCTTCAAGTTGGTGTGTCCTGGACTGTGGGGAGCTTCCTTCTGATGGAGAGGCTGGGGGGTTATTTGAAGGCAGAAGAGGAAGTTGAGAAAAGATTTTTTTCAGGATAGGATCCCCATTTGGTATGGGTTATAGTTATAGTGCAGTGGCAGGTAACAACAACTAGGGGAGTGCAGTTGGAAGAGGTTTTATTTCTGTACTGAAGCAGATTCTCTCAGGGTATTTGAGTGGCCTGTTCCATTATAAGCTTTTGTGGGCTATAACCCACTTCATCTGAAGCCCATGAAAGCTTATGCCCAAATAAATTTGTTAGTCTCTAAGGTGCCACAAGGAGTCCTTGTTGTTTTTGCTGATACAGACTAACACGGTTACTCCTCTGAAACCTGTTCCATGATGTGATCTACTTCTCTGGTGGAGTGTCCTTGTTTGTGAAGGTGGTTTTGAATGTGTTAAGGTGTATATCCCGGACTTTTTCCTTGGAGCATATTCTGTGGTATCTGAATTCCTGGCTGTAAATAACAGATTTCTTGGTGTGTTTGGGATGGTTACCGAATCTATGAATATAGTTCATATAACTATGAATATAGTTGTATACAGAAATAAAACTCATGGACTGAATAGAGACACTGGATTTTAAATTTATTGCAACACTCTAATCCACTAACAACCCACCCTCAGCTGCATTCACCCCCCTTTCTTTTCCCCCTATGACTGGAGGGGTGTTAACAGGCCACTTTACCTAGAATGGTCCCTTGAAATATGTGTTAATTCCTTATGCTAAACAATCTGTTCAACTTGTATTTAGCTGTGACAATCTGAGTATATGTCCCAGACCTGAAGAAGGGCTCTGTGTAAGCTTAAAAGCTAAATTGTCTTTCTCAACAACAGAAGTTGGTCCAATAAAAGATATTGCCTCACCTATCTGCTCTGTCTAATATCCTGGGACTGACATGGCTACAATAGCCCAGCATACAAAAATGTGTATTAAGTAGTCCATTTTTTTTCCAATTCATACCACTGCCCCAAAAGAATGTTACTAGAATTCCATTCCATTGGAGAAACTGCAAAAGGATCCTGAATTTAAAAGATTATCACACCTGATAATTTACAGCAAGGTAGCTGTTAATAAAGTACTCAATTCCCCAGGAGGAGTTATTACTGTGAAAAATAATAACTTTACACAGATCTGGTTGTTAACATTTCTGGTATGAACGGTAAAATTGCTACTCTCGAGGCCATCCCAAAGGGTCATGAATCACCGTTTACTCAATTTATTCAGGAACACACAGGACTCAAGGGCAAACTTAAATCAAATTGAGAACAGATTACAAGTCAAAAATATAAAAGCAGTTGAGGTTCTGGAGTCTGTAAATACTGTAAAACCTGATTATGTTTTTCTTAAAGGGACACAGTCAACTTAGTTTAGGCTTTAGGTTTTCTAAACAAAAGTAGGATGAAATGAGTAAACCTGAGAAATATATGGAAGACATTGTTTGGAATTATTTTGCTATATAGGTAGATAATATATTGTGATTATATTATATTTAAGCCATCTATTGCTCAATAGATCATGCTATAATTAGCTATTCAGGAGGAATGGAAGGTGTCCTTCCCAGAAATTGTTATAAACATGTGGCTGAGTCATTGTTATTTTATGTGAGTAATCGGTACAATTAAAGAAAAAATTATGAATTTTGGCACATAGGCTACCAAGCAGACATGAAAAAGGGAGCAATGTTTAATTATTACTCATTGGGTTTGGATTTAAACAGGTGATCTTGAAGTGAAAGTCTTCTCCAGTTCTCTTGTGCCATCCAGTTGTCCCATTAAGGAAGTATTTTAAGAGGATTTAGGAACCAATCAGAAATTCCTGTTACTGAGAAAAAAGAACGACGAGTACTTGTGGCACCTTAGAGACTAACAAATTTATTTGGGCATAAGCTTTCGTGGGCTAAACCCCACCTTTTAGCCCATGAAAGCTTATGCCCAAATAAATTTGTTAGTCTCTAAGGTGCCACAAGTACTCCTCGTTCTTTTTGCTGATACAGACTAACACGGCTACCCCTCTGATACTCTGAAACCTGTTACTGAGAGTTTACCATAATTGACATTTTTAAAGATAAACATCAAGGTGTTTTATCCACTTATCAAGAAGGAGAGTATATAGGGTATATAGGGTAGTCAGCTTGAAAGGCAAGGCTACAGTATAGTCAAATTTTATTTGTAGCAAGAATTCTATGACATCAGAGCAACAATAGCAAATAAGGGACAAATGATGCTCTCTGATTCATGCAGAATTGACATCGGTAGGAGCTGCTTGTGCATTCATACACATAGTTTGGTCCTAAATCTTGAGTAAAAAGTAAAATTAGTAAAAATTTTGGCTTTTTCTTCCTTTTGCATAAAGCTATACAATTAATAGAGCTGTTTCAAATTTTATCAAAAGCTTTTAAAATGAAAAATAAAAAGAAAGATTTCATGAAAAATGTAATATTGCAACCGGCTCTAATAAAGAAATTAAAATAATAAACTTAATGGAAATGAAAGTAAGAGACAGTGATAACATATCAAGCTGGAAAAAGTCAGTGATATGAGGCAAGGTTTAACATTTTTGCAAAATTCAATGCCTGGCTAGTGTGTCTTGCTCACATGCTCAGTGTCGTACTTCTCACCACATTTGGGGTGATATTGGCTGGGACCTTGGGGGTTTTCACCTTCCTCTGCAGCATGGGGCATGGATCACTTGCTGGGATCATCTGGGCATATCACACCTAACCAATTCTCAGCCATTTGAGGGGTCTCGGGCATTGGTAGCATCTTGATATCTCCCTTTTCTGCCTGTGGTGCGTTATGTAGTCTTCTGGGAATTAAAATGCATTAGTTTAAATAAATCTTTGGTTTGATATAGGGATATATAGGTGAAAATTAATTGGCCTCTTATACAAAGAAGGTGAGACTAGATGGTCTGATGGTCCCTTCTGGCCATAAACTCTACAAAGCTATGAAAATTCAAAGTTTAGTTCTGCTATAGACATTTTTTGTGATGCTTAATCCAGATAGTTCAACCAGCTTCATTTTACAATTTTGACTTTCTGAAAGGGCAGAGATTATTTTTTCCCTTCTGAATAAATGTATGTTCATAAAATCAATCGTTTTTTTCTGGCTAGGGGATCCAGAAAGAATAGAAGTCACGCTGTGACTTCAGGGCAGTATCAGAGACAATAACTCATGTGGAAGATAGTGTCCAAACTGACATCTGGAGGACGGTCTACAATATCTAGCTTCCCTTGATACAGAAGCCATCCTTTGGTTATGGAACCTAGACTTCGAGTTCTGATGTCTGTATATCAGAGAGAGAGAGACAATGGGTCTATCCTCATCACAACCAGGGCCGGCTCTAGGATTTTTGCCCCCAAGGCAAAAACAATTTTGGCCGCCCCTCCCCCCGTTTTTTAATTACCCCATCCCCGGCCCCGCCTCAACTCCGCCCCTTCCCTGCCTCCTCCCCCCAGGCTCTCAAGCCTAGGAGGGAGGGAGAGAAGCGGTGCCCGCGCCGTGGCCACTCGGAGTCTCCCCCTCCCTCCCAGGTTTGAGAGCCTGGAAGGGAGGGGGAGAAGCAGCGCCCGCGCCGCGGCCACTCGGGATCTCCCCCTCCCTCCCAGGTTTGAGAGCCTGGGAGGGAGGGAGGGGGAGACTCCGAGTGGCAGCGGCGCGCGAAACGGCCGTTTTGCGTGCCACGGCTGCTCAGGATCTCCCCCTCCCTCCCAGGTTTGAGAGCCTGGGAGGGAGAGGGAGACTCCGAGTGGCCGCGGCGCAGGCGCCGCTTCTCCCCCTCCCTTTCAGACTCTCAAGCCTGGGAGGGAGGGGGAGCAGCGGTGCGCGAAACAGCTGTTTCGCGCGCCGCGGCCGCTCGGGATCTCCCCCTCCCTCCCAGGCTTGAGAGCCTGGGAGGGAGGGCGAGTAGCGGCGCGCGAGCGGTAGCAGCAGCGGAGGTGAGCTAGGGCGTCCGGGGCACATTTTTAGGGGCGGTATTCTGGCGCCGGCCATGCCACCCCTAAAAATGTGCCGCCCCAAGCACCAGCTTGTTTTGCTGGTGCCTAGAGCCGGCCCTGATCACAACTGACAATGATTCTGTGAAAAATGTAACCTAATTAAGTCTGAATTAGGGCCAGATATAGTGCAGACTCCTTGCAATCAATTATTTCTCTAGAAAAACAATTTATCAAGTGCTTTCCTATCCTTCCTAGTGGAAATTTTAGTAGACTCATTAGGATCTTATTGAAATATTGGTTTCAACTATGAGGCCAGTAGACTCCAAGAAACAGTCTCAAGAAACAGTAGACCAGTAGATCCATTATTCTCTACTACAACATAGCTAGCGACCTCGACCCAATTTTTGATGTATTTAGTCATTCTACGCTGAGTTCAACTTCTAAAATTTACATCATTATTTTTAGCTGCCCACCTTTATTTTCATGGTGTAATTTATCTATTGCTTTAATTATATAAACTGATGCAATCTTGGAGAATATTATGTTTTAAAGAGAGAGAGAGAGAGAGAGAGACTGTTCACTAGGTGTGTTTTCCCATGATTGCATAGTTCCAATAATTTGCGGTAAGACCTTGAAATTCCCTGTTTGCCTTTTATCCTTCAAGGGTCAGTAGCTACAGCTGTGGCAGATGAATTGCAAATGCTTTAGTGTCTGCCTGCTTGCCTCAGGGTCTCATTCACACCCGAAGTAAAATGAAAACAAAAGGAACCTTTTCCTGAACAACATTGATTTTATCATTGTGAGATCTCTGGTGGGTGTGTTTGGAACAGCTGGCTTATAAACAACAGAAATTAATTAATACTTACAAGATGTATTTTTAGGCTGTTTCTCCATCTTTAATGTTGCAAGAAGCTCCTATGAGCTTTCACAATTCATCTGGCTCTTGCTTGTTAAGAAATAAAAGAAATTAAGTATAAAGCTATATACATTTATTCCTGGAGAATGGAGCCTATTGGTATGAGAAATCCTATGTTCAGTTTTTGGTTTCAGCCCAACAGGGTTAGGAATAACATATGTGACAAAAGTTTCAAACATATAAACAATTGTGGAACATTTTTTGTTAAGTAAAAAAAAAAAAAGAAGTAATGGCAGGAGGAGAAAAGGAAAGATAGTAAAAACCAACAGCAGCAAAGCCTGGTTCTGCATAAATGAGTTTTATTAACTGTTTTCTATCTTAAAAAGAGAGAAATGTCTCCAGATAACCTTTAATTTTTAAGTGGAATAGGAAATATCAATGATGTACCTGTGTAAAAACATTGCTGAAAAATAGATTCCACTGCTGCTATGCACATTCATTATTTCATAATTTCCAAATAGAAGGAGAAAAATATGAAACTGAAAGATCAAATGAAAAAGTTTGGGATCCAAAAAGCACCTTTATTTTTTTCACTTATATACTCAGGTGCTTACTTTTGTGGGTTTTATTTTAACCTCCCTCCCCCCAGCTTTGGAAAGAAGAGTAAAAGGTTTGGGATTACTCACAGGGCACAAAACTCTTTTTTGGTTGGATTTATATTTTCAAACCGAATAACCCAGATGCTTGCAATTTTGAAATGAAACAGAGGCTTGTAGCACAATGTTATTGCTAAAATAAGGATCACACCAACAAGCAGTGCACGTTTGGAAGCTGTCTTGAGAACCCTGACTGTTGGATGATTTCACACAGATTTAAGGCTTAAAGATCCCAGCCTGAGATCAGATACACATGGGTGGACTCCCTGCATCTGTATGGTACAGAAAAGGGAATGCTGGCATTTACACAAAACCTGAACCTTAATTAATTGTTTCATGTTGTAGACAGGGTTTTAAAACATCTTAATCCCTTCAAATCCAACACTTTTTATGAACAGAACAGTAGAGACCCATAACTGCAGAATCCAGGGCCATAAATAATTTTAAAAGATGTATATTTCCATGTTACAAATGGGTGTGTTTCTTCCATTACAAACCATCCTCTGTATTTCAGAAAACATATGTAATTTGCTCTGTTATTTATATAGAAGCACAGCATTAGTTCTTATTAAATTAGTAAATTAAGTATATGGGAGGAAAGTGCATGCTTGGAATACACTCTCATGTAATTTGTGCTTCATCAGTTTTGTCAAATCTTTTCTTTTTCAATGTTTAAGTAAGTACGCTGAGTTTTATGTGTTTGAGATAGAAACACTTCTGTGTTGATTTTGCTTCCCTTTTTTTGAGGCTTTGATACTTAAGTGTGCTGGTTCCAGTTGATCAAAACCACTTAATTTTAAACATGAGAAGTTCCCACTGATGGCAAGGCAATTGCTTACATGCTTAAAGTTAAGCATTTGCTTAAGTGTTTTGCAGGATCAAGCCCTTGGCTTTCATATTTCTTGATGTCCAATGTGGAGGCAAAGAAAGGCTTTATTATATTGCCAAAGCCTGCAACTTCACTCGGAAAATGTCTATTTCAGACATGTTTTCCACTAATTGACCATCCAGTATGAAAGTGTCAGACTTCTCAGAGTTTCTAATAAACCGCTGAGAAAGTATTTAAAGATGTAAAGAAACACTAGAGCAGTGGTTCTCAAAGCCGGTCCGCCGCTTGTTCAGGGAAAGCCCCTGGCAGGCCGGGCCAGTTTGTTTACCTGCCGCATCCAAAGGTTCGGCCAATCACGACTCCCACAGGCCGTGGTTCACCGCTCCAGGCCAATGGTTGCTGCGGGAAGCGGCGCGGGCCGAGGGATGTGCTGTCCGCCCTTTCCCCAGTCCCCATTGGTAGGTTTAGGGACACCCAGAGCATGGGAATGTATCCCTGACCATCTTGGCTAACAGCCGTTGATGGAGCTATCTTCCATGAAATTATCTGAATCTTTTTTTAACCCAGTTATATTTTTGTTCTTCACAACGTCCCCTGACAATGAGTTCCACAAGCTGACTGTGCGTTGTGAAGAAGTACTTCTTTATGTTTGTTTTATACTTGCTGCCTATTAACTTAATTGGGTGACCCCTGGCTCTTGTGTTATGTGAAGGGGTAAATAAGACTTCCTTAGTCACTTCCTCCACTCCATTTATGATTTTATAGACCTCTATCATATCCCCATTTAGTCTTCAATTTTCTAATCAGAACAGTCCCAGTCTTTTTAATTTCTCCTCATATGGAAGTTGTTACATATCTCTAACCATTTTTATTGCCCTTCTTTGTATTTCTTCCAATTCTGGTATATCTTTTTGTGATGGAGTGACCAGAACTTCACATAGTATTCAATATGTTGGCATACAATGGATTTATATAGTGGCATTATGGTATTTTCTGTCTTATTATCTGTCCCTTTCCTAATGGTTCCTAACATTCTGTTGCTTCTTTGCTTGCCACTGCACATTGAGCAGATGTTTTCAGAAAACTATCCACAATGACTCCAAGATCTCTTTATAGTTTATATAGTTATATAGTTTATAAACTTTATATAGTTTGGATTATATTTTCCAATGTGCATTACTTTGCATTTATCAACACTGAATTTCATCTGCCATTTTGTTGCCCAGTCACCCAATTTTGTAAGATCCCTGTGTAACTCTTCACAGTCAGATTTGCACTTAACTATCTTGAGTACTTTTGTATTATCTGCAAATTTTGTCACCTCACTGTTCACCCCTTTTTCCAGATCATTTATGAATGTTGAACAACACAGCCCAAGTACAGATCCTTGGGAGACTCCGCTATTTACCTCTCACAGTTGTGGAAACTATATCCACTATACTAACTGGATCATCTGTGTCCACATTCTTGTGGACTCCTTCAAAGAATTCTAATAGATTGGTGAGGCATGATTTCCCTTTACAAAAGTCATCTTGATTCCTCCCCCACATATCATGTTCTTCTATGTGTCTGATAATTCTGTTTTTTACTATAGTTTCAACCAATTGGCCTGGTACTGAAGTTAGGTTTACCAGCTTGTAATTGCCAGAATTACCTCTGAAGCCTTTTTTAAAAATTGGCATTAAATTAGTTATCCTTCAGTCATCTGGTACAGAGGCTGATTTTAAGCAGCAGGCTGCATGCCACAGTTAGTAGTTCTGCAATTTCATATTTGCGTTCCTTCAGAACTCTTGGGCAAATTCCATCTGGTCCTGGAATCTTATTACTATTTAATTTATGAGTTATGTTCCAAAACCTCCCCCTACTGACACCTCAATTTGTGACAGTTCCTCAGATTTGTCATAGAAAAAACATATGGCACAAGTGTGGGAATCTCCCTGCAGTGAAGACTGATGCAAAGAATTCATTTGGTTTCTCTGCAATGGCCTTGTCTTCCTTGAGTGCTTCTTTAGCACCTCAATTATCCAGTGGCCCCATAGATTGTTTGGCAGGGTTCTTGCTTCTGATGTACATAAAAAAAAAAATACTGTTAGTTTTTGTGTCGTTAGTTAGCTGCCCTTCAAATTCTTTTCTGGCCTGCCTAATTACACTTTTATACTTGACTTGTCAGTATTATACTCTTTTCTATTCTCCTGCGTAGCATTTGACTTGCAATTTTTAAAGAAGTCCTTTTTGTCTCAGCTTTAAGAACAGCAGCTGCTGGGGTATTATTTGGGATCTTCCTAAGAAATTTGTTTTGAATCATATCCAGTCCCATGGGATCATTCCATCCCCATATTTCTGTGCCATATAAAATGTGACCTCAGACCTTGGCCTAAAACACTAAAAGGGCTGGTGCAATTAAGCCCCCCCCACCCATGAATCCAGGTAAAATGTAGCCCAACTTGCATTGAATTTGAGGCCTTCTCTTTTGTTATGCTTATCCCACATACCATTTTGTGTGAACCAGATACTCAGGTTGTGGGGAAGAGCTAACTTGTTCAATATATTGCTCATTTATCGTTAATTTATTCAACCTCTGACTAATGACAATTATTCTCGTTCTTTAATAATTTATCAAGATGCCCTCCACAGGAGCGCCGCCAGCTTTTCTGCCGTCCTAGGCAGCGGAAGGTCCCGCTCCGAAATGCCGCCTTCCACAGAGGCAGCAGAAGGTCCCGCCGCCGAAATACCGCCGTGGTCGCCGCCCCCCAAATTGTAGTGCCCTAGGTGACCACCTAGGTCACCAAATGGGTTGCGCCAGCCCTGGCCCTCACATTGACAGTATCAACAAAACACATTTGATAAACGTTTCAGTCCAAGGGTTTTGTGATAGTAGAACCAAGTCACCTGCAATTAATAAGAAAGACAAAGGGTGATTTATAGTTGTAGGGAGAAAATACTGATCCCCTTTTAATGCTAAAAGTTAAAAAGAAAAGGGATAAAAGGCAGCCCTGTTGACTCCCTTTTGTAATTGGCTGGAATCAGTTAATTCCCATCCAGGCCTATCCAAATCTTAGGGTACGTCTACACTTACCTCCGGGTCCGACGGCAGGCAATCGGTGTTCTGGGATCGATTTATCGCGTCGCCGGAAGTGCTCGCCGTCGACGCCGGTACTCCAGCTCAGCGAGAGGAGTACGCGGCATCGACGGGGGAGCCTGCCTGCAGCGTCTGGACCCGCGGTAAGTTCGGACTAAGGTACTTCGAATTCAGCTACGTTATTAACGTAGCTGAATTTGTGTACCTTAGTCCGAAGTGGGGGGGTAGTGTGGACCAGGCCTTAGCTACTGTTTGTTTGTGAAGAGCTCTTAAAATAAAAAGGAACTAAGGCTCTATTTCAGCAATCTCCAATTTGCCCCACAGACAGCCCCTATCAGTAGAATCAAAGGATGATTTTAGGTCAACAAAAGCTGCATACAGTTGTCCCCCCTGAGGAGGCACATATTTGTTGATCAGATAAGAAAGACTAAAACAATTACCTGCAGTAGAACAGCCATTTCAGAAACCAGCATGTTCCTCTGTAAATAAATTACATTTTCCTGCCCAATCCTCTAATCTTCCCATAAGATAGGTAACGTAAATTTTTAAAGCAACATCCAATAAACAAATTGGGTGGTAAGTCTCTGGGTCTTTCCTATTCCCTTTTTTATAAAGTGGATTGATAATACTGGTAGCCCAACCTGAGGGGAAAATCTCTGTATTGTTTATATTAGAGAAAAGTTTAGCCAAAACAGGTACCCACCATTCAAAATTAAATAGTGGTTAAATTCTATGAGGTTAAAATCCTCTCCTGACACTTTATTACAACACTGAACAAGTACAAATCTAACTTCCTCACTGGATATTGAGACCAGTCTGGAAGGGAACAGGGAATAGAGGCTACCAGATTGTGCCAACAAGTTAATACAGGCCTATGATTATATAGTACAGAAAAATATTTCTCCTAACTATGATTGGGAATCAGAGCTTTAATATTACTCCTGATCTTCTTGGAACCCAAAGCTACCAATTTCCAAAGATGTACAATAACTCCTCACTTAACGTTGTAGTTATGTTCCTGAAAAATGCGACTTTAAGCGAAACAATGGAAAGCGAATCCAATTTCCCCATAAAAATTAATGTAAATGGGGGGTTAGGTTCCAGGGAAATTTTTTTCACCAGACAAAAAATAATATTATATATATATACACACACATACATACACACACACACACAGAGTATAAGTTTTAAACAAACAATTTAATACTGTACACAGTGATGATGATTGTGAAGCTTGGTTGAAGTGGTGGTGAAGTCAGAGGGTGGGGTATTTCCCAGGGACTGCCTTACTGCTAAATGATGAACTAGCTATTGGCTGAGCCCTCAAGAGTTAACACATTGTTATTAATGTAGCCTTACACTCTACAAGGCAGCATGAATGGAGGGAGGGGAGACAGCATGGCAGACAGAGACAGAGACACACACCCTGTGTGTGGGAGAGAGAGAGAGAGATGTGCATTGCCCCTTTAAGTACGCTGACACCACTCTAAGTACATTGCCTTTAAAAAGATCAGGAAGTTGAGACAGCAGCTGCAGCCAGCAAGCTCTCTCCATCCTGAGCCCTGTCCTGTCCCTACCCTGCTCTACATGGAGAACAAGTAAGTGGGGGGCAGGAGTAGGAGGGAGGGGGACACCCTGACATTAGCCCCCTTTTTCTCCTCTCCCCTGTATAGCAAGCAGGAGGCTCCCGGGAGCAGCTCCAAGGCAGAGGAAGGAGCAGCACAGGGCAGTGGGGGGAGGGACAGCTGAACTGCCAGCAATTGGTAGCCTGCTGGGTGGCTGCTGTACAGGGGACTTAGGGGAGCAGGGAGCTGATGGGGGGCTGCTGGTCCACCCTGGTTCCAAGCCCCCACCAGCTAGCTGCAACGGGCTGCTCTTCCTGCAAGTGGGGAGCATTGCACAACTTTAAACGAGCATGTTCCCTAATTGATCAGCAACGTAACAACGAAACAACGTTAACGGGACGACTTTAAGTGAGGAGTTACTGTACAGAATTTTTCATTTTGGCAGCAAATTTGAATTCTTTTCACAGTGCCATGCAATGTTCCAACTTTTTCCTTTCAGCAATCTTTGTAAAGCTTTCTAAAATTAACTAGCTTTTGGATAGAATCCGGTGAGCTATCTTTCCTGACCTCCCTTGCCATAATCTGTAGCTGTTTGTTTTCATCATTAAAAATAAATCACCATCATACCAAATTCTTTTATCTTTCAAAGGGAAAGAATAGTCCTTTTGGGGAGTTAGATCAACCTGTAATTTATGTACAATATTGTTAAATACATTAAGACATAGACTCGCATCACTAAGATCTAAAAACTCATATTTTAACCCTACAGATGACTGAAGGATGGATTCTCTTTAATTCAATTTAATGGATTCCACTTAATTCACCTTGCATATAAGGCTTCGAAATTAGCAGTGAAATATAGTCCAACAGCAATCAACTGATGTAATGGAGCTTGGGGAGCAAAATTTAACCTGAAAGGGTTGATGGTCACTATCAGATTTAAGGGCCACCGAAAAGTTAGAAAAACAAAGCCAACTTAAAACAGGAACTACAATACAGTCAATCATTCTCTCGCTTCTAAGAGAGGTGTAGATGAAGTCACCCTCGATGTCATCACTGCCCCTATTGTTTAGGACTTCCAGCCTGAATCCATCCAAAATCACCAAAAATATTTAGCCTGCTGAATTTATTACTTTATCTTTAGAATTTCATGGGGGAAGGGCAAAAAAGATTAAATGCACTATTTGATAAATGTAGCAATTCCTTATCTTCCACACCCAATCTGGCATTAAGATCACCTAAAACAAAATGTTGCAGGATAATTTCCAGTCAGCATCTCAATAAGAGATTCTAATTCTGCTCATATAGATTCAGTATAATATAGGGATCCTGACGGAAGCAAACAGACATCCAAAGCAACTAAAATATAGTTGTCCAGGAAGGTGATACTGTAAACTTGAACACTGGGAGCTAGTAGTTTAGCTATAGCATTTAATTTAATTGAAATAAAAAGGGCTAGACCACTAACTGGTCTGCTCTTGTTTTAATAATAGACTTCAGTGTCACACCCATTATGTTAGAGCTGAGTGAACTATGGTAATTCACAGTCAACAAACAATTCATTCAAAAACTCACCCTTTTTCAGCCCACAAATTGTTAGTGAAATTACCTGATTAATATTTCATGTGAATGTTTCAGCCTATAGACTAATAATGAGCTGTGTCTGTGTGTATTCTCTGCTTGCACTTACTTAATAAAAAAGTGGAGGGCATGATCAATTTAATGAGCCTTTGATTCTCTCTCCATGAGCTCCATAAAAAACAAAAAAATACCTTACACAACACTCCCACAAATATGGTATTATTAGATCTCTTTCACAAATAGGTAAAAGTGCTCCCAGAATCTAAACTGTTTTGTTTTTATATGATTCTCTGTAACAAACATGGTGTTGTGTAATAAGGCTGATGAACTGGACCTCATAAAGGCCCTCATTCAGGAAAAGATCCTATTCAGGAAAGTACTTAAGCATAGGCCTAAATCCATTTAAAGTCAATTGAGCCCAAAACAACTAAATGTAATAGCCAAGCACAAATGAACGGTGACACATGAGCTTGGAAAAAATACATTTGGAGTGCAATCCTGCATTTCTTACTTATGTAAAACTCCGTGGGATGTTATTGTTTCCAAAGATGTTTGGCCAAAAAAGAAGTGCAGGATCAAGCTCTTGGATGAATGATGCGTATTTTTTCTTTTTAAAAAATTACTCAAGCTTACAAGCCAAGATGAGCTGCACAATTATAGTCAACAGAAAAAACATGAGAGCAGCAAGAAATTAAGGAAAATGTACTAGAAATTAAATCTCTTGTCACAATGCATTTAAATATGAAGTTTTAGAGGTCTCTCTGTTTTTTCCTCTTGTCTCCAAGAAACAGCTGGACTATTGCAACTGAAGTCCAGTAAGGTCTTTGAAAATAAAAGCATGTACCACATAAATTTGCTCTTTTTTTAATTTGTTTGTTTTTATTATTTTTTTTTATCTTGTCCTCAGAAAAACCTCTCTCATCACTCTAATTAGTCACAGCTGTGTGGTGTGTTGGTGGTTAAGTAGATACTACTCTTCCTGGTGAGTCAGTATTGAACCAGTGCCCCAGCACAGCATTAGAGTGTGCTGTGCAGCTGGAAATATGGACTTCTGTATGAGATATAATACAGAAATGCTGATGATTTGTGGCCATTAAAGATACCATGGCACTTTTCATAAAAGCAATGGTGTTTATCACCCAGCAGGGTTAATAATATTCTGCCACCCTAAATTCCCTCTGCAGTTTCAGTTGGAGACAGTGTTTTTCTTTACTTCATGTACAGAACTCTTGCAGCTAGGCATTGGTAAACACTTTTAATCCCAAAAATGACTACACTTAACTAAGGAGAGAAAACATCCTGTATTTGTACAGCACCTCACAAAATGGCCTCCTGTTCCAGTTATAGGGCTCCTAGCTGCTTCAGGAATACAAATAAAATAAATTAATATTTATTATTAATTATTATTATTATTATTTACAGAAGGACCTGAACCAAAAACACAGATCTGACTCCATTATGTTTGGATCCAAGTTCATTGTTCTAATCTGTGGCTAAAATGGACCAAATCTGGACAATGAATCCAAGTACCCTGATGTCTGGGAAAGTTTAGCTTTGGGTCTAGTGTTTAAATCCTTGCTCAGTTCATTACAAAGATAAGAAATCTGGATCTGGAATTTCTGCTATACATAATATATAGTTTTTATATTCATTTATGAAGTGCAGTATTAATGTAATAAAATTATGTTTTGCAACATAAAACTGCTAGGGAATACTGAAATCATGCTGAAATGTGATACTTGTCTCTTGCTTCTGGATCTCAGAGTCTTATTTCTGTATACAATGCTGATTTCTGCATGATAACTCATACATTGGATTCTTGTGCCCACATGATTCAAAAGGAGATATTTTCAGTACAAACTCACTGGGATGTTTGTTTAGGTGTAAGTTCTTTAGTGGATAATGCAGGATGATCACTTTAGCCACATAAATTGTGCTGTGGATACAATTTCAGGTGCATAATTTATGCTACTTTTTTGTGAATATCCCAATGCTAGTCTGTCTTGCGGAAGTTAACAGCATTGTGGCAAGTAGTTGGCAGAAGAGCTATGATTACCCATGCAAGTGCTGAGAGAATAGCTAATTATGCCTAATGTCAGTCGTACACTTTGGGCCACTTGAAATATATATTCCCTCCAGGTTTGGCATCTATTCACATTGCCCTCTGCAACAGAGTGCAGTCAGAGCAATTCAACTGCCTTTTAGAAACACGAGTAAAATTAAATGTGTGCAACGCCAAAGAGCAATACAGTATGGAATAGACAAAACTGAGCCTTTGTACAGAATATGAAGGACTGTGCCCTCCAGCGAGGACATCACCCCACCAATGGTCAAAGTCGTGTGCAGTCTTGGGGTCCTGCTCTGTTTAATGCTACTGTTCGACATCCATATAAGAACAGTTGGAGGAGGGCATTTCTGACATCTTCAGCTAGCCAGGAGACAGCTCTTTGATTTCAGATTCAGACATAGCCATGTCAATTCATGCTTTTATCATCTGCAGGCTGGACTACTGCAACCTACTGCACTTGGAGGTAGACCACAAAGGAAACTATTGCTGGTTCATCGTGGAACCAATACACTGTAGTCTAGAAAAGCAAGCAAAGAAAAAGTGTACCTATAAACAGAGAAATAAATATCAGGTGACCTTTGAACTGATAAATGGCATAATTATTGAATTGGGACCATTGTCATGGAATCTTTTGGTGTGTTCAATGCATTTCAGAGACACTGGAAAATAGAGAAATAGTGAACCTAGTGTTGCCTGTAGTCTAATCACAGTAGTTATAAGGTATGGATTGGTATGCTGTGGCATAAACTATGCAATGTGCAGCCCTCTGTTCAATGGCTGTTTCCCCACTCTCTTATGGGTTGTAAGTGAATTGATCTGATGGTATATGTATAAGGTTTAAGACTAGATTGAGCCTTTAGGCTCAGCTCAGTGTATGCAGGGCTGGCTCCAGGCATCAGCTTGGCAAGCAGGTGCTTGGGGCGGCCACTCCGGAGAGGGGTGGCAGGTCCAGCTATTTGGCGGCAATTCGGCGGATGGTCCCTCACTCCCGCTCGGAGCGAAGGACCTTCCGCCGAATTGCCGCCGCAGATTGTGATCGCGGCTTTTTATATTTTTTTTGGCTGCTTGGGGCGGCCAAAACCCTGGAGCCGGCCCTGAGTGTCTGGGGTAGCATGTAGCTGCATTGTCCCAGGAGGAGCTCAGAAAGGAATTGTAACTCAGGGTACGTCTACACTTACCGGAGGGTCCGGCGGCAGGCAATCGATGTTCTGGGATCGATTTATCGCGTCTGGTTTAGACGCGATAAATCAATCCCGGATCGATCCCGGAAGTGCTTGCCGTCGACGCCGGTACTCCAGCTCGACAAGAGGAGTACGCGGCATCGACGGGGGAGCCTTCCTGCCGCGTCTGGACCCGCGGTAAGTTCGGACTAAGTTACTTCGAATTCAGCTACGTTATTAACGTAGCTGAATTTGCGTACCTTAGTCCGAAGTGGGGGGGTAGTGTGGACCAGGCCTCAGGGACATCGTTCCAGGCACAATTCCTTTGAAGCTCCTGTTTTCTAGAGAGAGAAGGGTGGGCCACTTCACTCCTTACCTGATACAGCATACTCCTCTCTTCATCCAGCTGGCATTACACATAAGGGGGTGGACCCATAGCACCATCTACTCCCCACCCTTCTCCACGGCCTTTCTGCCCACTTGCTTGAGGAGGATAAAAGGCATATTAAGCATGCCGTTCCTGCTCTCTCACATACATCTGGACCCAAGACCTTGGCAGACCTGTATGGCCTCTCAGTGGCAGGTGAGAGTGTTATTTTCCCTTACTCTTTTATGCAACTGTGTAGGACAAGGTCACAATCTTGCTCTTAATAATTTGTTCTAGGGTTAGTGTTTAAAAAAACAGTTAAAGGAATTAAAAATCTGCCTGCACAACATATTCTTCATTTGCTATGAGGCTCTGATAATCAAGATGATTGCTTAATTGGCACACTTCTGTTTCTGACAGAGTACATGCCACATTAGAGAGTAAGTATGCTGTGAATGACTGTGCATCCAATGATACAGAGCAATAGGACAAAGGTTCACTTAGAAATCAGATAATCAAGAAAAAGGAAATGAATAATCTCAAAAATTTTTAACTGGTGATTATCAGAAGATCAGAGATGTTTGAAGTGCAGCATGCACAGGGCCCCATCAAAATTCAGGAGAAAGATAAGAAGATAAATTGGATAAGCAATAGCAGCCATCTCTGCAGTTTTATTCAGCCTAGGCTAAAAAATCCTTGAGGATTGAAGAGAGTTAATATTTGATATGGGCTGGAACTGAAAAAAACCTATTAACTAAGGTTCCCGCAGATAAATTACATTTCTGTTCACTTTAAGATCTCTTTACATAGCCAGGGTGGTGTAAAGAGGCCTTAGTGTAAACAAGAATCAGGCCCACTGTGTTTAAAGGGCTAGTACCACTTGTCAGTTAACACCAGAAAAGCAAGGGAAGCAATGAAGGAAGGGAAGAAACGAGGAGGAAGAAAAATGTTTCCTAATAGAGGTGGGGAAAAGGAAAATAACTTGGAGTACAGATTCTTGATATGTTTATGCTGCAAGTGAGCTATTATCTGATAGTCAGTTAAGCTATCTACTCCAAAACACTCTTGTTCCTATGTTTGGCAAGGTGTGATCTTTCCCTAAGCTTCACGGTAGCTTGAAGGGACCATATTCTGTCAGCGTGAAAGGGCTATGTCCCCCTTACGTGCTAAGTCAAAGACTTAAGTGGTTTATAGAACTTGTGTGGCCCTCTGCACTAGGGTGAATTTCACTCTGAGTTTAACAATCATAGACTTGCAAAATCATAGAATCATAGAATATCAGGGTTGGAAGGGACCTCAGAAGGTCATCTAGTCCAACCCCCTGCTCAAAGCAGGACCAATACCCAACTAAATCATCCCAGCCAGGGCTTTGTCAAGCCTGACCTTAAAAACCACTAAGGAAGGAGATTCCACCACCTCCCTAGGTAACCCATTCCAGTGCTTCACCACCCTCCTAGTGAAAAAGTTTTTCCTAATATCCAACCTAAACCTCCCTAACTGCAACTTGAGACCATTACTCCTTGTTCTGTCATCAGGTACCACTGAGAACAGTCTAGATCCATCCTCTTTGGAACCCCCTTTCAGGTAGTTGAAAGCAGCTATCAAATCCCCCCTCATTCTGCTCTTTTGCAGACTAAACAATCCCAGTTTTCTCAGCCTCTCCTCATAAGTCATGTGCTCCAGCCCCCTAATCATTTTTGTTGCCCTCCGCTGGACTCTTTCCAATTTTTCCACATCCTTCTTGTAGTGTGGGGTCCAAAACTGGACACAGTACTCCAGATGAGGCCTCACCAATGTCGAATAGAGGGGAATGATCAAGTCCCTCGATCTGCTGGCAATGCCCCTACTTATACAGCTCAGAATGCCATTAGCCTTCTTGGCAACAAGGGCACACTGTTGACTCATATCCAGCTTCTCGTCCCCTGTAACCTCTAGGTCCTTTTCTGCAGAACTGCTTCCTAGCCATTCGGTCCATAGTCTGTAACAGTGCATGGGATTCTTCCGTCCTAAGTGCAGGACTCTGCATTTGTCCTTGTTGAACCTCATCAGGTTTCTTTTGGCCCAATCCTCTAATTTGTCTAGGTCCCTCTGTATCCTGTCCCTATCCTCCAGCGTATCTACCACTCCTCCCAGTTTAGTGTCATCTGCAAACTTGCTGAGAGTGCAGTCCACACTATCCTCCAGATCATTAATGAAGATATTGAACAAAACCGGCCCCAGGACCGACCCCTGGGGCACTCCACTTGAAACCGGCTGCCAACTAGACATGGAGCCGTTGATCACTACCCGTTGAGCCCACTCACTGCCCGTGAGTGCACATTACTGCACTCACATCAGTGTCGGCGCAACCCATTAGGTGACCTAGGCGGTCTCCTAGGGCGCTAACATTTGGGGGGCGGTGACCGCGGCGGCCGGATCTTCGGCCGCCCCGGTTGGGGGCGGCATTTCGGGGGCGGGACCTTCTGCCACCTAGGGCGGCAAAAAAGCTGGCGGCGCTCCTGACTCACATTAGTGTAATGAATTGTTACCTGTGAGCCCAGTAAGGAGGGGAGAGTTCTAGAACCACCAAAGGAGAAGGAGAAAAAGGAGCAGTTTGAGAGGACCCCCAAACTGAGTGACATTGCAACCTGGTGCACAGGATCACAGCGCCACTCAGGTCGCAACACCCAGAGTGGGGAGCCTAGCCCAGTCCTATGGGATAGAAGCCACAGCTGAGAGGTGAGTGCAGGGTGGGTTCACATTCCATCTCTCCCTCCCCCCCACCTCCTCTTAGTGTTTTTGCACCCTTGGTAATTTTTTGGAAGAGTGGGAGGCCTCAGTTTCAAATTGTCCGGGAGCCCCAAAAGCCTCTGTACGACCCTGAATGGCAGAGGCCCAGAAGTCTGTAGAGGCAACAGTTCTCATTGAGCTTTGCTGTTTTAAATGTGTTTTATATATTGTTTAAGTGTGTTAGAAACTAATGGAAGTCTCTCAGAGATACTGGTCAACCCAGCTGTCTACCAGGGTAATAAGAATTGCTAATTATGGATGTGAACTCTTCTACTGCAGTGACCCTCAAATTAAAGTAAGTGTTTAATTATTTATCTTCTACAGCCTCTGTCATACCAAAAGTTTCCAAAGCACTTTACAAATTGTGGATTCAGAATAGGAGAAGCTATAATGCTTATATATGCTCTGAGGGTAACATATCTATATCTTTGAAGGCACTTTAGATCATGCTTCCCTCAGTGCAACACTCCAACCACAAGCTGGTACATAGGAGTGCCAGGAATTGGCCACTCTCTTACTTCACCCAGTTATGTTCCCACTGAGTACTGAGATCTTCAGACAGTGCTAGTACACTTAACTGTTAACCTACCACCTTTCCACTGCTTCCTCTGCATTTGCTGTTTGCAGTAAGTGCAATGATGCTATAAGCAGTATATGACTAACACCGATATTCTGCTTATTACTATGAAACATGCATGGGGGCAGGTAAATGAACATAAGTAATTGGATTATCAAACTTGCTATGTTAAGGATTTGTTGTATTAGTATGAGGCTTATTTGAATAGGTTTATGCTGTTTAATAATTAAATGTAGTACTATTATATGGTTTCTTTGTAAGGCTATAGTTGAGTCTATACTACTTTATTGCCAGTTACTTAAATCCCAGAGAGAAAATGAGTTTCTAAGGGAAACTCATGTGTAGTCCATTTTGGGAAAGAACCTGTGATTGATTTTTCATAATAAACATTATAAGTGTGGCAAATCAATTGTCATTATTTGTAAGGGCTACTTAACCAGTCAACTGATGGAAATATATATCCACAGGTTTGAGTCATTCATAATCAGAGAGACCTCAAATAAGTCCATTTGAATGGATATATTAGACAATCAGTTAAGTAACAGCACATAATAAAGGTATAGTTACCATAACTTGTGGAACTAATCCTTGTAGTAATGACAGTGATGTCGGTCCTGTCTGGTTCTGATTGTCTGCCTATAGCCTGGTACAATTATACCCCAGGTTATTTACAGTTTCAGTTTTTATTCATTCTTCTTTTTCTTATATAGACATATCATTATTTTTAGTACATTTCATAAATTTCCAACTGCACAGTCAGACATTTGTTGCTTATTTATTATTTTTACTGTTAGTACATAATATTTATATATTTCACTATCTATTGTGCTTTGTACATTGCTTACTAAATCAAAAGAGCACTGTATCTTTCTCCTGATACTACCTTCAAGCTGGTATTTTTCCATTCCTTAGCATAACCGCAAAGAACTGTGGTATTATGGCTCTTAGGCTAGCTAAAAGGCCTAGCAAAGCACAGGTCAAACATATCAACAGCACACATCCCTCCATCGTGCTCAGGGAGCAAAAGAAGCCACATGACTGCTCCCAGAGGGAAAAGAGGCTCCATGTGATCGGTCCATTTATTTGCACCCCTGAAGAGATAGCCCTAATTTAGCTACATACTTACTTCACAAATCACTGAAATACAGCCAGTATGGAGTGGAAGATGTCACTGTTTAACATCACCAATTAAGTACAGGTCCATATAAGCTTGAAAACTTGTTCTCTCACCCAGAAATTGGTCCAATAAAACATACTATATCACCTACCTTGTCTTAACTATAATAAAGACCATTGGAGAGAAAATTAAGAAGGATATTGCCTCCAGCTGAAATTTCAGGGAGAATTTAGGTAAACAGAATGTAATTATCTACACTGGAATTTTGTCACAGTGCCTAATGTCACTTCTAGTTTTGTGATTGATGCCCTTTTTTCTCATTTTTGTCATGACTTTACAAGAGGGAGTTGATGCTTTGGGACGGAAGGTTCTACTCTTTGATTAATAACATGTACAATGAAAATGAGAGAATGAAGCAAATAACCACATCTCCCCCATAACAAAAACAAATTAACCACCCCTGACTATTTCACCTACATCACCCACCCCCACCCCCAAAACTCTTACAAAGAGGCTCTGAATTTTACCAATTTTCAGAAAATTCTTGATTTCCCCACAGCTGAAAGATCTTGAGACAATGCACAATTCTTAACTTTTCTGTTTTAATATTAAAATATATAATATAAAATAGTTTAAAGAGCTTGGAAGTTTGATTTAGATACTTTCTGGAAATGTATCGAACTACAGTAGTTGCCATTAAAATTATTTGCCAATAATTGCCACACAGAGATGCCAACATTTCTTTTCTTAGAATAGGAACTATCTATGGAAATTCTCTGGTGCCAGTTTTCAAATTTTGATTTTGTAATGGCTGCTGATCCTCCAGGATTTGCCAAAGTAGACAGCAAATCTCACACATACAACTTCTTTTGAGCTATTTTAGCACTGCCATTTATAAAGGGGACAAGAAAGATAACAACATAGAAAAATAGGAGGGAAAACAAGAATTATTTATTTCAAAGTTTTTAAAAAGTATTGCTGGGGGTTACTTTATATTTTGGGTGGCATTTCATGTAGGGGGGAAGGGTGTTGATGTTCTTTTTTTTTTTTTCAAAGTCATGTTGCCACTTTCTAAAATACCATCACTTAGCTTTCAGCAGTCTGGTCTGATGATATTTTTTTTTCTTTTTCTTTAGAAATTACCCTTGCAATTCTTTCCATCTTTCTTTCTTTCTTTCTTTCTTTGAGAGAGCTTAGTATCTCCTCCTCTTGTTCCTTTAAATAATTTTGCTTTATTAATAGATACACATTAATGCGTAAACTCTGAAAAATCCAATATTGTATTTTAATAAGTAACAACAATTGCTCATGTAAATCACTTTGCATGTTTGAAGTGCAATACAAACACAAGCAAGCACTACTTAAATTAAAGGAATTAGAATTTGAAGAGACACAGTCAGGTTGTTCGCACTATTGTATTCTTCAGTTAGGTACCATTTTAACCTGTTTAGAAAATGTTATCTCTTTCTGACAATCAGTCTCGGCAACACAATACAGTATATAATGGCAATCTATTGAATGCCTAACCTTGTTTCATGGACACAGAATGCATTCTTTCAGCACACCTCTTCCTTTAACAGACTTTTGCTGAGGACATTATGAAATATATTTGGATTTTGTAGACAGGAAGATGTGTGTTTATTTAGCAAATTTATTTCTTTCAGCAAGTCAGCTTTCAATTGCATTTTATTTTAGCCCACTGAAAATGAATTCTTTTAACTGGGATAATAGCTGGGAAAGGACACTGTGTATTTGTAAGTATTAAAAGGACTTTTTGTAAGATTTTGCAAAGAAAGATTTATTTGTCTTGGTAAATTAACAGTTTTTAAACTACATTTTGTGTTGCTGAAAGGTGGAAATAAACAAATCTGTAGATAAAGGCTTCTTTTTATCCACAGAACCCATACAACACAATAAATGACAGTAAATGATTGCTCCCACACTCTCCAACGAATGTTCCTTTAACCTATATTCTGGAGGTTTCACCCTCAGGGTGAGAAGATAGTTCCACATCTATTCAGTCCTTTGGAGATCGCTAAGACAAATGCCAATTAGTGTAAATTTTAACGTGGACACTTGTCCACTAAAAATTAGGCATGTCACTCAGATAACACAGTGAGAAATGCCCTATAAGTACTTAGAGAGATAGGTAGACATTTTGCCACACAAACGTTTTGTCTCCTGATGTCCAGCTGAATTTTTTTTTCAGGAGGTGGACTGAAACTATAAAAAGGAGGGACAAACACTCCAAGGCACTCTCTCTTTTTGCCTGTCACATTCACTGCACCTGACACAACAAAGAAAGCCTTTGTTGGACTCTGGGAGAAGGGGTCCTGACCTAAGAAATTTGGTCAGTAAGACTGCTGAAAGCATGTGGTGTGAAAACTTTGCTTTGAATTTAACATAATTTAAGTTAGGTACCAGTAGCATTTTATCTTTATTTTTCTTGTAACCATTTATGACTTTTGTGCTTCATTACTTGTACTCAGTTAGATTGTAACTATATTGTTTTTAATCTAATCCAGTGTGTTTAAATTGAAGTGTCTGGGTAACTCCATTTGGAGTGACAAGTTGTGTGCGTGTTATTTCTTTTAAAGAAATAACAGACCTAATATAATTCATATTGTCCAGGAGAGGGCTGGGCAGTACAGGACATACATTTCTGGGGGTAAATCTAAGAATGGGGATGTGTTGGGGTCACCCTGCAGTATAACAAAGGCTGGGGAGAGCCAAAGTGTAACCCAAGTGTAGCTGACAGGCTTCAGTTACGCACACTTGCATGCTGGAAGGCTGTTTGTGAGCGGTTCAGGTAGGAGCTACTTCAGGAAGGCATGGCAAGGCACCCAAGGTTGCAGGGTAGGGGTAATATTGCTGCTCATTAGTCTGGATTATACCCTTGTATGTCATAGGGACAATCTGCAGGACTCCTTTAGCAATACCCCAGATAAAATAAACATGAGCAAGGTTTTATCTTTACCCTGGACTGGATTCCTTGTTGTGATGGGATCGCATCTGTTCCCATCTTCTGATGCCCCAGAAACTGCTCAGATCCACTTTCTTTTAGTGTTCAGGCTGTACTCAGTTACACCCTTCCAACCACACCAGTACAGTGCAACATCACAGATTTTAAACCCCTACTTCTTTCAGTCTTTCTTTATTAGGGCACTAGGTGGAGAAGAGATCTTCCTCTTTAAGAAGCTCTTTCAGCCTGGGCTTCCCTACCCCATCCTCCTTTCTCCTCCTATAACACTGCCTTACTGGGTTTTGTTAGGTTGGTCATCTGAGGGCTAATTAGTTCCTTACCTCCACAGCCTTCCCTTCTGATTAGCTAGTTATTCAATCGGCCATCACTGGGGGAACTAATTGAGGCTACAGTAATCAGTGTGCTGATCCACCTGTCAGATCTCAGCACTCTGGCACACTGATACACAGTTTACTACTGGTCTACTAAAGTTCATTTGGGGTTCTTATTGCTCATAGACTCTTTAGTTGTTCAGGATGATTTCAGGTGAGATACAAAGGCAGTACACATGCAAGCATGGTTGCCATCTCTAGCCTCTGATTTCTCAGCAGCACCAGCTCCCATGCTAGCATACATAGCTATGGGAAAAGCAAAGGGTTTCCTCTGAAAGAGGTAGTACATGGCGCACTTGGATTAACACTCTTTCCATTTTCCACTCATATACACACCCAGGTGGGTGACTTTGTTTGACAATGCTTGTTATAACTCTAGACCGTATTATACTATTTAAATAGCAACATGCTACTTCCAGCCTTTGTAGGCTAGAACAGCAGTCTCTAGCTGTAGCTCAGACCAGTTTGTTTGACAAAGGTGAAGACTTTAAAAGCGGGGGTGGGGGGGAGAAATCTGGCATTATTTTTAGAAATCAGGTCAGTGGATAATTATAGAGGGTGCAAAAAAGCCAGTCTTATCCATGTTAGCTCACTTCAAATGTTTTCCTCTAGCCAGCTACAAAATCTTTAAAACTCTAATAGAAATTCAACACTTCAATAAATAAATAAAATGAGAAAGTGAAATATCAAAGGAAAGGAAAGGAAGAGTGAGCTCTTTTGCTTCAGGGGATTTTACACTTTAGTCCTTTCTATTGTGAAGAGAAATTCTTTAATGTTTTGTACCAGAGCCTAAATTACATTTCTTACACACCCATATATTTTAATACTACAAGGAAACAGAGATAATGAACTGCACTTAAGAGAAGTAGATTTCCAAATATGAGTAAGTGCTTCACTGGAAAAAAAATCCTATATTTTATTCATTGTGGGACAGATTAATATATAGGTCCGGATCCTGAGCTGGTGTAAATTAGTATTGCTCCATTGACTATGGCAGCTGAGGATCTGGCCTAGAAACTAAAAGGTACTGCCCAGTATTGGGGGTGCACATGTGCACCATGTCATGGTTTATTTTGAAGAAATTGTGCCTCAGGGTGCAAGGATTACAATTGTCCCGGGCTTGTCCAATGGCCAGGAACAGTCTCTCCCTCTCAGATAATCTTATCGAGATGAGAAGTTGACACTTGTTTCAATAGCATTAGAACATATTGTTGGCAGAGAGATGATCGCTGGATTAGTTGGAAGGAGAGAAGTATTGAAACAGGTGACTGTGTATCCTGATGGATTCTTCATAGTGCCCTGATCCTGTAAGCTTTTCCATGGGGCTGGAACCCTGCACTGTGTGCAACTACGTTGACTTCAGTGGGGTTTTGGTGTCCATCTGTGTATAGGGGTATTTTAATAAACAACCAGGTGCCTAAGCCACTGCCAACTATTGGGATGGACTATCAATTATTTTGCTTATTGCTAGGAATAATTATTTAGTAGATCTTTGTAGTAACTTGGCTTAGTTAAGGCAAAGCCAGAAGGGAGAAGAGGTGAACCTGACTCTCTGTGCCCTATTCTTGATGTGCGGGGGTGACAGTCTGTGAAAAACAGGCAGTCTGGAAATATTTACACCTGCTACATTATACCTACTAACTGCTGGAAACCACAAAACTGCATCCTGTTTTGACTTTCTTTGTCACCAGCAATTGATTCCATTTGATCAGCTATGTAACACCTTTGATTGATATGTCTTTGTAATTTGGGGGTATAAAAGGGGAACTGTGGGTCTGGGTCAAGCGTTTTGTGAACACATTGAGAAGATCTCCAGCTGCAGATGGAAAGCTGGCCACTGGAAATCTGTGGCTGAATTACCCGAAGACCACTCCAAACTCCTAAGGGGTAATCCTGAGGGGTATTTTGTAGTTGGGGGCACTCTATAACCTATTGTATTTGTGTGTACTTGACACTAGATAAAGCAGTGACTAAGTAGAGGCATTATGTTGGGAGTGCAGGGAATTAATAAAGTACTGGCTTTAAGTGAAACGTGGATTTGATTTGTTTGTGCCAGCCATATAGCAGACAGAGGTTCTGCATCTCCCTTGGTTTGTCCTGATACTGACTCACAAAGAGTAAATTTACTGAGAGCTTCGGGTTCACTGGAACCTGAGTACTGAGTTCTTCAGGTTCACTGGAACCCCAGGTAACACCTGCATGGAACAGCTTGTAGGATCATACCTAGATTTAAATAGTTCAGATTGCCAGCCAAAGGATAAGCTTTTAGAAATACCCCAGTTAATAGACTTATACTTATTTCTGCAATGATAAATGACAAAAATCTTAGTTGAATGTTTTATTTTAAATATTTCATGAAAGTTACTTTTTTTTAGTCTTTCCATGTCTTTTAAAAATAAATATATTGGGACTGATTTCTGTTTATACCAAGGTCACTTTACACTGCTCTGCTTGTAAAAAGGGCTTTCGGGTAAAGTGTAAATGTAACTGAAGGTCTCTTTACACTGTCAGAGTGATGTGAAGTGACCTACGTGCAAATGGGAATCTTGGACTTCATATTTTATTCTTTTTAGTGTCATAATGAAAGAATGCACTAGGTGTCTATTATGAAGCCTTTTGGGAAGCAGGCTGGCTTCCCACCTACTATACCTGAGCAAGAATGAACAGAGACAACCATTTCCTGCCATCCTTAATCTTGCTTCCCCTTTGTCTGGCTGCCCAAGCTTCCATTTTAAAGTTCTTCTCCTGTTTTCTTCTTGGGAGTCTACTGAATCAACATGGGCTTTAGGGAAATGCCCAGGGGAGAAAGCTACTACGAGTGATGCCTATGCTGCTCTGGTATATATATTTTAGCTAAATTGCAGTTATTGTATAATTTCTTCAAATTTTCAGGGGTGGAAAATAAGAAAAAAATATTATGAAAAAAATTCATTAAACATTTTCTTCAGTTTCATATATCCCTGCTGATAGGGACATAGGTCTAAAGAACCTTACAGGAGCTGCTGTTATGGATATGTCCTGTATTTTGGTGTAGTAGTAGCTGCATTACAGGGTTATGTCTAGACTATGAACTAAGGGTGCTTTACACCTTCATTTTGTAAAAAAATCTCTTTGAAATGGCATAAAACAGCTCTATTTGCATTTTTCATGGTGGTTTGATGAAAAATGAATTGATATAGAAAGAGTAGTAGGAGTTTAAAAATCACCCCCTTTGGCAATTTTTTCGCCAAAGTGTCTCAGTGCACTCCGTATCACAAAATATGAACAATCACCTCAGCAGTGTTAATGCAAAATTACTTCCCAAATGCACGAACTGGGTGATGGTCAGATGTGCTGATCTACTGATATTAAAGCATGTGAGGTTCCTGTTAAAGTTCTTCCTCCGAGTGCAAATGGGATGAAATTGGGGTACGTATTACTTTGTGTGGCTGCTGGAGATAGAAGTGAAAGCCATGTGGAGCACAGGGACATGTTATTGACACTATTGTAGACAATGTGAAGGTGGAAAAGAAAACACAAGTCCTTCCTTTAACTTATTGTTTTCATTATTTTAAGGTATGGATGATGGAATGTGTCCTGCCACAACCTTAACTATCACTAAATGTAGTTTTTGTTTGCTAATACCCATGGGATAGTAACTAAAACAATTTAGCCTCTAACCTTCAGTTTACGTCTAACCTTGCCTCAATTTTTTATGTCATAAACATCCTTATAAGATCTGGGAAAATTAATTAACAGTGTGGGTCGAGGGGAACTGGGTAGACAAGTTACTGTTAA
Source organism: Terrapene triunguis (assembly GCF_002925995.2). Classification (NCBI taxonomy): domain Eukaryota; kingdom Metazoa; phylum Chordata; order Testudines; family Emydidae; genus Terrapene; species Terrapene triunguis. Next base: position 24,020,718 of record NW_020664447.1, read on the forward strand.
AAATAATACATTCAAGAAGTCTATTTTGACGTAGCCTAAAATTAACAATAGTGAAATGAGTGGATTTGGGCTAAAGATATAGATGTGATATAGATTTGATAAACAGACAATTTTAAATCTCTGCAATAGGTTAAAGGGATTTACAGCCTCTAACACAAAGGGTCCATGGTTTTCCTCCAGTGGTTAAAAATACTATATCATGTAGGCTCTCTCAGTAAAGCCGTATTTCAAATAACTTTTGAAGATTGCGTAATCATAAGGCTGTTTTCCTAGTCAGTACACTGATCTATTTTTAAACATATCGCTACAGACAACTAATCAATATGGACCAAATCCTGTGGCTCTTACTTGGACAAAGCTTTCATTGACCCATTTGCTCTAAATGAGTTTTCTGACAGATAGCTGGCCTCAGGACCAAACAATATATGAGTTATATGACATTGCCAGTTTCCTATCACTCCTGGAGATATAGAGAAGAGACATATTGCTGTTCATGCTCCACCAGATAATGAAGTCATCTAGAAATAGAAAGCAATGGCCAGTAGGATTAGGATATGTGCTGCTGAGTAAGAGATCAAGGTTTGAAATTTGTACTCAAGTTCTCTTTCAAAACTGGCAGACACTGGGAAACACTGCCAAGTAGGTGATCGAACTGGTGTATTGTTTTCAATTTGCAAAATTGTTTATGGCTGCTTTTTCTCTCCAAAATGTTGTGCCATTATGTGTCTACACCTAGCCCATCCCATCTCCTAGAGCTGGAAGGGACCTTGAAAGGTCATGGAGTCCAGCCCCCTGCCTTCACTAGCAGGACCAAGTACTGATTTTGCCCCAGATCCCCAAGTGGCCCCCTCAAGGATTGAATTTACAACTCTGGGTTTAGCAGGCCAATGCTCAAACTACTGAGCTATCCCTCCCCCCAAGAAGTGTCATGATGGTCTCAGAGGCTCAAGTCTGAAGCAATGTTATTCTTTAAAAGGTTTCCCTGGGGGGTATTTTGGAAGATGACTTTCACTATTTCTATGCCAAATCCTGTCTCGTGTGTTATTTAGGTCTCACTGTCTGATGTTTTTTACTCAGCAGATTTTCAAAAATTAAAATCCCTGGTACTCAACAGTGATGTACAAACCCATGAACTTTATTAATTATATCAGCACTGACTAAACCTGTGAAATCCCTCTCTTTCCTTTATATTCCATTCCATGAGACCTTCACAGCCTACAGTTTCCCCACTGATTGGAAATGTCTGAGTGGAAAAAGCAGGGGCGTTATTCCATTTGTGAAAACTCCTTCTCACTCCCAGCTGGATTTGTTGAAAAACAAAAACAAAACAAAACAAAACAAAAAAAAATGTTTTTGGTATGAACAAATTCTCATCATTCTAGGCAGTGACCTCAGCCTCCAGGAGGAGGTGTTAGACTTGCATCATTTCACAGCACTGGCTGATAGAGTGACATTAACCCAACTTCAATGGAAGCTCAGCTCTCTCAGCAAAAAGAGAGTCAAAGTGATATGACACATATGAATAGTACAACAATGGGGAGGTTACATAAAGGGAAAAACTAGATCTTCATGAGGCCTCAGGTCACACTACAGAGATAGTTTGCCATGCTGTAGCTAATATTCTACCTGTGCCTGCTCCTGCTCCCAGTAGTGTCAGCATTCTCAGAACAGAATGGTTTGATTTTTGTAACACAATGACTATTCATTAAAAAAATTATATTGTAAAAATCTTTTAAAATGGAAACACTTTTATTTTGTTTTTATTTCAATTGACTGCAGATATGTGTGTGTGTGTGTGTGTGTTTTAATTAAATTCGTTTCACAGGAAATTCAAAATTCTTTGGTTTTGGTCTGATTTGAAATTAAAAAAAATCAAAATTGCAGAATTTCCCAGAAAAAGGAAAGTCTGGTTCCCATATGGTATATGGATCTCATTAGAACCATCAGAGCAAGAGAAATGGTTAAATAACTCTCTGAGGTGAGAGTTGATATATTAGGATGGATTGATTTAAAAAAAAATGAAGAGAAATAGCATTGAAAAAAAGAGAAAATAATTCACAAAATTAGAAATGTTTGCAAATCTGAAATGTTAAAATAAGCCCTGGAGTGACAAGTTAATGGGCGGTAGGCTGGTGACTTGCCCAGAGGTGAGTCCAAATTTCATTTATTACATGATTCTATAATTTATTGAATAAATTATAGAACAGGGATTGGCTATCTTTGGCCCGCGGCCTACCAGGGTAAGTCCCCTTGCGGGCCGGGCTGGTTTATTTACTTGCTGTGTCCGCAGGTTTGGCCAATCGAGGCTCCCACTGGCCATGGTTCGCTGTCCTAGGCCAATGGGGGCTGTGGGAAGCGACAGCCAGCACATCCCCCTGCCTGCGCCGCTTCCCACAGCCTCCATTGGCCTGGGACTGCGAACCATGGCCAGTGGGAGCCGTGATTGGCCGAACCTGCGGATGCGGCAAGTAAACAAACCGGCGTGCCAAAGGTTGCCGATCCCTGATTTATTGCATGGTTCCATAATTCATCACATAGCTATATATCTATATATCTATATAGGTATATTCACCTTTTATATCTTAATTGCTAAACAGTAATTCTCTTTATCCTTTTATTTCCGTTTGTGATTTAATTTAGTCAGTTTTTTCTTATGGTGTCATTATGTCTGGCAAATTATCTTTATATCGAATCTTCTCTTGAGTGCAACAGGTTGAAATAGCTGGAGTATTGCAATGCATGGAATAAGCTGCAGATAAAGAACCTTTTGCTTGATCTTTAATGAGATAAAGTTTCTATTTCATTACATTAAAGATGAGTGGTAACACAGATAATGTACTGACTCTGTTAATGCTCTTAACTCATGAATAACATTTGTTTCAGCTTTTGCTAATTCCTCTTTTAATCCTCTCTCTTCATTATACAACTTTGAATAAACTTGCATGTCTCTTTACCATGTCTATTAATATTGTCTTTACATGATATTTCTTTCTTGTCTGAGAATTCTCCCTCTTTCATTTCTAGAAATAATTACAGACTCATTACTGCTATTGCCCTTTTCTCTGCTTTCATTGCTTTCCCTGAAACCAGCCATTTGTTGAATTTCATTAGTATTAATAAACACAGGACCAGGCTTAAGAGTTTGTTACCCTGAGTGAGACTAACATATTACACTCCAGAGGGGGTTAGCGAGGGTGTGTATCTTTAGCAGGATTTTGTATTAACAAAATGAATGGGATAATTCACTTCCTACAAGATGCTGTTAAAAGCCCATTCTGTGAATGTTGCATTAGCAACAGATGTTAGATAATGGAAATGTGCACAGGTAGTTCTCTTCCACTTTGTGCTCAGCACCCCTGAATATCAGAATTTAACCAAGCAATTCCCATGGAATTCCAGTGGGCACTGTGGATGTTCAGCTCTCTTAAAATCAGATCAAAATATTAAGTTACTTATCAGTATTAGAGGGCTGTGACTATTTTACATTTATCAAACAAGAAGTGATACACCAATGAGTTTATGGCATATCTGTTCCTGTGAGTCACCATTCACCAACGTCTGGAAATTTTGTGAAAAGAGAGTTTATCATATGGTTGGAATTATAGCAAGAATAGCCTTTTTTGATTAATTTCTGGCCAAAACTAGGAAGTCAGCGGGGAAGCAAAATTGTAGATGTTTTTCCTTTTTTTCCTTTTCCAAATCTCTCACGAGTTTGGGCCTTAATTTGAGGTTTGGGAGAAACTTTGAGTCAGTTCATATTACGCCTTAAATGGTTCAGCCATTCCTAGGGAACTTTTAATTTGGTTTATTCTCCTCCAGCTATCCATTAATTCTTGTTTACTTCCTTTAACACCACTAATAATATATACAGAAAAAAATTACGTAATTTAACTACATTTGTGTAGGGATTGCTTTTCAAAGAAAATTCCCAAAATACATAACTGCACTTTTCATACTGTAGTGCTTTATTAATCAAAATGCCAATTTCTACAATATGAAGACTGCGATAGAGGGTTTTTTATTTTTAAATTGGGCATAATGAATGATGGTACACATTTACCTGAACTTTTGGTGAGAGCTTTCTTTCGTACATACTAATTAGCATTATATGATGAATTCCCATGAAATTAATAAAAATTGTATACAAAAATGTGAGCTCAGCACATGCCTGTCTAAACTGAGTGATGGGTGAACTGAGTGAAAACATGGACAGTTCTATTCTAGCCCAGCTGATCAGTGAAGAATTCTTTGAAGGTATGTGGGGAGGACCTACTGAAATCAATGGGAGATTTGCCATTGATTTAAGCAAGAACTGGATTGTTCCCTGAATGAGGCAGAGTTCCTCGTGAGGCAGAAGAGCATTCACTGGCCTTTTGGTAAGGTGAAATGCCTATTTGTTGACCCATTCTCTTTTTCTAACTATGAATTTACTTCAGAAAATTTGTACAGTGAGTTGCTATTTTGTGTGTGCGGAGGCAGATGGCACTTTCTTGGAATTGAGAAATAAATGAAGAATGAAGTAGAATGAATGCAGAAATTAATTTGACAGGTAAAAACAAGACACATTTTATCATTGTGCTTTCATCAGGGCCATATGCTGCAGCTTTCAGTCAATTTGACACTGACAAAAATCCACCAAAGACTCCTATCTGAAACAGATTAGCAATAAAATTAAGACTTTCACCTGTATCTGCATTCCTGGTATTCATCTGCTTAAGCTTTTTTTTTTTTCTTCTTCTTCTCCTACCCCACCCCCATCCGTCTCTTGTTGTACAGCATTTTTCAAATAGGTGGAATTTGTATCAGGATCTGAAAATAGTATTAGGGCTCATTCTGATTTCTACAGGTAGGCTGCTCAGGCAATAGGGAGAATCCTGTGGGCTTATAGCTCCCCAAAGTTTAATCCTGGGTCTTTCTAATATCCTGTATCACTGGTGAGCACAGCTGCCTCGTGGGCCATGATGGATTAAAAGAATCTCTGAAGTAGCCTGGTCCCAGAACATTGAAGATGAAGCCCAGGAATTGAACTGGAGCCACAGTCAAATAGGGAGCTAGTGAAGGTTGTAGAGCACTGTGTGATGCACTCTCAGTGACAAGCCTGCTCAAAGAGTGGGCTGCTGAGTGGGATAATAGCTAGAGTTTTGTATTAGTCTTCACTGACAATCCTAGGTAGAGAGTTACAATAGTTCAGACTTGAGGTGTTGCTAGGTCTTACCCAAGAGGAATACACAGTCTACTTGCTCTCCAGAGATGGAAAAAGGAGATCCTTACTGCTGCTGCAACTTCATTAGCAATAAACCAATGGAAATCTAGAAATACCCAGAGGCCATGCACTACTCTGATAATCAAATGGAAGTCTTCTGTAGAGGGTACAGTCAAGGTGTTAGCTAGTTCCTTGAGGTGTTTTTCTCTCCTAGCTAGCAGCATTTTGCCTTCCCTAATAGGATACAGCCAGCTGATTTTCGTACATGTATTTATCTACTGCAAGCACTATGCATCTGTGAAATGCATTGGTCAAGTACAGCTTGTATCCTCATATTTTGAAAATGAGATGGAATAAGATTGATCGTTGCGGCACCCTACATGAGGTCACTTGAGGATAAAGTGGCTGTTTGGTGACCTCAGTGAAATGAATTGGTGATCTCATTAGTGAACTTCCGCACCACAAAATCACTGACAACTGACACTGATCTGTGGTCTCAGCAGAGAAACCAAGGAATGAATGAACACGTACACTGAGCTATCTTCTCAGCCCTCATGATGTCCCTCCAGCTCCAGTTTGAACCACACTGATGGGGATTGTTGTGGATGGAGGTGGAGAGGAGCTTGCTCTGCTCCTGCATGCATTGCAGCTGCTCTGTGAATAAATCAAGAACTTCAGTCTTCACAGCAGTCAAACCCACACCTGTCACCAGCATAAAAACTCACTCAAAGAGGGAATTAATACATTAAAGAAGGTAAAATATGTATCTTCTAGACCTAAATTGATGCCAGGAAGAACTTCTTTACTCAAATATTCATGGATTTGGCTGTTATAGCTGAGCTTTCCTTTCAGGCTTTAAGTTTAATTCAAATTACAGTATCAAACTGCAAACATCACATCTGGATTTTGAGCACCCCTAAAGCTAGGGATATTTGGAGAAGAGGTTTTGGTTTGTTTTATTATAAACAGAAGGCCACTTGCAAAATTCAGATCCAGAATCAGACTTTGAAAAAGCCCAACATTTAGGGGAGATCACATCTGCCATTTTGGTTTGGGCCCATCTCTGGTTCAAACATAAAATTATAAGCAAAGTTCAAGGGCTGCTAATACATGTGTACAAACCAGATTGCTTTATCACAGATCCCTGCTGGTGACCATTCAATCTGCGTCATTCTGTGTGGAGAAACTCATCTCCGTATATTCTAGAAATCATCTAACGTTTGTAAAGGTTTAGAAGCATTTCTCAGTATAACCTTGACCATTTTGCCAAAACACTGATTTTTATTTTATATTAGATATTTCTCAAACCAAGCCACATCCCTTTTGCCCACCCATCATACAGAAATACATGAGATACAAATGACAGATATTGAAGAAAGAGGTAATAGTCTTGACTTAATATGTAGACATGTAAAGTGCCTTAATAAAGCTTTGGGTAGCTGAGCAGAATATATCCCAGTCTGTAGTTGGATTAAGGACTCAGTTGGGGAGGGATGAAATCTTTCTGGAAGTGTTCTTTGCTTCCTTTATAGGCCTTTGTGATGAATTTTCCTCACTTAAGAGCTTATATGCTTAAAGTCCTACATCACAAGGTAGGATGCTCTCCCTCTCTCCATGATGATTCCCATGATGTTGGCTTAGGTAGCAAGGGTCCAGGACAGAAAATCAAACCTGGTCCTCCCACCTGGCAGTGCAGAGTGTGAACCACACCAAGCCTATCAAAGAGATGGTTTCATTCTCGGTCTTGACCTTCTTGAGAATCAGCTATTTAATAGCATGTGTAAAGGTTAGTGAACCAGGCATTTTTTAGAACTTGTCAATGAGATGCTTCTCTCAGAGCATAAAGGTAGACTAAAGTGAATCGGTTTACGATCAAGTCTGATGTAAAATAAAAAGCACATCATATTTAAAAGGGTATTGTTTCTCTCTCTCACTCTCTTTTTTCTACATGCATCTTCTGTTAGAAGAACAGGAGTACTTGTGGCACCTTAGAGACTAACAAATTTATTACAGCATAAGCTTTTGTGGGCTACAGCTCACTTCTTCGGATGCATATAGAGTGAAACATATTGAGGAGATATATATACACACATACAGAGAGCATGAACAGGTGGGAGTTGTCTTACCAACTCTGAGAGGCCAATTAAGTAAGAGAAAAAAACTTTTGAAGTGATAATCAAGATAGCTCAGTACAGACAGTTTGATAAGAAGTGTGAGAATACTTACAAGGGGAGATAGATTCAATGTTTGTAATGGCTCAGCCATTCCCAGTCCTTATTCAATCCTGAGTTGATCGTATCTAGTTTGCATATCAATTCCAGCTCAGCAGTCTCTCGTTGGAGTCTGTTTTTGAAGTTTTTCTGTTTTAAGATAGCCACCCGCAGGTCTGTCATTGAATGGCCAGACAGATTAAAGTGTTATCCCACTGGTTTTTGAGTATTATGATTCCTGATGTCAGATTTGTGTCCATTAATTCTTTTGCGTAGAGACTGTCCGGTTTGGCCAATGTACATGGCAGAAGGGCATTGCTGGCACATGATGGCATATATCACATTGGTAGATGTGCAGGTGAACGAGCCCCTGATGGTATGGCTGATGTGATTAGGCCCTGTGATGATGTCACTTGAATAGATATGTGGACAGAGTTGGCATCGGGCTTTGTTACAAGGATAGGTTCCTGGGTCAGTGTTTTTGTTCAGTGATGTGTGGTTGCTGGTGAGTATTTGCTTTAGGTTGGGGGGTTGTCTGTAAGCGAGGACAGGTCTGTCTCCCAAGATCTGTGAGAGTAAAGGATCATCTTTCAGGATAGGTTGTAGATCTCTGATGATGCGCTGGAGAGGTTTTAGTTGGGGGCTGAAGGTGACAGCTAGTGGTGTTCTGTTATTTTCTTTGTTGGGCCTGTCTTGTAGGAGGTGACTTCTGGGTACTCATCTGGCTCTGTCAATCTGTTTTTTCACTTCAGCAGGTGGGTATTGTAGTTTTAAGAATACTTGATAGAGATCTTGTAGGTGCTTGTCTCTATCTGAGGGATTGGAGCAAATGCGGTTATATCTTAGAGCTTGGCTGTAGACAATGGATCATGTGGTGTGTCCTGGATGGAAGCTGGAGGCATGTAGGTAAGTGTAGCGGTCAGTAGGTTTCCGGTATAGGGTGGTATTTATGTGACCATCGCTTATTAGCACAGTAGTGTCCAGGAAATGGACCGCTTGTGTGGATTGATCTAGGTTGAGGATGATGGTGGGATGGAAATTATTGAAATCATGGTGGAATTCCTCAAGGGCTTCTTTTCCATGGGTCCAGATGATGAAGATGTCATCAATATAGCGCAAGTAGAGTAGGGGCGTTAGGGGACGAGAGCTAAGGAAGCGTTGTTCTAAGTCAGCCATAAAAATGTTGGCATACTGTGGGGCCATGCGGGTACCCATAGCAGTGCCGCTGACTTGAAGGTATATATTGTCCCCAAATGTGAAATAGTTGTGGGTGAGGACAAAGTCACAAAGTTCAGCCACCAGGTTAGCTGTGACATTATCGGGGATACTGTTCCTGATAGCTTGTAGTCCATCTTTGTGTGGAATATTGGTGTAGAGGGCTTCTACGTCCATAGTGGCCAGGATGGTGTTTTCTGGAAGATCACCGATGGATTGTAGTTTCCTCAGGAAGTCAGTGGTGTCTCGAAGATAGCTGGGAGTGCTGGTAGCGTAGGGTCTGAGGAGAGAGTCCACATAACCAGACAAGCCTGATGTTAGGGTGCCAATGCCTGAGATGATGGGGTGTCCAGGATTTCCAGGTTTATGGATCTTGGGTAGCAAATAGAATATCCATGGTTGGGGTTCTAGGCATGTATCAGTACAGATTTGTTCCTGTGCTTTGTCAGGGAGTTTTTTTAGCAGATGGTGTAGTTTCTTTAGGTAATCCTCAGTGGGTTCAGAGGATAATGGCCTGTAGATTGTGGTGTTAGAGAGCTGTCTAGCAGCCTCTTGGTCATATTCCAATTTATTCATGATGACGACAGCACCTCCTTTGTCAGCTTTTTTGATTATGATGTCAGGGTTGTTTCTGAGGCTGTAGATGGCGTTGTGTTCAGCATGGCTGAGGTTATGGGGCAAGTGATGTTGCTTTTCCACAATTTCAGCCTTTGCATGTTGACGGAAGCAATCTATGTAGAAATCCAGTCTGTTGTTTCGACTTTCCGGAGGAGTCCACGCAGAATCCTTTTTTTTGTAGTGCTGGTAGGGGGGATTCTGTGGGTTAGTATGCTGTTCAGAGGTATGTTGGAAATATTCTTTGAGTCGGAGACGTCGAAAGTAGGATTCTAGGTCACCGCAGAACTGTATCATGTTCGTGGGTCTGGAGGGACAAAAGGAGAGGCCCCAAGATAGGACAGACTCTTCTGCTGGGCTAAAAGTATAGCTGGAAAGATTAACAATATTGCTGGGTGGGTTAAGGGAACTACTGTTGTGGCTCCTTGTGGCATGTAGCAGTTTAGATAGTTTAGTGTCCTTTTTCCTTTGTAGAGAGGCAAAGTTTGTCTTGTAAATGGCTTGTCTAGTTTTTGTAAAGTCTATCCATGAGGAAGTTTGTGTGGAAGATTGGTTTTTTATGAGAGTATCCAGTTTTGAGAGCTCATTCTTAATCTTTCCCTGTTTGCTGTATAGGATGCTGATCAGGTGGTTTCGCAGTTTCTTTGAGAGTGTGTGACACAGTCTCTCAGCATAGTCTGTGTGATATGCAGATTGTAATGGATTTTTTACCTTTAGTCCTTTCGGTATGATGTCCATCTGCTTTCATTTGGAAAGGAAGATGATGTCTGTCTGTATCTGTACGAGTTTTTTCATGAAGTTGATGGATTTCCACTCCATACGGCTAAATGCAGTGCCTTGCATAATGACAGGTTTCAGAGTAGCAGCCGTGTTAGTCTGTATCCGCAAAAAGAACAGGAGTACTTGTGGCACCTTAGAGACTAACAAATTTATTAGAGCATAAGCTTTCGTGGGCTACAGCCCACTTCTTCGGATGCATATAGAGTGGCTGATCCCACATGGCGAACAGTTGGAAAACATTGTATTTGGAAACATCTCTGCATATCCTGTCTATTGATTTGGGCAGCCAAATTTTGACTGGAGATTCCTAATTATGATTTTAAGATAGATCACAGTGGACAGGTTCATTAGTAGGATGTTCCATATCCCTGCACCAGTGAGGTCCCCTAAACTCCAGAGGGAAGGAGGATTCACCACAGTAGAGGACAGGATGTATCACCATTGCCAGCTCTCCCTCAAGGTTTGTGCAGTGGGAGGGAGAGGTTAATTTTAGTGTATGGCCAGAATGTCTTAGGGACCCCACCAGCAGAGGCTGCTGACTCTATCAGCACATCTTCTAGCCATACTCCTTCCTGTCCAATAATACCCCACTTTGGGGGGTGTGACCCTGGGTCAATTCTGTATCTAGTGTATCTAACGCTATGCTTACACTTGGGGAAGGTAGGGGTATGATTCCCAGCTTGTGTAGAAATACTCATGCTAGCGTCATAGAGCTACCACACTAAAAATAGAAGTATAGCTGTGGTAGCAGGGGCAGCAGCAACATGGGCTAGCTGCCCCAAATCCAAAACTGCCTTGAACCTATGGATATGTACTTGGGGCAGCTATCCATGTCATCACTTACTGCTGCCCATGCTAATGTGGCTATACTACAACTTTTAGCAAACTAGTTCAATGGCAGCTAGTGCAAGTATGTCCACATGAGCTGGAATCACACTCCTAGCTCCAAGTGTAGAGGTAGCCTAAGGTAGCAACCAATTTGTGCTGCCACAGCTTCTTCCCCCTAACAGACTTTACACCACTGCTGACCTGCATAGAAGTCTGGAATTGTTTGTTGTTGTTTTTTTCCTGGCATAGGCCTACCCTTGAATCTGGTCCACTTTCGTTTTTTCCTGTCCTTTGTTTTTTGATGGATAAGTATAGTTGCAAAACCAAATATCATACATATGTGCTATCAATGGAAATGATATCACTCTTAGAGAGGGATGATTAGGGATAGGGATGAAGCAGCAAGTTAAGATGGCATGACATAAGGCCCCAAATAACACAGGAAAGCATAACATGGAACAAAATGCGAATCAACAAAGAATCCACTTTCAGGGAGATAATAAAAAGGAAATAAAGGAAAGATGATGCACAATCAGAACTGTTACTCATCTGAACATTATCCAGTGTTTCTTATGAGTTACAGAGTGCTCTTTAATTTATCTTAGCCACGGTGTAGGACATAACTATTAAAAATTTGCTTAGACAGATGCCATTTTATTCCTGTTATAAATGGAGCATCATTTGGAATGTTTCTGTTTATAAATATTTAAAGGAATTTGATAGTGTCATGGAAAGAAAAACAGCACAAAGCCTTAGGATCACAGTCAGCCCCAGGGGACTCCCCTGCATCAGTGAAGGTTGCTCCAACCCAGGGAGTGTAGCCATCATTACTACCAGCTGTTGGGACAGGCAGCTTTAAGCTGGGCTAGCTGTAGGAGCCCCACTGATAGATACAGCAGTGGTGATGCACTGAATCTCCTCCATCTTCCTGCTGCCATATTCACCATCTATCCTTAGCCAGTACCACCAATTTTTTTTGGATCATTCTACCCATCCTCTAAGCCCTCTGGTGGAAAGGAGATCATAGGCAATGTGTGTCCCCACTGTTACAACTCAGCGTACTTTGTATCTTATCATGACCATGGCATAAACTGACTTTTGCCTACATAGAACTGTGGGTGAATCTAGCCCTTGCTTATATCCAAGGGAATCATTGATCCTGCTTGAATGAAAATAATCCCTGGTTTGTCTGTCTGAATAAATCTTTTGTATTGGCATAACTGTGTGATGGTTTTCTAACCTCCCCTTTCTGTGTTTCAGCTGAAATCTCTCTACCACACAGATAGATCACCTGCCTCTATATTCCCTACACTAACAAGCATTTTTTTTTAAATAACTTATTACATTCTCTAATTCTGGGTTGCATAATGATGTTTTGATTTGTCTTCTCGTATCCTTTAGTTAAAGCTCGACTGGTGAACTCTGATTCTTTTTCATTTTGCCAGCACACACAGAGTTCCTAATTTGTAATCAAAGTAGAAAAGTGGCTGACCTATCGCAGACATCCACTATAGCCTTTTTATTCTCATTTTTCTATATCAGCGATGAGCAATTTCCAACATGGGAAAGAAGGAAAAAAATACCCACCCTGCTCCCCCTCCCAAAAAAACACATCTTACCTTAGTCAAACACAGAGTCAGTAAAACACTATTTTATTAGTGCATCAACCATATGATCCTCAATTAGCTTCAAAGGCCTAAGTTCTCATTTAATAAGAACATCCTTGAAATGTGAGAAGAGAGAATTGGCCTTAACTGACTCCCTGCAGTGCAGAGCACTTCATAAATACTCAATTATTGTTGGTTCATTTTTTCAGTATTATCAGCAAAGCACATTCCCTACATAACTAATAAATAATGGGCCAGATCATGTAAAGCGGATACAGTGAGATTTAATTTACTTTGGGTCTTGTCTACACAGGTTTTTTTTTTACATATCAATGTAACTATTTTTTTAGTGATGTGATTTTTCTACCTCTAACTAAAATAGTTAAATTGATATAAAAACAATTTTTACAATTCCTAGTTTTGACACAGTTATACAGGCATCAAGATATAAGTATAGTTATTCCCATAGGGAACTATATCGGTATAGTTAAATTGGTACAATTTTTGTGCGTAGACAAGGCCAGAGTTTGCTCTTTTTTAGGATTACTGCCAGTTGAAGGCATCTTTAATTCATAACTATGGCTTCATTGCAACCCTACCAGAGAAGACTTTTGAAGGGAATGTACCCAATCAGAAGAGTATCCCTTTGCTGCTTTGGTTACCCCACTTCCCACAAGCACCAAACACATTGTGGGTTGCCTTGGCCCCTTAGAGAAAAAAATTCACTCATTTCCATCACTGGGACCTCCTCAGTGAGTGCTGACAGAGGCCTCTACCAGGATAACCAAGAATGAGCCCCGAAATGAATTTAGGCTGGTGATTACATTTTTCAAGTATAAGCTTAAGCAATTTGTGATAGTAATTAGTGGTAATGAAGGAACTGCCCGTTACACTTATGCCCTATCACAGCAAACTGAAATTGGTGAGGTTGGAATTGTTTACCATAGTTGAACTGAGTAGCCATTTTGAATTCCAACAAATGGTTGTGAGCACTGTCTAGTCTAGTCTAATTGGAATCCCCTCCTGTAACCACAGTACCTGCCATGAAATATCAATTTAGATAAGCAACAGTCACAAGTAAAATATTAGCCATTTCCCCCATCTATAGTCACTAGGGACCTGATCCTGCAAATGACTTTAATGTAACTCCACATTGGTTCAGGGGTCTACCCGGACCAGCAGCTAAGTCCATTCTGGTGCTTTATCATCTCCAGCCAACCACTGAAAGAAAGAAAAAATATTTTGTAAAAACTGACACAACTTCAGCAGAGAACAAGATGAGATTTAATAGGTTCTGAACCCACTCACTTTCATTGCACATAGTTACTAAGTAATGGTTAAAGTTGGATTCTACAAGAGGTGATGAGGTTGCTTCTTTTATAAGATTTAAACTCTAGTCACACTGTCCTCCTTTTCACCCACAATACTTAGATTTTGATGAAGAGCTCACACTAAATATAGTATGAAAAGAAACCAAATGAGAAATCCTAGCCTTCATGTTCCCATGGCGAGGTGTGATATGTCATCATCTACTACAATGCATTTATGAGTAAACATTAAATTAAATGCTGGGAAATGGAATGCTGCTGCTTTATTAATTATTCAAAATATTTATCCAGTAGAAAGGAGCTCCTGAAATGTAATGTTTTATTTAGAAGAGTCTCCTGACAAGCAAAGTAAATTAGAAACTACTGTACTAAGCAATGCAAGAACAATCTCTCTCTCTCTCACTCTCTCTTGTCATATTTAAAGCATAAGTGCAGTAAATAGACTACACAGTATGTTGGGCTTAGTGGATAACTTTTTTAAATGTTTCAACTGGAATAAAATTGTTTAATAATGCCAGCATGTTCTATGATTCCATCAGATCTCACAAGCTCAGCTGAGCTAATAGTTGCAGTGAGTATCTCCAAAGGAAAACAAATGGTGCTACAGGAAGTTATATTGATGATGAATGAATGTTATTATTCTCAATTAATCAATACTTGCTTGATTCAGTCTATGATCTTCTCCCTAAGTATAGCCCTCTGATCTTTACCCCACGCTCCTTTTATTTCTGTTACCTGCTGCAGTTCAGCATGTGGACTGCCATCTGAGCTCATTCACCAGCAACCGAACTTACAGTACATTTCCTTCTTGAACCAAATTAGCTTGGAAATGAATTTTCATGGAGCTTTTGAAAATGGTTCCATTTTCCTAAGTGTAGATCTGGCTGGATTTAGTTATCATAGAATATCAGGGTTGGAAGGGACCTCAGGAGGTCATGTAGTCCAACCCCCTGCTCAAAGCAGGACCAATCCCCAAACAGATTTTTACCCCAGATCCCTAAATGACCCCCCAACGATTGAACTCACAACCCTGGGTTTAGCAGGCCAATGCTCAAACCACTGAGCTATCCCTCCCCCCTGTTCTTTTTTTGGGTTAGCAATTGTGCATTTACCAGTCCAAATTGTTGGACTGTATACACAAGCTCTCATCATATAGCATGGAGGAATAATTTTCAGCCTATGGATTGTTCATGAATGATTTTCACAGACTAATCATTATTAATTATTGTTTTCTGATGTCACCTAAGTCACAAGATATGTTCTCTGTTTTCTGTCTGGGTGACTCAAGCTTTATAAACAAGAGGATAAATGAATAAAATACAGTAGCTTTCCAGTCTGAATTTTCACATCAGTGATCATTCCTTCAAAAATGTGTGACATTTTCAGGATTCATGAACATTTTTGGCAAATGCCAGGTGGCTGCCTAAATACTAGTTGAGAATAACACATAAGGAAACCTATGAATCAGAGGGAACCAAACTTCGTCCTTTATAGATGAAAATATTTTTAAATATCTTAAAAACAAAATAACTCAAATGACTAGCACAAAGTCACATTACATTATGGTTCTCCTCTAGATGTTATGTAAATATATTTGATATTGACTTGCAAACGAGAACTGATAATTTATCTTTCACTTCTTCACAATATGAGTGGTTCTACAGAAAACAGATACAAAAAGCTAGAAGGGCTTTCTGTGAGCTAATTCCCAGGTCTAGAATAGATTATAGCTTCAGCTCAAGAGGAGAAACAAATAATGAAGGAATTAATAGGAAAACTCATCCACATGAACAGTGGTCAAGGGAAGTGCTGTATTGGATATGACAATGACTTAGGAATCAGGAGTCCTTCTCTGCCTTGGATATGCCTCTGATTTTCTCTGTGGCATAGAGCATGGCACTTTGTCTCCTTGTGCCTCAGTTTCTAGTCAGTGGAGCCCTCTAATGCTAAAGTCTATCCTCTTTCAGTCAAAGCTTAAAATCTTACATTTTTTGATGCTGAAGGAAGTTGAGCACAGGGTTCAGAATCAGAGGATCCTGAATTCTAATCATCATTCTGGCACAGATGTACTGTGTGACCTTGGACAAATCACTTTACCTTTTGTTCCAGTTTTCACATCTGTAAAATAAGGATAATGATACCTACCCACTTATACCACATGGGTGCTGTAAGGATTACTTATAGTCTGAACAATGCTTTGAGCATATAAATGTTGAGTACTATTATTGGTATTATCTTTAAAGTAGGCATATTAGCACAATTTTAACAGAAATGTTATGAGGCTTAATTATTGAACGTTTGCAGAGAGCATTCACATATTTGGTTTAGATAACATGTTGAAGGAAATAAATATATTGAACTCTGTTCTCTATTAATACTTGGTGATAATTTCTGCTAGCATGAAAGGGCATGATTAAAGATTACGAAAGCAAATTGTACTCCAGTGTTTCTGATCACTACTAACTAGAAACTGCAGATAAATATAACTGGACTTCATCACCTTGAGCCCATCAAATAATGTGCTGATTCCTTAATCTCCTGGTGGCTCTTCTCCATTTAGTACTCAAATCCAGGTCACCCCCAGTTTCAAAACTGAATTGCATGACTGGGACACAATAACAACAGACGGCAGCACAGAAACTGTCTTTCTTAAAGGATTTATAGATTTCAGAGAATGCTATCTGGAATGCCACCTCTGCTCACATCACTGATTCATGAGTTCATCTCCAGTAAGACAGCAGCAGAATTACTTTGCTATAGAGAAGTGATAACATCTTGGGGGAGAAAAGGGTCATACTGTCACTTGGTGAATATCATACAACATAAAACTCAAATACTATAACACTGTAAAAACTCATCACGTATCTCACAAAAGGAGGGCCTTGCTGCTGGGATTCTGTCAGGCAACAATTTTTACTTTGATTACCTAAAGTCACTTCATCTGTCTCTCGGCATTACAACACCTGTAACTTCTCCTTTCCCACCTCCCCCAAAGGTTATTGGATGTATTGTCAATCTTTCTCCAGCATTTCTCAGTATGTACTGTATGATCTTCCTTTATAATAAATTAAAAAATAAACTTACACACACACACACAAACACAGAGCTAGCCAGTCTTCAAAATAATTGTAGTGTCCTTTGGATGCATTTCATATTCACCTCTATACTTGAAACTCATGTCTTCTGCCGCTGCATGTTCCATTTTACATTTGCCTCCTCTAATTTTGTTCAGGTCAGGGTCAACAGCAGTGACAAGACATATGACTTGCAACATTATTATGCTCTGATCTTGCCTCAGTGGGCAGCTTTCTATACATGAAGCACAGCTAGCTGTTTCCAGGAAAAGAGTGAACTGCACACAGAGTTGAGAAAGCTGTTTCAAGAGACAGTACTTAAATGTGGTCAAGTCATTGAAGGTATAGGTACCGTATACGCACAACATCTCAGAAGTCTTCTTTCATCATATTACCATTGATAAGCATTTTCTCAGTAACCCAAAGGGAAAATGAGAAACAGTCAGATTTTACATGCTTAAAAGCAGAGGTGCTGGAACAATTTGTATAGTGGGGGTGCTGAGAGCCAAACTGTAAACGCTGTATTTAATGGGAACCACTTCAGGCTAGGGGGTGCGGTAGCACCCCAGCACCCCTTGTTCCAGCACCTATGCTTAAAAGTCTGCACAACTATTTCTGTAATATGACATTTCTACTATTTATTGTATATACGCATCCATACACTGTATTCACAGCATCTAATAGCACTTACATACTCTTTCCCTGTTTAAAATGCTATGCAGATGTTAACCAGTTAATTAGTTCTTGACATGATTCACAATATTATTATTCCTGTTTTATAGGTGGGGAAACTGAGACAAATTAAGACTACATGACATGCCCAAGATGACAGAGGGAGTCAGTAGCAGAACTGGCACGATTTTCGAGGACTTTGGTTTAAGTCTTAAAGCAGGGGTTCTCAAACTGGGAGTCAGGGCCCCTCAGGGGGTCATGAGGTTATTACATGGGGGGTCAGGAGCTGTCAACCTCCACCCCAACCCTGCTTTGTCTTCAGCATTTATAATGGTGTTAAATATATAAAAAAGTGTTATTAATTTATAAGGGGGGTCACACTCAAAGGCTTGCTATGTGAAAGGGGTCACCAGTAAAAAAGTTTGAGAACCACTGTCTTAAAGTGATTTTAAAGTATAAATCACTTCAAAAGATTTAAGGCAGTTTAAAAGTTTAAATTTGTGACATTAAGAAACAAAGCCATCTTATCTCCTTACAATGCTTTGAGCATAAATTGCATTAAGGATTAAAAGTGACGCAAGTGCTGAAGCCACCTTAAATGGTAAAATCACCTTTAATCCCTAAAACACCATTTAATCTTAAATTGTTTTGAGAATTTAAGGGTGAGGGGTCAGCCTGTGTGCACAAGAAATGGGCTTTGGTTGGATAACAAAGCTTGAATCATAGAATCATAGAATATCAGGGTTGGAAGGGACCTCGGGAGGTCATCTAGTCCAACCCCCTGCTCAAAGCAGGACCAATCCCCAACTAGATCTCTTGCTTGAGTTCAGCAAGAGAAAGAAGTGGAAAAGACTGTCCTGGGATAAGGAGCTCTATCCCTGGGAGCAGGGACTCTGCCAAGAGTCCTATTTTGCTCTCAGTTCCTCACTTGGAGACTCTGTGCCCTGTATGAAGGACTCCACAGAGATGCCCAACCAAGCTGGTGGTGGTGGCAGTAAAGTGCTCACTTCACAGGACTCCAGCTCACCTGGCTGGCAAAAGCACAGCTGAAATCACTGAGCTGGACCAGGTAGCTGCTCATCAGAGCGGGACCTGGCAGCACAGTTCTATCAGGATTGAACAAGACCAGCAGCAGAGAGTCACCTTGGATGCGTGCTGGTTACCACTGAGAATGACTTTATCCGTGAGTGGGGTTTATGGCAAGACAGGGCTCTAGACCTCCATTGCCTGGCAGATCATGTATTATTTTGGACTAGGAAGGTTTCTCTTCTGCTGTGTTAATTTTGGGTTGCTTGTATGACTATATATATCTTTTCATGTTTCTTTTAGCTATGTTCCCCTTTTTTCCTAATCAGAGACACTTGTATTCCATGTCCTAACAGACCACTGAGTCCTTGCAAGTGGTAGAAAAACCACTTGCAAAGATGATCAGGGAGGTTTTATTTGTATTTTGCCATGCAGATATAAGAATATGGCACTGGATGGGGGCTTGACCCAGAGTTTTATTTATTATCCCAGAAGGACCCCTAGACACATTGAACCCAGCTCTTGTTGCTGCTATTGGCACCAGCAGAAGGGAAACACCCTGCAGCACCTCCCTAGACATTGAGGGATTTTCGTCTAGTTGAGGTCCATCTGCGTGAAACACCCATGCAACAGGAGTTTGCCTAAAAACAAGATTAAAATAGAGTGAAAATCCTATTAAAATGAAAGAAATGGTTTGCATAACATACCTCATCTGAACAGATTGCAAAATTCCAGACTCCCCTTAATGTAGTTACAGAGAAGAAAGGAAACCCATACATGATTAGAAATCAAATCTCTTCTCTGAGTTCCCATGGTCAGAATGAAAGCCTCTTTCTGCTGCACCTATGTATCCCACTCATTTCTTCTCCCACACCTCCCAATTTATAAATCTATCCACCAGGGCAATAGCCCCCTCCTCCCCCCATTTTCTGTAACAGCTTGCTGTAGATAGAATACAGGACAGGGGTTGCCTCCTCTATTATACTAAGCATGAGGTAAGGACTTTTGGCAAAGACCAGTAGCTGTCTTTGAAATGTCCAACCAAAGTACACAGTGTTGTTGTAGCTGTGTCAGTTCCAGGACCTCACCAACCAAAGTACAGCCTTTCACAGATCATTAGGACGGTCTGGCTCCAGTTTATTCAGACCTCTTTTTAAACCCATTTTTAATAAAATTTTCCTGCCATGAATTATAAAATGAATGACAGACTCCAACCCCTGTCATAATAGAACTCCCAAACTACCTATGAGAGGTAGCTGTCATTTTGAGTTTCAGTTCAAGATCATTAGTACTACACTCTCTCATGGAGAAATTTTTTTAGTTTTTTATTTCTTTCCCTTCACCTAAGATAAATATCACTCAGGCTGAAAGTATAGGTATACTATTATTTTTTAGGTTGCTATTTGTTCTTAGAAAACATAAGTGAACAACATTTTCCACCTAATGAAAATTAAGTGCTTTAGGATTGTCTGAGGATCTTGCTTGCAATAGTCAGCTAACAGGAAACATTTTTTCCTATAGTTAAATAAGCAGGGAAGAAGGGGTGGCTATCAACCGAAAAATACAACTAGATTTTTATAAAAGGTGTTTTTAAAAATACTGATCCAGCTCTTCACCAGAGATGCATGCTATTAGGAAGCACATAATTCACAGTGTAGTTACTGTCAACCTAAAGATTAGCATAATTCCTTTAAAAATAAATAAATAAATACATAAATAAATAGTTTGCCTCATAGTGTGCTGGATAGATGGGAGAAAAGAAACATTTGAGCTGAGTGTAAAACATTTTGTTTCTACTAAGCTATTCAAATTGCTTTTTCTGCAAGATAACTACCTTTCAATTTTTGTAAAGTTGCATATTTTTGGGTAGAAAAGTGATGATATTTTGGAAGAATTTTAAATTAAAAGGATTTTTTTTTGTCATTACTTCTTTTCACGCTGTCTGTTTAAAGCAAAAAGAAAGCCATTCAAGCTGTTGAAAGATTACTTTCATTTTTAAATTGTCACACAGTGCATCCAAAAAGTGGTGTCAAACTCCCCTGCGTGCGAGGAATTAAGAAAGATGTCCCAGCTTCAAAGTGCCATTGTCTGATAGGAACACGTTTTCCTATCCATTTGTGTCAGTTAATTCAGCAGAAAAGTGTTTGTGGGGAAAATAATTAACGCTTGAAATACTTTCAGGAAAAGAACTTCTCTGGCTTTTGTTTCAAATGAACCACAACAATTTAGTTATTGAGTCCCTCGGCAGCAGAAAATCACCCTGGCCAGTACTGTTAAATCACATAGAATGGTTTTATAGGCTTGACTGCTGCTAGATGAGACTTAGTCAAAGCTGTCATATTTACTGGGGCTGGGCTCAAGCAGACAGCATCCTGGGTTTTCTGGGAAGGAACTTAACCCACTATGTGTAAACACCTGGAAGGCAGCATGGTCCATGGACACAATACAGGACTAGGAGACCTATGTTCTATTACTGGGTTTGCCAGAATTTTCAAAGCCTGTCAGTGTATGTCTATACAGCAGTTAGACACCCACGACTGGCCCTTGCCAGCTGCCTTGGGCTCATGGGGCTTGGGCTTAAGGGGCTGTTTAATTGCAATGTAGACATTCGGGCTAGGGCTGCAGCTGAAGCTCTGGAACCCTGCCACCTCACAGAGTCCTAGAGCCCATGCTCCAGCTGAAGCCCAAATGTCTACACTGCAATAAACAGCCTCTTAGCCTGAGCCCCATGAGCCTAACACAGACCAGCCAATCTCAGTGTAGACATATTCTAAAGATGCCTAAGTGGAAGGTGGGTGTGTATAAGTGACTTTCCAAGAGTGACTTCTCTGGGTTCAAAGAAAGACTTGCCTGATCTCTGAGCATTGGGAGTATGACTGAGTATAGGCAGGCAAGTGGAATTTTCTAACTGGACAAGGTGGTGGCTAGCAAGACTTAGGCATGTTAAAGTTAGGTCTGTTCATAGCGCATCTAGACTGATAGGCACTGATCCAGGTTATCCACTTCAGAGCCACGTGTGTGCTATGGAGAACACCTGAGGTTTTCTGCTAATAGCAAAAGGGGTTAGTGAAGAAACAATACACACATCAGTGTGATGGAAATGTGATTTTTTTTAAAAGTATATTGGGTACAGGATAAAAGGCACATTTAAGGAAAAAAAATACATTGGCAAGAAGGATAGAAGAAACACTTGCCATTTTCTCTTAGTCTTTTGGAGGACGACTCTGGGGTCAGTTGAGAGTGTACCCTAGCTAGTCAAGTGTTTCAAATGGAAGACACATCATTTAGGAATTCTTATAACTGATCAGAACAGAGCATTTTCACCACCAGTGCCTTTTCACCATCAGTGACCAGCTCCTGATGCTCAGAGAAAGATGCAAAGCTCATTTACTGCACAAGGGAAGTTTCTTTCTATACTCCTTCAGTTATAGGATGGCTTGTGCCCTGAAGCATGTGGTTTTGAATATTCATATTTTTATCCTATCTAATATAACTGTTGATGTTCGAATTATCTATATATATGGCAAATCCTTTTTAAAATTCTGCTAAACTGTTGGCCTCAATGGAACCTTGTGTCAAGGAGTTCCACAAGTTAATTGTGGATTGTGTAAAAAAGGGACACTTTCATCAGATTTTAATTTGTTGCCTTTCAACATCCTCAAATGTCCCCTTAGTTTTGTACTATGAAAAAAGAGTAAATAGCAGAGCCAGATTTACTTTCTTTCTACCATTCATTATTATTTGAGAAACTCTATCATGACCCCTTTTATTTGTTTCCTCTCTAAAATAAACTGCCCCAGTCTTTTCAATCCCATTTGGAAGTCTTTTCATGCCTCTAGTCATTTTTGTTGCCTATGTCTGTCTGAATTCCTTCTATTTCTACTTCTTTGAGATGGGCTGACCAGTGCTGAATACTGAATACCAGGCATACCATTGATCCATATAATAATGTTAGAATGTTTTCAATTTTATTCTCCAACCTAGTCTTTAATGCATCCTAACATTGTTTGCTTTTATGACATCAGAGGTTTTCACTGAGTTGTCCACAATGGTGCCCAGATTGGAATTTGGAGACCTATCAGAGGAAATAGCCTGGTGGTCCAGGTCCAGTAAAGGCAGGGGTGAAAAGGGTTGAAGGACGGAGGGTTGTGATGATTGGTCTGTGGAGATGATTCTAGTGGTAATGACCTAGAATAAGCAGAGCAAGAGACAAACTCATGGAGTCAGCTATTCCAGTTAGGTTCTGTGCTGAAGTGCTGAGGGAGTTAGAACCCCACTTTCAGTTTCTACAGTCATGCAGGCTCAGCTTACTGATCACTGATAGGTGAGTGCCATCTATTCTTTGATCTATGCTGTGAGCATCAAATTCCTTGCAAAACAATCCTGTAGGAGGACATTAACACCTCCTCCTCCTTGGTCAAGTCCTCTGGGTCCTGCCCTCCACAGCTACTTTTGCAGGACAAGGTACCCTGATATGATCCCTGTAGTGGCACTGAGAAAACCATCTTCTTCCTCTGCATAGGGGTGGTGCCAGTCCAGAACTCTGTGTGCCTCCTGCTGACAGGACAAGGGGAAAGGATTATACGCTGCCCTTTTGGCTCAGGTCCATAAAAAATTGGAGTTGGCTTTCCAGTAAAGGGTTGTCAGGGAAGAGTCAGGACATAGATGTTTTATGCCTAACACAATATTATCTCCCTCATTTGTCATTTCGGGTGTATCCCCTCTAGGACTGGACTGAACTTTTCATTGAAAGACCTGGTTTGCTCTGGTTGACTCCTCTTTTGGACAGGGGCATTGGGGGGAAGGGGATGCGTGGGGAGGAGGCTCTGGTTGTCTTGATAGTTCTGTGAGCAAAGAACCTGTTACAAGGTTTCTCTGGTTTTTTCATAGATTCCAAGGCCAGAAGGAAGTACTGTGATTATCTAGTCTAACTTCTGTATAACACAGGCCATAGAATTTCCCCAAAATAATTCCCAGAGTATATCTTTTAGAAAAACATCCAGTCTTGATTTTAAAATCATCAGTGATGGAGAATTCAGCATGATCTTTGGAAAATTATTCCAATGGTTAATTACTCTAAGTGTAGTTTTTTAAAAAAGTCTTGTTTATGTCTGAATTTGTCTCATTTCAGCTTCCACCCATTATCATGTTATACCATTGTCTGCTAGATTGAAGATCCCATTATTAAATATTGGTTTCCCATGTAGGCACTTATAGATTGTATTCAAGTCACCCTTTAACCTTCTCTTTGTTAAGCTAAATAATTGAGCTCCTTCAGTCTATCACTATAAGGCACATTTTCTAATCCCTTATTCATTCTCGTGTCTCTTCTCGGAACCCTCTCAAATTGTATTAATATCCTTCTTGAACTGTGCGCAGAGCTGGACACAGTATTCCAGCAGCAGTTGCATTAGTGCCAAATACAGAAGTAAAATAACACTGGTCTACCATTTTTGAGAAGTCGTCTGCTTCAGAGATAAAATGTGCTATTTATTATGTATTTTGATGTGCTGAATTCAAATATGACAATTAAAACAACTGATTGGCTACTGTTTCTAAGATATTTAAGTTTTTACATTTTATGTCTATGTCTATTGTGTAGATAGTAGAGTTTTAAACATAAATTGTAAACCTAGGTCTTTTCACGTGTTTATGGTTGCTTTACATGATAATATTTCACCTGTCCTGTTACACTAAATGTAACACTTTAAAAATCAGCAAAAGGGTTATATAAATAAAATTTATTATGAAACAAAAGGCCAAAAACTATTATGTACATAGTTTAGTCCTATTCAGTGTCTACTCGGCGCTTCTTCGCTTGTCTCTTGTATTCATTAAATGGAGCATCTCTTGTCACTGTCCAGCAATAGTCTGCAGGCATTGATGGGCTCCATTTGCCCTGATAGCGTTTCTCCATTGTTGCAATGTCCTGGTGAAATCGCTTGCCGTGCTCGTCGCTCACTGCTCCACAGTTCGGTGGAAAAAAATCTAGATGAGAGTGCAAAAAATGTATCTTTAGTGACATGTTGCAACCAAGGCTTTTGTATGCCTTGAGGAGGTTTTCCACCAACAACCTGTAGTTGTCTGCCTTGTTGTTTCTGAGAAAATTTATTGCCACTAACTGGAAGGCTTTCCATGCCGTCTTTTCCTTGCCACGCAGTGCATGGTCAAATGCATCATCTCGAAGAAGTTCACGAATCTGAGGACCAACAAAGACACCTTCCTTTATCTTAGCTTCACTTAACCTTGGAAATTTTCCATGGAGGTACTTGAAAGCTGCTTGTGTTTTGTCAATGGCCTTGACAAAGTTCTTCATCAGACCCAGCTTGATGTGTAAGGGTGATAACAAAATCTTCCTTGATTCAACAAGTGGTGGATGCTGAACGCTTTTCCTCCTAGGCTCCAATGACTGTCGGAGTGGCTAATCTTTCTTGATGTAGTGGAAATCTCTTGCACGACTATCCCATTCGCAGAGAAAACAGCAGTACTTTGTGTATCCAGTCTGCAGACCAAGCAAGAGAGCAACAACCTTCAAATCGCCACAAACCTGCCACTGATGTTGGTCATAGTTTATGCACCTCAAAAGTTGTTTCATGTTGTCATAGGTTTCCTTCATATGGACTGCATGACCAACTGGAATTGATGGCAAAACATTGCCATTATGCAGTAAAACAGCTTTAAGACTCGTCTTCAATGAATCAATGAACAGTCTCCACTCATCTGGATCGTGAACGATGTTGAGGGCTGCCATCACACCATCGATGTTGTTGCAGGCTACAAGATCACCTTCCATGAAGAAGAATGGGACAAGATCCTTTTGACGGTCACGGAACATGGAAACCCTAACATCACCTGCCAGGAGATTCCACTGCTGTAGTCTGGAGCCCAACAGCTCTGCCTTACTCTTGGGTAGTTCCAAATCCCTGACAAGGTCATTCAGTTCACCTTGTGTTATGAGGTGTGGTTCAGAGGAGGAGGATGGGAGAAAATGTGGGTCCTGTGACATTGATGGTTCAGGACCAGAAGTTTCATCCTCTTCCTCTTCCTTGTCTGACTCAAGTGAGAATGATTCTGGTGCATCAGGAACCGGAAGTCCTTCTCCGTGGGGTACTGGGCGTATAGCTGATGGAATGTTTGGATAATGCACAGTCCACTTTTTCTTCTTTGACACACCTTTCCCAACTGGAGGCACCATGCAGAAGTAACAATTGCTGGTATGATCTGTTGGCTCTCTCCAAATCATTGGCACTGCAAAAGGCATAGATTTCCTTTTCCTGTTCAACCACTGGCGAAGATTTGTTGCACAAGTGTTGCAGCATATGTGTGGGGCCCACCTCTTGTCCTGATCTCCAATTTTGCAGCCAAAATAAAGGTGATAGGCTTTCTTAACCATAGTGGTTATACTGCGCTTTTGTGATGCAAAAGTCACTTCACCACAAACATAGCAGAACTTATCTGCACTGTTCACACAAGTACGAGGCATCTCTGCTCACTTTGGCTAAACAGAAATGTGTCCCTTTGCAAAATCAAACACTGACAAATAAGAGAGCACGACACTGTATGATTTCTAGAGCTGATATAGGGCAATTTGTTCAGCAGAGTGATGTAAGCTTCGTTATGATTGCATCATCCATGACTTCTAGGAATAACATGATGCAATTCATATCATGTATGATGCAATACCAGCTTCAGATTGCATCATTCATTGTTTTGCCTAAAAAGCAAGTACTGTCCAAACCCAGTCATAGATTTATTCATAGATCCAGTCAAAGATGTATTTTAGTCATTTCTGGTTTAAATTGAGATCCCTTCCCTTTATAACTCACTTATCCTCCTCCATTCCCAAGTCAAGGGTCGTATATACTGACCCAATAGCATATCTTGAAAACTAGAGCCAATCAACAATTTTAAGCATCATTTTCGTTCTCAGTGACCCAGAATTAGTAAAGTTTGACTACATTTATTTCAGAAACATTTTGGCTGTAGAGCAGTGTAACCTTTCTACTCCTACTTGAAATTCCCCTGTTTAGGCATCCCAGGATCACATTAGCATTTTTGGCCACAGAATCACACTGGGAGCTCATGTTCAGCTAATTATCCACTATGACCCCAAAATCTTTTTCAGAGTCACTGCTTCCCAGGATAGAATCCCCCATCCTGTAAGCATGGCCTATATTCTCCGTTCCTAAATGTATACATTTACATTTAATGACATTAAAATACATATTGTTTGCTCATACCCAGATTACGAAGCAATCCAGATCACTCTGAATCCTTGACCTATCTTTTTCAATATTTACCACTGTTCCATTTTTTGTGTCATCTGCAAATTTTTTCAGTGATGATTTTACGTTTTTTTTCTAGGTCTTTAATAAAAATGGTAAGTAGCATAGGGCAAGAACCGATCCCTGTACAACTCCAATGACAACACACCATCTCAATGATGATTCCCTATTTACAATTACATTTTGAGACCTATTTGTTAGCCAATTTTTAATCTATTTTATGTGCGGCATGTAATTTTATATCATTCTAGGTGGGCTGTCAGTTAATCACAGTTAACACAAGGGATTAACGCAAAACAAATTAACACTTTTTTTTAATGAGTGTTAATTGCACACCTCTGTTTTGACCCTCTTCACTTACTGTATTTCATCACTTGGAGGACATTGGCACAGATCTACTGTGTTCTGATGATTTGGAATGATTAAATATCAGAAAAAGTTAATGAAGCAAAGCAACAAAACTTCAGGTATTTTGAATGGGTATTTATGGTTCTCTGGATAAAAAGATGATTATCTGTAGCTATTGCAAGGTTGACTTCCAATACCATTGCAGTACTTCAAGTCTGTAGTACCACCTATGCGCTAAAAATGCTTTCACCTCCAGTTCTTGTGCTACAGATAACCCACCAACAGCAAATTAATCCTACCAGCCATGACAGAGTATGCTTACAGAGTTTCAGGATCACTATAAGCCCATGGATCAAATAAAGTACAATAGCTTAACCAAAGCTTTTGCAAAATGGATAGCTTTGGGCGGCAGACCACTCAACACTATAAACAACGGAGGGCTAAGGGCTGGTATTCAAATTGCATCTTCCAATCAGTCATACACCTTGCCCTTCTGAGGAACCATTGCATCATGAATACATGACCTATGTCAAACTAGAAGACTACAAGTTGGAGCTTCTGAAAAATGCACTAGCTCTTGCTTTGACTAGTAATCACTGGACATCCTTGAGTAATCACATCTATCTTTGACTTGTGGCACACCTGATTGATGCTGCATGGACATTGCAGTCGTTTGTTTTAACAGTAACTCCTACTGAAGAGAGACATTATACTGAAATGTGCAGCGAGTTTCTTGGATGTTGCAAAATAATGGAATATTCAAGAAAAGGTAACAACAATTAGTACTGATGTAATATGATAGCAGTAGCCAGTCATTTGTCTGTTGAACACATGACATGCACTGCTCACAGTCTGCAGTGATCCATTACAGTAGTGCTCAGTGATGATGGCTTTGAAAATGTGCTGGCAAAATGTAGAAAACTTGTGGGCCATTTCAAACACAATCCAGCTAACAGTACAGAGCTAGAAATACAAGCTGCAAATGGGTAGAAACAAGAACCTCTTATACAAGATATTTCAACCAGATGGAACTCCACATTGGGTATGGTTCAGCGCCTGCTTAGAAATAAAGCTGCTATCACAGCCACATTATTTCTTCAAAATGACAATCTATCAGTCCCGACAAGTAGAGATTTTGAAAAACTGCAAAAGCTAGAAACATTACTTGAACCCTGCAGGTTTGTGACTGAACTCCTTGGGGAAGTTGTATGTCTCCTGTTCCATGGTTTTACCTGTATTCTGCCATATATTTCGTGTTAAGTCAGTCTCAGATGATGACCCAGCATGTGTTGTTCGATTTAAGAACACTTTCACTGCAGATGTGACAAAATGCAAGGAAAGTACCGATATGAGATTTCTAAATACAGCTACAGCACTCGACCCAAGGTTTAAGAATCTGAAGTGTCTTTCAAAATCTGAGAGAGACGAGGTGTGGCACGTGCTGGCAAAAGTATTAAAAGAGCAACATTCCGATGCTTAAACTACAGAACCCAAACCGCCAAAAAAGAAAATTAACCTTCTATTGGTGACATCTGACTCAGATGATGAAAATGAAGGTGTGTTGGTCCGCACTGGTTTAGATTATTATCAAGCAGAATCCGTCATCAGCATGGAAGCATGTCCTCTGGAATATGTTCGAAGCATGAAGGGGCATACGAATGTTTAGCATATCTGTCACATAAATACCTTGCAAGTCGGCTACAACAGTGCCTTGCAAATGCCAGTTCACACTTTCAGGTGACACTGTAAATAAGAAGCAGGAAGCATTATCTCCCGTAAATGTAAACAAACTTGTTAGTCTTAGTGATTGGCTGAACAAAGGGAACATCTACATGCCCGAAGGCCCAACAAGGCTTCAAGTCCTAATACTTTGTCATGATGCCCCTCTTGCAGGGCACTTCAGCCTCTTCAAAACTTAAGACCTGGTACCTAGGAGCTTCTGGTAGCTGTCCCTATGCACTTCTGTAGCAACTTGCATAAAGTCTTGTGATCTCTATGTCTAGACCAAGATACTCCATACTCTAGACCACTTGGGCTCCTTCAGCCCTTACCCATTCTGCCTAGGCCTTCATCCACCATTTTCTCAGACTTTATTGTGGAATTGCTACCCTCCCAGGGGACCACTACAATTTTTGTCAAGATTAACCTTCTAACAAAGATGGAACATTTTGTCTAGTGTCACACTCTTCCCACTGCCTTGCAGACAGACAGCCTTTTTGTGGATAACATCTTCAATCTCCACGGGTTACCAGTGAGTGTAATGTCAGATCTTGGGTCCCAGTTCATGTCTGGCTTCTGGCAGGAATTTCTGTCTCCTGAGTATCAATGCTTCACCTTGATTGTGTATCACGCAAACACAAATGGTCAAGCAGAGCAGGGCAATCAGGTCCTCGAACAGTATCTGCCCTGCTTCCTTAACTATCGCCAAGACAACTGGCTGCCCCTGATTCCTCACACTGAATTTGCTTACAACAATGCTACACATGCCTTGACCCATCAAATGCCCTTTTTGTGTGTGTGTGCTAACTATGGGTTCCAGACTCACTTTCACTCTGAAATCCCGACCATATCACTGCTGCCCTGAGCTCACCACTTGCATCCACCAAAGACAGCATACAAATGGTGTGCTGACTGGCACCATCAGCTGGCCCTCAGCATCTTTGTAGGGAAAAAGGTCTGGTTATCTGACTGAAACCTTAAATCCACTCATACACCTGCGAAGCTGGGCCATCAGTACTTGGGGCCCTTCCGTATCACAGAACAGAGTAATTCTGTAGCATCCAGTTTGCAATTACCAGAATCTTTTAAGGTCTTCCCCATGTTTCATGTCTCCCTTTTAAAACTGTATGCTGAGAATACCTTCCCACAACACACCACTCCTCCCTCCTGCTAATAACAGTTTGGGGCCAAGAGGAATACATGATCTGGCAAATTCTGGACTCCTGACGAGTCCAAGGAAAACTCCAGTATTTAACAGATTAGGCAGGATATGGCCCAGACAATTCACCATGGTAACTTGCAGAACATGTCCACTCCCCAGAACGCCTGCTCACCTTTCACCAAATGCCCTGAGAAACCCAGCCTTATGGCTCTTGGAAGACCCCCTCAAAAGGAGGGGATGCTGTCAGGGGTCAGGCTAGCTAAACCGAGCTGCTAGCCTGCTTTTCTGCTAAATTTGCTACTAGCAACTAATAAACCAAAATGTTCTGCTCTGGAATGATCTGACTGGCTGCAGGGCCAACCGCCTGGTTTATAAGCTCAGCAGCAACAGCAGAGCACTGGCTGCTAAACATGCCTTGGCCCCTGGCCCCTGGCCTCAGCCCCCAGCTCTCTCCTGGTTTTGAACTCTCAGCTCTGATGCTTAGCTATGCCTTGTGGCCGTGAGTCTGGTTAACCTTTGACTTCAGCTTTGGTTTCTGACTCCTGGCTCTGACTCTTGGCTTCGCCTTTTTACTGGGACTCTTTGGCTTACCCTGGGGCTTAGGCTTTGGCTTCTGGTTCCCAGTTCTGACCCTGGGCTCCGCTTCAGGACCACCCCTTCTGAATTCAGCTCTAATTGATAGGCCAGACTCTTGCTCCAACCATTAGGTCAGACCACACATGACTTGGTCATTGACACAGGTATGGCTCAGTAACTCCAACTGGGTTATAAAGAAGAAGGGAGTGGCTCTTGAAGGAAAGAGAAGTAGGAACTAAGATAGAGGAGGGTCCTGGAAGGAAATTCTAGTTACAGTCCAATTCAGGGAAGAAATTGAGGGCTTAAATTTATGTTTTAATATACCAGCAAAGCCAAGTCCTAGATAGGGAGTGAGTTTTGACCCTGGCTCAGAATCTCTGCTCTCAGCATGTGGTAGGAATTCATGCTTTAAAAGCCATGACCTTGGTTTCAGCATTATCTTCTTCTGTTTCAGCCATTCAGCCTTTATTTTATCCTCAGATTGATCTATTCTTTGTGGCATATTATTTTACCCTTTGAGTCTCCTCTGCATCCAGCCTAAGTTCACTTCAGCCAAAACAAACAGCTGTAACCTGGAGCTGTGTGTGAATAGATTGCTGGAGTGACACAATTATTGGAATTAAAGACTGGCTTCCCAGTGAATTTTCACACATACCTTGTTCTCTCCACTGTTTTTGAAGTGATTATTGAGATCAGGAACAGCAAGTGCCAGGTTCAGTAGAGAACATGTTTCAAAATAAAGCTCTTATGGTATTGAAAAATAGGGGGTGGAGGGGAGGGAGGTGGAATTTTGTGAACAGTGGCTGTTTCAATTAGAGCAGGCAAAACAATGAGACTCATGGCAAAAAGCATTGCTGAACTGCTGTGAGCCCCTGAATACAGGTTCAGAATCAGTTCAGAAGGATTTTTTTTTCTGAAGCAGCTATGGGGAGGTCACCCAGCCTAATATCTTCACAATAAAATATTTTCTATCATTATCAACAAGGCAAGGACATTTAGAGTTATTGCTGCCTTCTGCATTCTTATCTCACCCCATTGAGTAGAAGGATAATCAAGCTTCATAACGTTATCTATGTATAGTGTGCCACATACCTCATAACAGCTGAATTAAAGATGGAATGGAAGCCTTCATCGCTCTACCCCTCTTCGCATTGGGTAGGCTGAACTCCTTAAGAGTTATTTTAATAACGTTTTAAAAGTTAAATACTTTCTAAAGCTTATTTTTAAAATAATAAAGGAGACTGATGAGATAAGCCTCAACTCTAGCCATTTAGACTAATCATTGATTTAGGATATAATTTAACAAAAATATAACCCAATTGGCAATGTGATGCAAAACCATCTCTAGCTATCAGGTAGTTGAAAAATCAGAAAACAGAAACATTCATAATAATGCTGCGATCATACCCTCTGCTTCTTCTAGCGGGGATGATGAAAATCAAGCTGATCTTTCCTTGAGACCCATGGCATCACATGCTCTTTCTCTTACTCCTCCTCCCCACCATCTCCTGGTAAACCAGGGAGCATTTCTACTGAAAAATTAGTTCCACGGAGCATCAATATGGGGGCAGATATGAACAGTATCATACCCTGTTAACCACATTGTGCTCCATTTAGAAATCCCCACAGGAGTTAATCTGTGGGAAATGAAATGAAACGTTCTCAAACTTCTATTCAGATACCCTGCTGAAATTAACAAAATATCAGCAAATGCAAGAACAGCTACAATTGCCATGGAGATCCATTCTGTGGTCTCCAAAAGGAATCACTCACTCTTACTCATGCCCGTCACCCCAATCGGGGTATGGGCCGCCAACCACAGATCTCCAGAGTCCTTTATCCTGGGCCATTTGCTCTAGCTGGTTCCAGGTATAGCCCATTTTTATGCTATCAGCCTGAAGGTCGTGTCACCAGGTGTTTCTTGGACAGCCTCTTTTCCGCTTGCCTTGGGGGTTCCACCGCAATGCCTGTCTAGTGATGTTGGTTGGCTGCTTGCGTAGTGTGTGTCCTATCCAACCCCACCTTCTCCTTCTAATTTCTTCCTCTGCTGGAAGTTGACGGGTCCTCTCCAAGAGGTAGATGTTGCTGATGGTGTCTGGCCAGCGGATCTGGAGAATCCTTCTAAGGCAACTATTTATGAAGGTCTGGATCTTCCTGGTGGTTGTTTTAGTTATCCTCCAGGTTTCAGCTCCATACAATAAGACTGATTTCACATTGGAGTTGAACAATCTAATCTTTGTTGCCAAAGACAGCTCTCTAGAGCTCCAGATGTTCTTGAGCTGTAAGAAAGCTGCTCTTGCCTTACCGATCCTTGCTTTGATGTCTGCGTCCGTGCCACCCTGTTGTTCGATGATGTTGCCTAGGTTAGGTGAAGGACTGCACTTCTTCCAGAGGGCTTCCATTCAGTGTGACTGGGTCATTACTGATGGAGTTAATCTTGAGGATCTTGGTCTTGTCCTTGTGGATGTTGAGGCCAACCTGTGATGACGTGGCTGCCACTACGTTGGTCTTCTCTTGCATCTGCTGTTTGCTATGCGAAAGGAGTGCAAGGTCATCGGCAAAGTCCAGGTCATCAAGCTGGGTCCACAACGTCCACTGGATTCCGTTCCTATGCTCATAAGTGGATGTCTTCATAATCCAATCAATGACCAGGAGAAAGAGAAATGGTGACAACAAGCATCCTTGTCTGATTCCGGTTCGCACCTGAAAGCTGTTTGTAAGCTGCCCTCCATGGATCACTCTACAGTGTATGCCGTCATATAAGTTCTTAATCAGGTTGACCACCTTTGCTGGGATGCCATAGTGCCGAAGCAGCTTCCAGAGAGTCTCTCGATCCATGCTATCAAATGCTTTCTCATAGTCAACAAAATTGATGTACAACGAGGAGTTCCACTCCATAGACTGCTCGACTATAATGCGGAGCATTGCTATCTGGTCCGTGAATGATCTATTTTGCCGGAAACCTGCTTGTTCATCTTGCAGCTGTGGATCGACGGCATCCTTCATTCTCTCTAAGAGGACTCGGTTGAAGACCTTCCCTGGCACCGACAGAAGTGTGATTCCTCTGTAGTTGGCACAATTGCTGAGGTCTTCTTTCTTGGGGATTTTAATAAGATATCCCTCTTTCCAGTCCGCCGGAATCACTTCTTCTTCCCATATCTTCTCAAAGAGGGGGTACAGCATTTCCACTGAAACATCCAGCTCTACTTGCAGGGCCTCTGCTGGAATATCATCAGGTCCAGCTGCCTTCCTATTCTTCATCATAGTGATGGCTTTTCTGATCTCATCTCTGGTTGGTCTATCACAATTGATTGGAAGGTCTTCGTTGGCTGGGTCAATATCTGGTGGATTTAATGGTGCTGTTCTATTCAGGAGTTCCTCAAAGTGCTCCGCCCATCTATTCATCTGTTGTTCTATTTCTGTTATAGACTTTCCCTGCTTGTCTTTGACAGGACGCTCTGGCTTGCTGAACTTTCCAGACAGTCGCTTGGTGATGTCATACAGCTGTTTCATATTACCATTGTATGCTGTCTGCTCCGCTTCTGCTGCCAGTCCATCCACATAATCTCTCTTGTCCTTCCTAATATTCCTCTTCACTACTCTATGGGCTTCAGCATACTCTTTTTGCGCTTTAGCCTTTGCTGCTCTAGTCCTGCTGTTATTAACTACTGCCTTCTTCTTCTTTCTATCTTCTATCTTAGTCAAGGTCTCCGCTGTGATCCACTCTTTCTGCTGGTATTTCTTAATTCCAAGCACTTCCTGACATGCTGACCTAAGTGTCTCTCTCACTTTCTGCCATCTGTTGAGTACACTGTCTTCCTTTTCCTCAGACCGATCCTGTAGTACTGAAAACTTATTCTTCAGCGTCAGTCCAAAATCTTCCTTGATCTTATGATCCTTCAAAAGGCTGACATTGTACTTCGCTCTTCTATCTAACGTGTCTATCCAGTTCTTCTTCAGCTTCAGCTTCAATCTGGCCACCACTAAGTGATGGTCGGACGCTACGTCTGCTCCTCTTCTAACTCTAACATCCTGCAAAGATCTTCTGAACTTCTTGCTAATACAGACATGATCGATCTGGTTTTCTATCGTGCCTGCTGGCGATACCCAGGTACTCTTGTGGATCCGCTTGTGAGGAAAGATGCTACCTCCTATGACCAGGTTGTTAAGTGCACACAGATCCACAAATCTCTCTCCATTCTCACTCATCTCTCCCAGAGCATGGGTCCCCATGACTTGTTCATATCCTGAGTTGTCAGGTCCAATTTTGGCATTAAAATCTCCCATAAGGATGGTAATGTCTTTGTCTGGGAGAATCTCTAATATTTTCTGAAGTCTGTTGTAAAAATAGTCTTTGTCCCCCTCTTCACTGTCATTGGTTGGAGCATAGCACTGTACAACATTCATCTTAATCCTCTTCATTTTAGTTCTGAAGGATGCTGTGATGATCCTGGAACCATGTGCCTCCCAACCAATCAGTGTTCTCTGTGCCTGCTTGGACAACATGAAGCCTACTCCCTGTGTGTGGGGTGCGTCGCTCTCTTCATGTCCGGAATACAGCAACAGCTCTCCTGTCAACAGTCGTCTCTGTCCAGCTTGCGTCCATCTTGTCTCACTAATGCCTAGTAGGGTCAGGTTGTTGCTCCTCATCTCTGCTGCGACCTGCGCCGTCTTTCTTGACTCGTACATGGTCCTCACGTTCCATGTACTGATGGTAATCCTCCTGGTTGTAAGAAGGGTAATCGGCTTAGTGGCTTCCTCACGACTTTCACCACCCAGCGTCATGCGTCTTCGAGTTGAAGACCCTTCTTTTTCCAGGCTAAAAGTCTCTGTTATCTCTATTGTTGGTGTTTCTGTAGCAAGTTGATTTTTTACGGGGTGGAGTTGCTAGCCCCACGCCCAACCCTCCTCCTTTATCCTGACTTGGGACAGGCAGATGGCCCCAAAGGACCTCTCTGGTGGAGTTTCCAAAAGGAATAAGAATATGAAATTTTACCTCCATCAACCAAGTATGCATGATCAAACAGCCATATAATGTAAGGACAGGGACAACAGATAAAACATATTTGATCATTAAGGGTATGTTTACACTGCAGCTGGGAAGGAGTGCCGTGCTAGCACGGGTCAAGCGAGCATGCTAAAAATAGCAGTGTGAATGCTGCTGGCTGAGGCTGGAGCTTGGGCACTCAAGCCCAACTGACCCCTTCTGCTTGACACCCTAAGCAATTTTTAGCATGCTGGCTCGGGCTCTAGTCGCATAAGTCTGGGAGGCTCACTCCCAGCTGCAGTATAGACATGCCGTAAGGGGGGTTCAACGTGAATAACAATCCAAAGAGTTACTAACCTACTCTATGTAACTGCCGTGACATCAGCTGAATTTGCCTGATTGAACATGGTGCACCATTTACATGATTAACTGAAGCTGGTTTCGACTGAAGTATTTAATTTGTGGTGCAGTGTTGTACATTGTTCATATTCAGAACAGTTTGTTTAGATCTAGGGTTTTGATTCAACCTATTTTGTAATTTGGAAACATATGTGAAATTCCAACCTAGAACTAATTTCTTATTTCCGACACCCTCAAAGTTCAGGGGAGTTTAAGTGAGGCCTTTCTGTAATAGCGATATCCCTCTCATTCTCTTTTCAGAATGTACATATGTAAGAAACAACTATGAACATGAACATATTAACCATAGATACAAGGGCATTTTAAGATTTTGTGTGTGATATATATACATACTCTATGAGCTATATTATTCTCCCATGATATGTAGTTTTAATTAGAGCTAGTTCAAAAAGGCAGATTTTTCATATATTTTTTTAAAAATATATTTCACTAAGATATTGTAGATATTTCAACAATTTTCAGCCACGCTAGTTTTTGCATCTCCAGTCTTCCTGTTTTCAGAATATTATCAGCTAGCTTTCTAATATATCTTTGTATATTTCATATGCTTTACTCCACCCATATTATTTTCCGAAACCCCATTTTCTTTTGATTATTTTCCAACCTGAAAGTGGTGCATATTGATTTGACTATTTGACTGCAAACTGTGGGGCAAGGACAATGTCTGCTTCACAGTACAAATGAATAATGAATTTCTTGCATTTCTGGAATGGGAAGTAGCTCCATTTGTTTTCCAGCTGTGAAAATAATGCTTTTGGAGTATTGTAAATATAGGGAGCACAGTTTAGTGGTTACACCAAAAGAAATGAGAGTCAGAACTTCTAGATTCCATGTCCAAATTCTGTCTCTGACCCATTGTAAGAGCCTAGTCAAACCACAGCCTCATATTAATCATCTAAAAAAATGTATGTTATAATATTTAGCTAACTCAAAGGAACATTGTTAAGCTTAATTAATGTGCTGTGAGTCTTAGATAAAAGGTGTCATACACAAGTGCAAAATTGTTTATTGCAGACACACAGCAGGAAGGCTGGTGTTTAAAGCTTTTCTGAAATTGGAAACTGCAGAATTCTATATAACCTGTGATAAGCTGTAACTTTTCAAACTGCTTTTTTTAAAACTTTTTTTTATATGCAATATATAGGTACAGTATTTTAAAATATAGTAGAGATAGCCTTAGAGATTTTAAGAACTAATCAGGAAGAGAGTTAAGGATCAGAAAGTCTAACAGTTCTAATTTATAAGTATCAAAAAATCATTAAAGTTTTTGCCATTAGGTTTAGGGCCATATATGTAAAATATGTAGAGTAACCATAATGAACAACCTGATACAACTGCAGTAGAAATGTGTATGAGTAGCAGAGTGGAAAACAGTCATGAGAAAGTATTCACCAAGCTATTTTATTCCTACATTTTCTTCTAATGGTACATTAGTTTTCTACTGTATTAATTTTTTCAACTACCAAATGTTGTTTTGACTGATCTTAAGGCTGGAGGTATTCTGTGCTGGCTGATGGGGCTGGTGTTGTACTCATCACGTCATTTTGATGGGGAAGTCTGGAGCATAGGTTCTGTCGTCCTCAGTGACTGCCAGTGTCCTTTATTCCAAATACTCTTTCCTTCCTTCTAGATTTGTGTAGGTCACATGTGGCACCTTATAAATAAAAGAGATGGGCATGAGCTATATTTAAACATTGTCAGAGCTTAGGCACAGGGTATGGTGGGATGCAGGGGAAGGTGGAAATTTTGGATCAAGAGTTTTAGCTGGGCTCATTATAGATACAAGGCTAACCACAATGTTCAGAGCTTTATAAGAATTTCTATAAAATGTGGCAGTCTCCAAAACTGGCTTTTTGGGTCAGAACTATCTTACTAAAGAATAATTCTTTCATACATGTTACACAGATTTTCAGTTCATATTGCACCCCCAATTCCTACCTCGGACAAGAGGCAAGCAAGAATTGGAGCCTTGTGTTCTGAAAAGCACAAGGGTTCTTCCCTTTTCTAGAGTGGCTGAGGAAAGTTCCAGACAGGAGTTCTACAGTGAGCAGACAGAGTGCTCTCACTTCTTCTTTCCTGTTAAAATACAGCCTCAGTTGGTTTGACCTGAGGAGGCATTTTTCCTCCTCTGAGTTTTCTGGATATGATAATGGAGTAGTAGTAGACTGTGAAAAATAAACACAATAGGAGACTCCAAACAAACACACAATGGTACTATCATTTGGCTTAGTGACTGATACTATAAAGCTTTCTCTTGTGGTGCTTGGGGGTTTGTGACCCAAGGAGAAGATTCCTAGAATGGTGAAACTGATCTGAGAACTTTATTGGGGGTAGGGAACGTTTTGAGGTAAAGGGACAGGCAGCAGGAGTGAAAGTTGTCATAAAGAAAAAAAGTTTATTTTACGTCTCCCTGCTGGTCAGGAGGAGTTACCAGAGGGTGCAGCTGGTATGGATGTGGGTTCAATAGGAACAGGTTTGTGCCTTCTGGGGAAAGATTTGCAGGGCATGTTCCTCATGGCAAATTCTGAGAGTGGTCTCTTAAAGGGGTAGGATGCAGAAGGGTTTTGCCATGGTCAGGGAGAATCAGGAGAGTAAGAGGCCAAGAATGGCTTAGCAGCTGCATCTATATTTGACCTTTTCTCTGTAAATGGAAAGGTGGGGGAGGGAGTTAATATGAAGGTGTGGAGAATGTGGGAAATTTTTATGAAAATTATTTAACTCACTTTAACCACACTTTTTAAAATTATTATTATTTCTTCCTATTTGGTCTTAAGGGGTTAACTTCTTTCTAGACAGGCTTGCTCCAGGGAATATGCATTGAATGGATGTGGGTTCAATAGGAACAGGTTTGTGCCCTCTGGGGAAAGGTTTGCAGAGCATGTTCCTCATGGCAAATTCTGAGAGTGGTCTCTTAAAGGGGTAGGGATGCAGAAGGGTCACATTGTCGGTCACAAGAACGTGTCTGAGGGTTGATCTGAATAAACTAGCAAAAATTGTCAACACGTGAACCTTGGAGATACACTGGAGACTAAGAACCGGACCATTAACTTTTAACAACTGCTGTCCCAGGAGACTCTTTGGAATATTCATAGGTGATTACATGTCTGACCATAACCTCTCCCATACTGAGCTCATGGGAGTGTCCACATGAAAACAGCCTGACTAGGACACTCCCAGAAAGACTTAAAAAGTTATTGCAAACATAGGATCTCCTGTAATATCATGGCAGGAGGGATCTTCCTACATGGCTCAATCTACTTTAAGGGACTCTACTCAAGAAGTTACTAAGCAGAGGGAAAAGTTGCCCAAAAGAGTTTATTTTTCTTGAACCCGAGGTTCCTGGCAATACAAAGGGAAGCCTCAGTGAAGATGAGGGAGCCCAGACATCAGTTGAGAATGAGCTTCTGAGGAATAGTGACAATAAGGCAGCACCTTGTAGTGTTTGTTTTCATTCATGGGTCTCCCAAGAGGCCATCGAGGAAGAAATCCTATGTAGCAGTCACAGCTTCTCAGCCTTGGACCTTTGGGGAAGACTGTTCTCAGTGGAAGCATGTTCCGAGGATGCCTCAACAAAGATGTATGATTTCACTGCCTTGCACGGAGGACATGGACAAGTGTCCCATTACAGATTTTGTAGTTGAGCTCTCCTGTTAAAATCTTTTGGTTCTCTCCTACACATTGAAAGGAATGATCCATCTGTCTGGCAGCAGAAAATTTTATGTCAGCTTTTACTCTTATAGTGATGGAGGATTTTGTGGGGAACAGTTTGTAATTAAGAAGGGGACCAGGGACTCGGATGATGTAGTGATTATTTCTTTATTTTGGCCTCCATCAAAACTCTTTTTACAATTTTTACACTATGAAAATATACATGAAATAGTAATGGAATTTTTTACACAATTTAAGTATACATGAAATGGACATTCTATATTGGGTGACTCATTATACTAAAGTGTTGCAGACAAGACTATGATAGTTGTTTGGAATGTTGAATTTAAAGGCACTATTGAATTTTCCCAGGTAAATAACTTAGTACAATGTCTTCCCAATTATAGTATTTAGGTTCTGAGCAGGGTTATCGTAGGTATTCCAGGTAGCCATATACTTGTTTTACCTGTGGTTCTACTGAGCATTTTAGTGCTCGCTGTGGGGTCAGGAAATGCATATGCTGTGGATCTCATGCTCACAAGACAGAGGACTGCAAGGATTCATTAGATGCAGTGTGCCTGGGAACTGTGGCCATGTTTATAGACAGTGCCCAGGAGCATGGCACAATAGGGAAAGATCCCAGTTGCACAAGAATCCTTCCTCCTTCCCTGAGCCAGAGGGTCTGAGGATTCCATGTAGCCCTTCAAGGATTGATGAGGCCTCCAGTTTGAGTGGCAGGATCTCTCTACCTTTGAGAGGACTCTGCCATTTACAAATGCTGGATTGGGTTATGGAAAAATACGGGGAAATATTGAGAGTCAGGATGTTACAGATTGGGGCATGAGCACTAATGATATGGGGAAGCCCGATTCAGAGATAAAGGGAAATGGGGTAGGGAAAAGAGAAATTGAGTAAGAAACATCCATAGGGTCCACTGATTTCGAAGGAATGTCAAAAAATTAAGATGGATAGGAAGACTGCAGATTGTCCATTGTCCAGCTGAGAGAGAGAGAGAGAGAGATTCTCAATATAGGAAATGGAAGTAAGTGATCAATAAGAATGCTGGGATTATAGGAATTGAGAGTGGTCTGTTGCATCAGAATCACAAGGCATTTTCACAGTTCTAACAGATAACAGGTTTTTTATATTAGGCACTGCCTCAGGCAATGGAGAGAATAGAGAAGAACCTGTGGATGCATTACAAACACATTTATTGGAGGATGGAGTTCAGGATGTTGCTCTGCTTGAGCAGATTAAGGAAGAAATATTCAAGATGATACCAGGATTTAGGAATTCAGGAGACCATTTAGTTGAGAGTAAGGTGTCAGTAAACAAGAACAAAATGGTGAAAGAAAAGGAAAAGGTGAGATAACAAAAGAGGTAAAACATAGGCATAAGCAATGGCAACAAGGTCGTCAACTAGGCACAGATGCCTGTGGAGATTCTGTCCTGAATGTTCACTGGAGGAAGATTTTCTTTCAGTTTTCAGCGGGGCAAGATCTGGATATAGTGCAGATCCAGAAAACAAGACTTTGTTCTTTTAAGTGTGAAATCCAGAGGGATTGGAGTTGGGGCCCATCTTTTTGGCTCATTTCCCCATATTTACGATGGAGAAGGGATACTGTTTTTCATCTATGCAGTAATGGGGCAGAGGGGAATAGAAGTTCACCGAGGGAGGGGTTATTGGTTGATTTCTGTTATTTGACTGTGAGGTATCACTGTGTTACCAGCATATCCAGAGAAAGATCATTTGGAAGATGACCCAGGGGAGAGGGGGCTGGGACTTCCTGCTTTTTGAGAATGGTCTGAGAGAAGTAAGGAGCAGAATATTGGGGAAGAACTGAAGTTCAAAGCCAGAAAGGCTGAAAGTGATTTAGGTTTTTATTTTTGTTTTGGGGATTTGTTGAAGAATGTCAGGAAAGAATCCTGGCTTTGAAGGAGGAGGGGTGAAGTCTGAAACTTGGGGAAGCTTGAAAGAAACACAAGTACACAGAGAGCCCAGGAAGGGGCTGTAGGAAAGGACTATTGACAGGCTATGGTAGAAAGAAGCCCAGAAAGGTAGCAGAGGGTGGGGCTGAATATAGACAGCCCTTGCCTGATCCATTACAGGGTCCCTGGGCTAGAACTCTGAGGAGAAGGATGGCATGGGGTTTCCATACAGACTACAGAGAAAGTGGTGGGAAACCTCCTTGGAGAGGAGTATAAGGATGACTGAACCCCGAACGAAGAGTGAGGAGCACAGGGCTCATAATGGGGGCATGAAAACCTGACATAAGAATATGGAATTGGGGGCATGAAAACCTGACATAAGAACATTTGTTTTGTGTTGGATTTTGTTACCCCAGAAGGGGTGGGAACAAAAGATGACCTAGCTGAAAGGCCAAGTCATGAGAAGAGAGATCACCACAAGACCACAGTGACAGTTGGCACAGGGCACTGGAAGAGGAGAACTAGATATGCCATGCCCAGCCATGAGGGTATGCACCACAAGTGACTCAACTCTTCCACTACAGGGACATATTTTTGACCTCTTAAACAATTACTCAGTTACAGCCAGAGCAGTGATCAAGATGAATAAAAGCAAAGCTGTGTGGGTGGGGATTTTTTTGGGGGGTGAGGCGGGGGAGGGAAGGGGTCCTTTACTCTGCCAGAGGATTTACTGATCATGAGGAGCCCTCCTGGGGTTATAGATATTTTAAGACTAACCTTCAGCCGAGTAGAACTGGAAGAAGTGATTTGCCTCCTGCCAGGTTAAGGTGATGAGGTGGAAGGGATGAAACCTGACTGTGACTGGGGTCAGCTATGGTCACTCAATTAGGGTGAACTGCAAATAATGGGGCAGCTAAACCCCCAAAAGCTGGTGGATATTTCAATACTTAGATTTACCAAGCCAGTATAAAACAGCTTCTTTATTATGTTACTGGTTACTCAGAAGTCCAAACAACACAGTTCCTTAAAAGTGATCCAGCCTCAGGCCTCCATCCAGATGCCCACGTCAAATATGATGATTTCTGAAAATTTTATTTCATCATATAAAAGAAAAGGTTCTACCATTCCCAAAGGATCGGACACATGACCTCCCAGGTTAATGAATGTTTCAGATCTTACCCAAATACACGCTACAGCCAATTCTTATTAACTAAACTAAAATGTATTATAAAACAAAAGACAGAGAATATGGTTAAAAGATCAATATACATACAGACATGAGTTCAATCCATTTAGGTGAAGATTCATAGCAGAGATGGTGAGCTTTGTAGTTGCAAAGAGTTCTTTTAGAAATAGTTCATAGGTTATATTCCAATGTCCAAATATCATATTCAGGGCGTACCAGCATAACTAGGGCCTCAGTCTTGCGACTCAAACTTCCCCTGATGAAACTTAAGCAGATCTGAACAGGATCAGGACCCCGGGTCTTTTTATACAGTCTCCTAGCATCCTCTTGACCGCACATGCCTGGTTAAACAATAGGCTTTTGATGTAACCTTTTGCTTTCTAAACACCACCAGTAATTAGTTTCACAAATTAACATAGGGCAGTTTATCCATTAGGCAGTCTATTACAAACTTCAAAGAGACATATAGACAATGACATTATTTTACCCAAGATTCATCCAAATGTTAATATTCCCTTTTAATCTCTGAATCAATAGCTATAGTTATAGTGACAGACAGGAACAGTCTGTTTATGGTTAGCATACACACAATTACTTCTAACAATATAGGTTTGCATTTCAAAGTTCTAGTCTATTTAGCATGAATGGCCCTAATTATCATTCACATACCTTTCTAACATGACATTAAAGGTGGGCCTTGGGTCATTCAGCCTGCAAGCTGTTTAACCCTTTCTAGCCATGCGTCACATTGAGGTTGGCAGGAAGGGTGATGTTAATTAAAACATTCTTGTTACCTCTCTGCATTTATGTGGTATATGTGGATCCTCCTTCTGGCAAACTGTCGATTAAATTGGCAGGGTTATTTTTTTCAGATGCTGGAGGGAAATAAATGTAACATAGTGAAGAGAAGTATAGTGTAATCTACCAGTTAAAGAAAGGGCCTTGGGGATGGTATGCTCAGAAACTTTCTTGTTGGTGTGACAAATTGGAAAAATGTCTGTACTATTTCTTATTAATATTATGTATGACCCTTTTCAAGTTGATATTGTTACATCCCTGAGTGTGATAATCAAATCAAAGGAGGCTATAAAGAGGGGTTGTTAAGGAACCCAGCAAAGGTAAAACAATGACACAGATAAGACAGCCTCTCAGGTACCCATTGCAAGAGTTAAGATAATATATATGCCAGCACTTGGGGAAAGTAAATACCTCACTAGCACTATCCAAATTAACATCTTTTTTTTTCTCTCTCTTCCCAAGAG
The DNA here is from genome assembly GCF_002925995.2 of Terrapene triunguis. Classification (NCBI taxonomy): domain Eukaryota; kingdom Metazoa; phylum Chordata; order Testudines; family Emydidae; genus Terrapene; species Terrapene triunguis. Next base: position 24,064,798 of record NW_020664447.1, read on the forward strand.
TAATGTTGATATTGAGAGACCCTGCAGGGTTAAAATGGTACCCCCTGACAGAAAGGTGCAGGGAATAGCCAACTCATCTGGGAGCTGACAGACAGACACAGAGTAAGCATGATGGAGGAGTCTGACACAGCAACTTGAGAGCCATGGCCTGTATTAAGCAGACTGTAACTTGGTGCCCAAAGAAAACTGGGGGTGGGGGGAAAACACCCAGGTCAAGTCATGTTTACCTAGGTGCTTGAGGGAAATGCCAAGCATAAGACAATATGCATATAGGTCTCTGTTATTTTTAAATCTACTTCTGTAATCTCTGCATACCACTTGGGCAAATAAATCATACTTTGTTTTGGAGACACTGTTTCCTTTTCACTACATAATATTACTGTCTACAGGTCTCCAGAAGAGAACTCTGGCAGGGTCCATGTCTACCTGAGTCCACTAAGTAACATGACTGGTACTTAGAGAGGTGAAACCTAGAGATCCAGTTAGACAGTGGTTGGATTACAGGATCCCACCCCAAAGAGAAGTGGAGGTACAAGCCTGCCATTTGAATGGGGTGCATTCAGGGGACCGGAAAAAGTTCTTAGAAGAGGGTGGCCTGTTTGTGGTTTTTAATGTTCATAGGGTTCCTGTGGCATGCCTAAGGGATTGTCACTTATTTTCCAACATTGTTGGAAAAAGTAACAGCAGAAGAAATGGAACTGATGGAGGAAAAAAGAAATGCAGCCTTTAAAAAAGTATGTTTCCTCACAACAACCTGCAGGCTCCTTTTTACTTGCAAAGAGCATTATGTTGCATTTCCCTCTGTCAAATTCAGGCAACTGCATTCCAGCAGGTTGGCTCACAGTTTAGGAAAGTGCTATAACAGGAAGTCCTTCAGGAATATTTTTTCTGAATGTCATTTGGAAGTTTTGATTTGTTCAGATGATTATTTTACCTACAAAATAAGAAAATTCCATTCAGAAATAGGGATGAATGGAGGCAGGTATTTTATGGAAAATTGTATGTAAGGGGCACTCTATGAGCCTGAAGCAAGAACATAATAAATAAAGCCTGTCTATGGAAAGGCGGCTGTGGATCAGGGGAGACTATAGAACCCTTTCCACTATCCTGTTACTTTAACAGTCATATCTGCTGACCACAAAACTTTTCCATGGCCTTTCTTATGGATGCTTGGTTCTGGTGTTTTTCCAGATGCCTTAGGACTGTGCATCTACTTCTATAAGGAAGGATGGAGTTTTCCAAAAATGGTCTTGGAGATACTTGCAATAGTTAATGAAGTAGGCTTTTTTATATTATTATGGCAGAACTGGTGCACATCTTGTTTTCAGGCACTAGAAGAATAACTTGACACTTTAGTCTGAACTATTTTTGGCACCATTCAATCATTAGTAATGGCAGAGAAAAAAATGGATGAGTGAGGAAAGATGTAAGTTAGCATCAGGGCCTATGGAGAGTGGGCTGGAGTACTGAGAGTAAGGCTATGTTTGTTGTGACACTGAGCCAGAAAGAGTTAGGACATATTAGGAAAGTATGTAAATGGTAATTAGGGCTATTCCTTATAAATAGCTAGCAAAGCCTGTTAGACAGACTAGAGTTTTGAAATGTAGGCTTGTATTGTTAAAAAATTGGAAGAAGATAATGATTGTAGTAGTCTGTGTTTACCTATATCTTGTTACCGGTTAACAATGTAACCAGATGATTCCTGTCTGTCACTATGTTTTATTGATTCAAAGATCAAAAGGGAATATTAACATTTAGATGAACTGTGAATGTAGTAATATCATTGTCTTCATTTCTTTTTGAAGTATGTAATACGCTACCTGTAAATGGCAGGAAATGGGCAGTTGCCTTATGCAAATCCATGTAGCTAATTACTGGTGATGCTTAGGAAATAGGGGGTCTATTTCAAAGCTACAATGCTTCACCTATCATTCACCTACTGTCAAGAGGCTGCCAGAGAATTATAAAAAGAACTCCTGGGCCCTGATCCTGTATCTCAGATCTGCTTCAGCTTCATCAGGGGAAATTTGAGTTGCAAGACGGACGTCCCCCCCCCCCGATTTTGGACATTGAACTATATATCCTATGGAACTTATTCTGAAAGAACTTTTTGCAACTGTAAAGCTCACCATCTCTACTATGAAACTGACCTAAGAACTCTATTCATACCTGTATGTATAATGATCTTTTAACCTATACTCTCTCTCTTTTTAAATAAATCTTAATTTAGTTAATAGGAATTGGCTGTAAGCGTATATTAGGGTAACATCTGAAATATTCATTGACCTGGTGTGTAATGTGTCTAATCCTTTGGAATTGGTAGAACTTTTTATATGATGAACAAGATTTTCAATATTCCTCATCATATTTAACTCGGCTGTCTGGGTGGGAGCCCAAGGCTGGGTTGCTTTAAGGGGGCTGTGTTTTTGGCTTCTGGGTAACCAGTAAGGTATTGTAGAAGCTGTTTTGTTGGTGGCTTGGTGAATCTAATAATTAGAAACCTTCAGTTTTGGGAATCATGTGCTCCATTCTTTGCAGTGTGCCCTGACTGAGCAATCTCAGTATGGCCCCCCGGGACCCCAGTCACATCTACACTACCACTTATGTCAGTATAACGTATGTCACTCAAGGATGAATAAACCACCCCCCTGAGCAACATAAGTTATACCGACCTAAGCACCAGTGCAGAGAGAGCTTCTCCCACCGACACAGCTATCGCTGCTCATTGAGGGTGGATTAATTATGTTGACAGGAGAGCTCTCTCCAGTCAGTTTAGAGCAGCTATAGCTGTGCCACTGTGCCTCTGTAAGTGCTCTAGCGTAGACATAACCTAAATATAGGGTGTCTTTTATATCTGAGTACTGTTCTTGTGATTTTTGGTTATTGTTTTAAGGGTTTAATTTAATAAACATGCAAAGAGAATAACTTCAGGAATTATACTGATCATTTTTCAGTGTTAAAAGGAAACAATTCAGATTTTTACTTCTGTCACATAGCAATAGGAAAACGTATCTGATATTAAATTTGTCCATCATTTTGCCCTGCTAATTGACAGAATCAACAAAATACAGATAACAGTGAGGCACAAATTCAGAAAAGTTCAGGGTTGGGTTTGGATGCTCATCGGAAGTTAATCCTTTCTGCCCTCCTTGTGTCTGCAAAATTAGGCTGCAAATTTCATAAGTGCAATTTTGCTGCAATATTCCTGGCACATGTGCTTTTCGGTCTCAACTGTAAACTGCACATGGAATAATGTATACAGACTTTTCAGAACCTTAAAGGTTTGCTTGAGGTTCAGTTCTGTAAAATGGGGATAATAGTCCCTGCTTCACAAGCATATTGAATACAATAATGATACAAGATTTTTAAGATAGGTGTAATTGTTTAATCACCAGACTTCCATGAGAAAGAATAGTAATGAAAGATCAGTCTGGATTATTGCAATAACAAGAGGCTACAGAGGATTTTGGAAAGGCAGGAGGTTGCCAAGAGTTATCAAGCAAAAGATTTATCTACAAGCCACCAAATCTGGCAAAGAAATAAATGACTCTAGTCACAAGATCACCCCCAAAAAAATGGACTGGGAAATGAACCAACTGGTAAGCACAAGGAAACATGAACAAGGGCTAACTAATACACAACAGGACAGAGGGGAAGTTGAGAAGAATGATGAAGTACTTGAAATAGAATTAGACAAATTAATTGTTAGAATTTGCAAACGTAACATCCATTTCTACTTATCTTTTAAAATATTACTTTATCTGAATTCCTGGAGAAGGACAAATTGTCTGAAATAACAATACACATGAAAAGGACGTAGGAAATTTTTCAATCATGCTCATTATAGAGGACTATCTGGCAACCACATGCTTTTCTCTTGTACTTATTTGGCTAACTTTTCCACGGTGACAGTAATGTATGCTTTCCCTTGAACATCAAAGGTTCCAATTCAGCAAGTTATTAAGCACATGCCTAACTTTAAGCACTTCCTATGCCCCATGGGACTATTCAGATATTTAAAGTTAGGTACAATATGACACATTTAGGGGGGGAAATGTAATGTGACTTTAAAAATCAGCTTAGCCTAAGCTGGGACTACAGATACCAAAATACCTTAATCATACTCAAATGGTCATTGCATGGTCTCACTATGGGGGAGAGGTAAGGCTGTTAGGGAGTCTTAACTGTGCATGCCCCTTACATATTTGGATTTCTTCTAAGATTAACATTAACTGGATTTCCTGAATTTACAGTGCCTGTTTATGATAATTGCAGTATCCGTGCACTGTATTTTACCCTAACTTTCTGATATGTACTGTCAACCTTAATTTTATTTAAGCATAGTTTTTTCCTGGGAATATATAAACACAAACAAACATATATTGCTGGGAAAAAAACAAGCCTTCCTTATTAGACCTGCACAAATATTTGGGGGGGGGGAGGCACAAAGGATGGCAGGCAGAGATATGGCTACTTGCATTTACCCACTAGGGGAAGTCCCCATTTCTATCTGCAAATGATGATTGTGCCTGGACGCATGTCACTGACACTTACTACATTAAATTTCAGACACAAATTGGGAAACTTGGTTATGGCTTCTTTAAAAATCTGATGCCTAAAATATGCACTCTAATACCAAATTGATGGGTGTTATAAAACAACTAGTACAGATATATTAGATTGGTAAGTACCAAATCTTAAAATTAATTTCTGACCTACTAGGCAGTATGCGATCGCTCCCAGAAGAAAGTGATAAATAGAAAGTTTGAATCAGCATTAGTGATCTATATTTTAGCCATATCTTCAATCATTTGAGATGAATGACTCAAATACCTGCTCTAAATTATATTAATACATGTTATGTGATGACAGGCCCAAAACAAGGTTTATTAATTATCTCCAAGATTGAATTTATGGTTGGATGGACCATCACCTAAGGTGTCACTCACAACCAGTGACTGAGGTAATTTAGGTGAGGAAGTGACTCATAAAAAAAAATCAATCTTGTCTCCAATGAGCTAAAGCATAGGTAAAGGGCTTCCAAGATTTGCTCACAGAAAGCAATCTTTAGAATTCAGAATCTTTGGTGTGGGTTTTCTGGAATAAGGCATCTTATCTATGTCAAAACAGTATTTATATTCCACTGCATACCATGGGAATGAATGGTGTTACCCACAGGAATAATACAAAACCAACAGAAGACTTTAAATAGAAACAGATCCCCTGCTCTGTCCTGCAATAGACTCAAGAAGTAACAAGGATACAGCTGCACAACGAAAATATTTTTCCTGGAAAGAGAGATATGTTCAAATAGAAATAGTACTTAGCATGTAGTGCTTTTGCATGGCCAAAATGAAGTTCAAATGTATCATTTGATAAGTCAGTTAATTCAAATAGTTTAAAATGAACCAATATGAAATTTAACAGAAAGAAAATAAGATTATCAGGACATATTTTTGAAATCAATGGGACTTAGGTGGCCAAATAAATAAATAAAATTCCACTCAGCACCTGTCTGCGTCTACTTTAAAAATCTGTCCATGAGTGCCTTCTAGTAGTGCAATGTGACATGACTAACTTCACAAGTGTTTTTTTTTCTCACGTCCTTTCCCCAGAGGCAAAGTGGTCTATGCACTCTAGTATTTTCCCACAGCCCACTCCAATACATACACACTTCTGTGTGTTTATACTAGTCAATGCAAATTCAAGGAAATGTGTTTTGTATTTGAAGTGAGCAGTGTTTCTGTAGAAGTTCAATTTTCAGTCTGGAATCAGGCCTCATGTTGCAGAGAAGACAAACTGCAATGTTCTGCATTATTCATTATTTGTGATACCATAGCACCTAGGAGCCCTAGTCATGGACCAGGACTCCATTGTGCTAGGTTCTGTACAAGCAGAACAAAAAATAATCCCTCAAGTTTCTAAGGGCTGAGGGCTTCATGCCCTGGTATGTTGCATTGTTGTAGTCCAGATGGAAGGTGATGGAGACATGTTTAACTGAGGCCATTCCCCACCAAGATGGTCTTCTAGACCACCAGATGGGAGAAAACATTCCTAACAGAGGCTGATATGCGAGAGCTTAGCATCAGTGAGGAATCCAAGAGCACTGCTCAACCACAGACTGAATTGGCCAATTGTGGGTGTGTACCTTCAACCAAAAGGAAACTTCACAGTGCGGCAAATTCCTCAATGTGCTTTCCCATGCCTACTAGAATAACCTCAGACTTGCTTGAGCTATGCTTCAGTCTTCTTTATTCATGAACTAATCTCCTTCAAATACACTTGGTGGTAGTGGTATGTCGTGAAAGATAAGTAATGTTTAATTACTTAGTTAATAAACAAAGTACTGTACTATCTGCAGTAACCCACAATGTTGATTCAAGCACTATATGGTTATTGGAATCATGGGTGGCAGGTTTGTAGAAATTTTGGTGGTGCCCAGAACCCGCCCCCGCCCAAACTCCGCCCTCCCAAAACTCCGCCCCCCACCTGCCCAAGGCTCTGGGAGGGAGTTTGGGGATGGAAGGGGGTGTGGAGGGAGGGGGTGCAGGTTCTAGGAGGGAGTTTGGGGGAGGAAGGGGGTGCAGGGGTGAGGCTGGATTTGGGGTGGGGCTGGGGATGAGAGGTTTGGGGTGTGGGAGGGGGCTCAGGGCTATGGCAGAGGGGTAGAGTGTGGGGTGAGGGCTGTGGGGTGGGGCTGGGGATGAGGGGTTCATGATGCAGGAGGGGGCTCAGGGTTGGGGCAGACTGTTAGGGTGCGGGGGGATGAGGGCTCTGGCTGGGGCTGGGGATGAGGGGTTTGGGGTGTGGGAGGGGCTCAGGGTGAGGGTGGGGTGTAGGGGGTGAGGGCTCTGTCTGGGGCTGGGAATGAGAGGTTTGGGGTGTGGGAGGGGCTCAGGGCTAGAACAGAGGGTAGCGGTGTGGGGGTGAGGGCTCTGTCTGGGGCTGGGGAGTTTGAGGTGTTGGAGAGGCTCAGGGCTGGGGCAGAGGGTTAGGTGTGGGGGCTCTGTTTGGGGCTGGAGATGAGGGGTTTGTGGTGTTGGAGGGGGCTCAGGGCTGGGGCAGAGGGTTGGGGTGTGCGTGGGGGGGATGAGGGCTCTGACTGGGGCTGGGGATAAGGTGTTTGGGGTGCTGGAGGGGCTCGGGCAGAGGGTTGAGGGTGCGGTGGGGGGTGAAAGCTCTGACTGGGGGTGTGGGCTCTGGGGTGGGGCAGGGCTGGGGATGAGTTTGGGGTGCAGGCAGGCTGCTCCGGGACTCCCCCCAGCCCTTTCCCTGCTGGCAGCAGCAAGCTCTGGGATGAGCCACCCTTTCCTGCCCCCCCAGCAGCACACTCACCCCCACCACTGTCACTGCATGTGCTCCTAGGGCCCCTCTCAGGTCCAGGAATCTCCCTTGCCTCCCCAGTGGTGGGTGCTGGGGGGTGCTGCATGCACCTCCTCCCCTGCTGTTGCCCCTGACTGTAGCTTCACTAAGGGTGAGGGATGGGGCAAGAGCGGTGACTGTGGGCGGGGGGGTCCCCTGTGCTGCTGGAGGGTTCTGCCGGAAAAGTGAAGGGTCTGAGGGGGAAGGGCAGGCTCACAGTCAGTCTGCCCTGGCAGTAGAGATGGGGGGGCACTAGGATCCTGCGGCAGCAGTTGCTGCAGGGAGGCAAGGGAAGATGGAAGAGGCAGGGACGCTCTGCTTCCTCCAGGGACGTGCACGGGGGCAGCAAGGAGGGGTCGGGGGACACTCGGGGGAGGCACGGGGGGGGCGACAGGTGGGGCCGGGGGGGAGACCTGGCCCCAAATATTGCTGGAGCTGGGCCCCTGGGCTCCGAATATTGCTGCTGCCCGAGCACCACATGGGTATATAACTTGCTGCCCATGGTTGGAATTGACCTGTTATGAATTCAGTGGGCCAGTACTTCAGATAGGGTAAACTAGCAGACCGCAATGAAGTCAAAGCAGCTACTCTCACTTACATTAGCTGAAGATCTGGCCCAGCATGGGTTGAATTTTGGTTTTTAATTTTACCAGTGGTATTTGATGAAAAATTGTAAAATTAATAAAATAAATTTATTTGGAGTCTGATCAAAGCTTACTAAAGTCTATATGAGTTCTTCCATTAGCTTCAACAGGTTTGGATCAGCTCCTTGATGAATAATACGTGACAAGTTCTAATTGGAATCCACCTTCCCTAATTCTAACAAAAGTATGGTCTACTAACCATATACACCAGACATTTTGCTTTCCTATACAATTCCCGTGGTTTCTCTTAGTACCTCAATTACTAGTTCCATTTTGAATTCATACTGGCTATCAGTACATTAATTAAAGAGGCAATGACTAGGACACCAGACTAGAGAGCTATACATCTGGGTTCAGTTCTTGACTCTGCTGTTGATTCGTTGTGTAACTTTGGGGAAATAACCTTTCTCTGCCTCACTTTTCTCATCTGTAAAATAGTGATTTTAATAATTCTGAATCACCTTTGTGAAGGAATGCAAGATCTATGGACAAGAAATAGCATAATTGCTTATTAGTATCAGTATTATGATTACTAAATGGGGATTGGAGGGTGTATTGGATGTATTGCTTATTACTTATTACAGACAAATTCCTCTTCTTCAGTATTTGTGGTAAGATGGAAAAACAACAACAAAAATAATTTAAGACTCATAAATAGCTGTTTCCTCCACTCAAGAAACAGCTGCTTTGAAAGTTCTAAAATTCAAACTCTGCTAAAATCACCAACAAAGTGTAGATTTATGATGAATGATTTTAACCACTTCTGGGAGAAAATAAAACCTGTGTATGACTCATGCAGCTACAGCATATCCTTTGCTGAATGTGGGAAACAAGAGTTTCTCAAACAGCTATATAGTTTTATTTTCCACTAGGGCTCGGCATATTAAGGTGCAATCAAAACCTTTATGGAAATCTCAGGCCACATCTTTATTGAAAAATGAAAAAGTTCGGTTCATTTTTGATCTATTGTTTTTTTGTAATCACTCATCTCTGCACTTGGGAAACAATATGCAATATGCCCAGCTCAACCAACATAAGAGGTAGCATACATTTTATGACATATTTTTCAGCATGATTTTGCAGGCTCAGGCTCAATTAATATGACTGACTATTACAAGCAGCCAAGCATTTGGATGCTTATCTCAACTCAAGCCCTCGAATATTTTGAGGATCTCCCATCACCTGAGTAAACAATCTGGAAAAAAAATCCCAAAGCATCCCAGAGTACACATAAACTTTGTGGGTTAAGCACAAATTTACAGACTTTGGGGCTAAATTCAAACATGAATGCTAGTCTAATCTGGCCTAGACTGAAATAAGTTTCAGCCTGGCATTTACTTGAACCATAGGCGCCGACTTCTTCTGGTGTCAGTGGGTGCTCAGCCCCCCTTTGCCCTAGGCCCCGCCTCAACTCTACCCCTTCCCTGCACCGCCCCCATTCCAACCCCTTCCCCAAAGTCCCTGCCCCAACTCCGCCCCCTCCTGCCCCCATTCCATTCCCCTTCCCCAAATCCTCGCCCCGGCCATGCCTCTTTTCCCTGCCTCCTCCCCTGAGCACACGTCATGTTCCCGCTCCTCCCCCCTCCCTCCCGGAGTTTGCTACAGCTGTTTGGCGGCGGCAAGCGGTGGGAGGTAGATGGAGGAGCGGGAACGTGGCACGCTCATTGGAGGAGGCGGAGGAAGAGGTGAGGTGGGGTAGGGAGCTTGGCTGCTGGTGGGTGCAGAGCACCTACTAATTTTTCCCCGTGGGTTCTCCAGCCCCGGACCACCCATGCAGTTGGCGCCTCTGACTTGAACTCCCAGAGAAGAGTTCATCTCTGGAACAAAGGTAGTAAGAACACTGGTGGACCTACTGTATTAAAATCATCATTGCTAATGCTATTAAAACTACATATGAATAGCAACAGTAGGTTGGGCAATAGAAGGCTCTAATGTAATTGCAGCATGTTTGCAGTAGGTCAGCAAAGACTGCAACAAAGCTTTAGCATTAATTCTACTGGAAAAGTGGGAACCCAAATCTTTGCAAACATATTGAATTGTGAAAAACACTGCAGTCAGAAACTGTCTGTGTGTAATGTTATTAGAGATGGAAACAAAATCCCAAATCCAACAACTCCTGAGCTTTGGGAGAAGTTTAATCAGCAGTCAAAATTGTGATTGCCCTCTTAAACTAAATGCCTGGTCTAACTGCCTGCAAACTTAGAGAGCTTGGATCTAGGAGTGGTCCTGGCAGCTCAGGTGCTTCTTTCATTACCATATAACCTAGTTGGTAATTATTAGATGTTCAGACATCACTTACTTTCTAGGAATTCATCCCCTGAGGTGGTAGGAGTTTAGGAAGAAGTGGCCAGGGAATGTCGTTTATAAACCCTACATATATAGGGATCCACAGGGAAGAGAACTTCTAGATAAGTTAGGCTTTTTGATTTCTTCTCCAGCTCTCCAGACTCCCCTGCTTGAGTTTGCAGCTTTTGACCAGAGGCTGTAGGATTTTGGTCTGTTCTCCAGATTCCTGGACCACCCTGGCAAATCTGACTTTTAGCTAGAGACTTTAGTTTCTCTATCCTCAACCCCTGCGTATCAGGCTTCTTTAACCATCTTCCAGGTTAGGGAAGCCAGTGGCTGAGACTTCCTCCCCACCTTCCACTTACCAGCCAATCAGTCTTCCTTCTGTGCCATCAGCTCTTCCCATCTATTTCAAAGAATGAATCTGGGGGAGTAACTTTGGGTAGAATGCATTGAGCAGCTGGTAAAGGAGAGTTTGACGGGTTGGGTCACAGAGACCACCTTGGGACTGCCACCTGACCTGCTGAGACTACCCATGAGCCCGTTTTCTCTGCCAGCTTGGGACTTCAGAATCCTGTCTTGTTGAGCCAGACACGCTAGCCTGCTGCAAACACAGACCCAGGTCTGAACCACATCCCCCAAAGCTGCAGGCTTTAACTGAAAACCACTTAGCAGGTACTCCTGTCTCCAGCACCCAGATCTCAGTTCCCAGTGGGGCCCAAACTGCAAATAAATCTGTTTTACTCTGTATAAAGCTTATACAGGGTAAACTCATAAATTGTCCACCCTCTATAACACTGATAGAGAGATATTCACAGCGTTTGTAGCCGCCTGGGCAAGTTACATGTCCATGAATTATTTAGCTTTTTGCAGGCTGACGCCATTGTTTACAAGTTAGTTTGAAAGCTCAGATGTGGATTGGTGTCTCCCAAAGTCCATTGCCAATTAAGTGTTTCTTGATTGGGCACTTACTGAGAATAGTCCTTTCTCAAGACGCTGACCAAATACTTCACAGAGGCTACTTACTGGTCACTGTGATCAGACTTTGTACTGTGTAGAGTTGATGAGACAGGGAGATGGAGGCTGTTACAGATGACAGGAGCTGCAGAGAAGGCTCTCACGCCTGAAGACCGTCTGAATGGAGGAGGTTGGTGCCGTGAGAAGAGATGGGTACCATGACATAGGCTAGGACAATCTAGAGGATTCTAAAAAAAGAGCAGTGAGCAATTTATAGCTTGATATGGAAATGACTGGAAGCTAATGAAATTGTTTGAGGATGTGAGTAATATAGCTATAGAAAGAGTAATGGCTTTTTGCATTTGGATTTTATTTCTGTGCTATAAATGTAATCATTAGTTGAGCATGTATAGTACCTCCAATATTTGAGCTAAAGTTTCTGGCACTAATTTTTTTTCTAACTAAGAGAAAATAAGTGTTCACAATTTTTTTTCTTATACTGACTTTATTTTATGAACATTAGCAGATAGATTTAGATAGGTAAGAAAGACCAATTATTTGCCAAGATATCTGAAGTAGGTGCAATGAATTAAAAGCTGTGTGTTTTTTTTTATTTAAAAGCAGTTCCTTCCCAGCTCTAATTTTCATTCTTTATGTATATTGCACCAGCATTCAGCAGTAACAGTGAGGCTTAGCACCTATTGTGGTAGGTGCTGTATAAACTCAGAAAAAAACACAGCCTCCTTCCTGGAATGGCTTATAATGTAAGACACGATCCTGCAAAGAAATCCACAAGCATGGCTTCTTTCACCCATGTTCCATGAGCCTCCATGTGACCAAATGAGTCCATGTTTGCAGGCCTCCTTGCTGTACTCACATTGGATTGATAGGAACAATTGCTGGCAGCAAACAAACAGAGGGAGGGGAATTAGGTTACTCAGTTGCACAACTGGCTGCTCAACAATATAATGAGAAACAATAAAATACTTATATATTTTGTCTCCAGTGCTCTATAACCCACATTCCATTTCCACAGAGTTAAATTTCACTGTTTTAAACTTATTTTTAGTTTTCAAACTTCCTTCCCCTTATCCTCTCTCCATCGTTCATCCATCTTGCTTTCCCTACCCTCAGCAATCCTCAGCCTCCATTCCAGAACCATTTAGTTCCTACCTCCCAAAAGGCAATGTTTTCTCTGGCAATAATGTGCAGGTCATTGCTAATGGCAGAGTGTTATCAGGATATGTACCAGGGCCTGTGAGGATGTAAAAGTATGCCTGCCTTGCTGCTTGTTCCAGCGATCCAGAGGGATGGGAAGTATGCAGTTGTGGTATACAGGTAGTCAAAGGAAGCAGGCTAGTCTGAACCCCTTTGTCAGCTACCAGAATCCCAATGCCCCTCCAACAGCTCTGATTCCACCTTCTAGATGGTAGATAGGACTCCTGTGTAAAATAAATCCATTTCACAGGAAAGCCAAGAGTAAAAACCCTGAATTATTGTAGGGAATGTGCTATTTCAACTTGCACTTGAGGTGGTTTAATAAACTGCTCCCTCTAGATGATGGGATGTAAAGCCTGGTCAATTGATTTGCCAAGTACTTAGCAACAGGCAGTAATAGCAGGTTGAGGGACCTGACCATGTGAATGGTAATGTCAGACAATACCTCAATCCCGCATTCTCAAATAGGTTCATGCACACAGCAATAAAGGTTGATCCAGCACTAACTCACAGAAGGAGTCTCATTGAGATCAATTGGATTACGAGTATTAAGAATTTGCAAGACCATTCCCTAAAGATCAGCCCTTTACTCATATGAGAAATCTTGAAATGAATGGGAGTAATTACCTGAGTGAGAACTGCAAGAATGGACACTAAATGCAGCCAAAAATCTAAAATATGCCTTAGGTAATTTTGTGCCCCTCATCTCTTATTGATCTCACACACAACTAAAAGCTTCGTATAATATATGAATTTATCTTTTGATGTATATGAATGAATAAGCCAGTAAAATAAATTTGACAGAACTGAAAGGTTGCTAAGTCTTTTGCTGCATGAAGATAACACTGTACAGTACATGTCATACAATGTTATCAGCTTGCATGTTAATTTGATTATGTTGGAATCAATCACTTGCCCACCACTCATCTAGTAAACACAGCCTTAGTTCTCTAAGTAGTTAATTAGGTGACAATCTCACTCCAGCCCAAGAGTAGTTTCATTATCTCAAGTCAATTACTGGTTGATTTATCAATTAGTTTTGCCACTGTAGGTTCCAGAAGTATCATGCATTGCAATGTGGCACAGTTTAATTACACCAGAGTTTATTAGCACAGGCTTAAAGGCACTTAGAGAAATCTCAGGAGGTTAATAATAATAAGCTATATTCAGGTCAAAAAATGAAAGTATAAATTAGGACATTCAAATGTTAAAACTCACCACACAAGAGTATAATAAAATATGCTTAGATTTTCATACTGATATATTTATGATTCAAGACTTACATATTGCACTTTGGTAAGCATTTCACTCTTTAAATGTTTTACGGCAGTGTATTATGCTGAGCACTAAAGATGTGAGGAAACTACATAACAAGATCAAGTTCTGCAAATGAAAGGTTGCAGTGTCATGAACCATAACTAGACTAAACACTATTGGAAATATTCATTTATAAAGACACAATTAATTAGGATTTGTTCAATCCTTTGAACAAAAAAAAAATAAAAAAAAATCTGCCTTTAGAGAGAGTCCAGATGGCCTAACTTGTTCCACAGCAACGCTGATAGGCAAGTACTTGTTTTTTGCTAGAATACTTACAAAGCTTGAATGGGCCATTAAGGATGACGTATTTAACTTCCTGCAATGTCTGTGGAGTTAATTTGTAAAAGCAGTACAGAGCCAGAATAGAACATCCCTGACCCTGCAAGGTGATGAGTACTCCTGTGAGAAATGGTCTGCCCTCCACTCCCTCTGACTTCATTGCAGGGTTGAACATGCTCACTAGCTTGCAGAAGTGTTCAACAACTTGTAGAATTCAGTGCTTAGTGCCTTCATAACCTGGGTTCACACACAGAAATTCTGTGATCAGTGAGCTCATTGTTTGAGTAAACACAATTCAAGGGAGGGATATATGCTATGTCATATATTAGGAGGGAATTGTAATTACCAATGGGAGATCAGTGATGACTGTAGAGCAGTGGTGGGCAACCTGCAGCCCGCGGGATGCATGCGGCCCATCAGGGTAATCTGATTGCGGGCCGCGAGACATTTTGCTGCCATTGACCACCTACAGACACGGCCTCCCACAGCTCCCAGTGGTCGTGGTTTGCCATTGCCAGACAATGGGAGCTGCGGTAAGTGGCGGGCTTCAGGGACGTCCTCTGGGTTAACAGGGAAGGGTTTAAAAACTTTTACTTTGGAGGAACAACAACTATGTACACTACTTGAAGGGGGAGTCTGTGAGAAGGTATGGCCTATGGGTGAGGAGTCTTTAATTCTGTTTCTGCAGAACTTTTCATCAGGCCCCTGCCCTGCAAGCGTCCCCACTCAGAAGGAGGTAGGAGCTTCTCCCATACTATATAAAGAGCTCAGTTATTGGGTGAAGAAAGGAGGTTTGTAGAGGGATTCTACCATCCCCTTCCTGGTGAACTCTCCAAAGGACTGAACCATCTGACCTGTTTAATTCAGGACCCCTGGAAACCTGAAGAAAAGCAATCAGAGAGAGGGACCATGAAGACTAGATGGTCTATTCTTGTTAATTTCTTTGAACCAGAATAGGAGAGTAGAAAATGACATGAGGGACTAACTTAGTGCTTTTTTCCCATTGTATCTTTGGCTGGGGTAAGCCAGATATTTTGTTTGGCTTCATTAAAAGCTGGAATGGGAATTTTTTTGACTTTTTTGTCCTGGGAAAGGGAGGTGTATTCTAATTTCACCAGTGAGTTAAATCATTAGAACACACTGGAATCAGTTTTAATCTAAAAGAGCACTCCAGGAGTCTGAGAGAGAGAGGGAGAGAGTAAAGTGAAGCTCACACCCACTACCTAACCATGGTTAAGAATGTCCCCAAAACACTGATGAATACGTTATATACCTATGCTCAAAACACATTGCTCTACTTAGACATAAAAATGGTGCCTGTGCACCAAACAGTATATATCAATGAAATGCTCAACAGGATATACATCAATTTATTACGATAATCTCTGTAGATAGGTATACATTGATCTGGGTATCCAGTCCTGGTTTTGCAGGGTGGGGACGGATAGCTCAGTGGTTTTAGCATTGGCCTGCTTAAACCCAGGGTTGTGAGTTCAATCCTTGTGGGGAACACTTAGGGAACTGGGGTAAAAATCTGTCTGGGGATTGGTCCTGCTTTGAGCAGGGGGTTGGACTAGATGACCTCCTGAGGTCCCTTCCAACCCTGAAATTTAAAAAAAAAAAAGTCACTAGCTGAACTCATTTTCCATCTAATTGTTGGGACTCTAACAGTGGGCTTTTCAAAAGCATTCAAGATAGTCAGATACTGAGTGTTTTTGAAAATCTCACCCTCAGGCTTTATTTGTATATCTACGTGCCTCTGAATTACAAATTATATTTATAATTGATCATTTTCAAAGTAAAATGTTGCTTTTTGGGGCTCCAAATGAGTCTCTTTTTTAAAAACTAAACCTGGTCCATTCTTGAGTGAAAAATGTATGGGTTTTTTTTCTGGGGGCAGAGTGGCTTGTGTGTGAACTTCACATTTCATGATAAATCTGCCAACACTCAGATTTCAAGAGTTTTGAATTCTGTTGCAAAAATTTCACATCATGCTAATGAAACTCTTAGCTACATATTCTCTCCTTAAGCTTGACTCCTCCTGCTCAGTAGGGTAACGTGGCAGCAGTTCAGCAACACCCATTAGTGCAGGATCGGGGTGATTCTGCACTTCCTCTTCCTGCCCATCATTTTTTACCTTCTGTTTCTACATGATGCACCACACATTTGCACTGGACAGGGTGAAGCCCTATATTTGGTTCTCAAGCAATTGGAGTCACAATGGGAGGAAAAGCAATGGGGGAAACTGAGAGAAGAGATCCATCTTCCTCTCTCCAAATCCTTCTGTTAGCACATTTCTATAAACTTATTAATCATAAGTTATTAATACCCTGATACACACTCTATCTCCTTTTATTGAAATCTGTCTCCCAGGCATTCGGGCAGTGTTTTTGACAGATAAGCCAATAGTGCCGCTATTTGCATAACCGCGCTGGCACCTTGCTGCATAGTTAACATGCTGTAGTGTTGACACAGAGGCATATGATGTATTTGTGCTCGGCATAATCTTGATGGCCCACAATCAGTATTTTTGGATGAGGAGATTATAAATAAGTCACAGTTTTAAGTTGCAACTCATTTGATTAACGGTAGTTTTTAACGAAATACAGTCTTGGGGGAAAAAAGTTCCCTTCTGCGTGTTAAACAGTCAACTGTACAAAGTATTATGTTAGGAAAGTAATAGAGTGGGAGAGTAGATACAGGGAAACAAACTGCTATGTTTTAAAGTAGCTCAGAATATGAATTGCCAGCCGAGAATACTACTGCAGCTACCCTTTGTTTTTACTGTGGATTTCTATGGAATATCCAAGTTAGAAGGGACTTACAAAGTCATTACCATTTGATTTCTATCTGAAAACAATAAACTAATTTCACATTGGTTGGCGTACAAGTTCCTACTAGAAAGGTGCTCACATCACACTATCTATGTCCACAGCAAGTTTGTCGGTAGCCATAGAAGAGACACCAACGATTGAATGGATCGGAGAGACAGAACTCCCCTCTCATGTATAAAAGTAATGTATCCAGAAAAGGGTGCTTTTAAGGTAAGCTAGTTTCAAAATGATGCTGAATATACTGAAGCCAGAGTAGCAGTCAGCAATGGTGGCATAATAAGAGAATTGAACCCCCAACATCTTTAAAATCTTTACATTTATGTAATACTGGGGATCTCAAGGCACTTAAAATCACGTCTCAAAATACTCCTTTGAGCAGCTAAGAAATTTACTTACCTTTAAGATACGAGCTCTTTTGTTAATTGATCAAAGAATCCATTTGCATGAACAGTAGCTCTCACACAATGGGCCCTAACATTAATTGGAAACAAGCAATAAGTGAATGTGGGGCACTTATGTCTTTCCAAGCTATTGTTCCGTGGTGAAAAGACATAGCATTTGGGAATAAACTATAAACATAGGGCAGGATTATTAATAGTACCGCATGTCTGTGCTTTTAAAAACAAGTTAAAATAACACAAAACAAAGAATTGTACACAGTTTATGGAGTCTTGTGGGTGAATTTAATTTAGGAACGTACAACACAAATGAAGAAATGTGTTGCCACGCTGTAATTTCCATCACTATCTCATTGCTGTGCCCACTGAGGGTTACATGCAGAGGCAATACTTTTCCCTTAGTAACTATTTAAATGCATATTAGTCCTTTCTCTCTTTTGTGTTGGCAATGAAGAGGCAGGGATACAGCTACTGAAAAACAGGTGAGGAGCACTGGATGATTTTAAATTAATGAGGTTCAATGGGTGCATCGTCATTTGATTTTTCCCCGTCTTTGCTTTACAGTTTTAGAAATATGTAAGCATCTATCTCTTCTCCAGATAAAATTTTGAAATACTCTTTCTTAATAATTTTGAATTTAATGGGAAACTTTTATTTTGATCTTGTCTTACTAGATGGATATCAGGATACATGAATTCTAGCTGTTCAGGGAGATCAGACATTTGTGTCTCAGGGTTACAAAGCCTTCCAACGGTGTTCCCACCAGTTTGAGGTGATCATCATTCCCTTTAATCTCTTTCAATATTTGGTCTATACATATCCACTTTTCTATGGTATACAAAGCCATCCATTCAATCCTTCAGTGACAATTTATTTTAATTGAAACTGCTGGTTGGATATGACTTTGGCCTTATCCATGTCCATTTTTAGACCAACCCTTGGGCTTTCTCATGGAAATGCTTTAATCATAATTTCCCCCTTTGTGTGAGAGATCAAAACACTGTTAGCTGCATAGCTCAAATTATATTTTTCTCAGCAGGCCTGGATAACTCTCAAAATATTATTTTATTTTAAACTGGGAGTGAATTTAAATGCTTGTGAAGGTGTTTGAACATGAAAGCCTTCCAATCTGCATGAGTAGGCACTAGCACAGGGGTGAGGCAGGTGGGGGTGGAGTTTCTCTCTGGTGGTAAAGAGTGTTGAGAGACAAAGGTTTTAAACCATCTTGGTCTGATGAGTTGAGGGTGAAGAATTTGTTTTTAAATGTATCTCAAGGAAGACTGGAGCTTGGGATGGACATCATTTGGTATGGAAATTACTTCTGACCAAAATAGAAATAAGTAAATAAATATTTTCCTAATAGTCTATATATGAAGGGGAAGCAGCAATGCAAATATGAGTCAACATGGACCTTGCAGTCCCCATTTTTAAGGATGAGTAGGTAGAGTTTGGTCTCCATGGTCAGTATTCCTCAATGTCTCTATTGAGATTTCCAGCAAAAGTGAATAATGATTTCTGTGCTGCAGACCCTTGTCCATTGAGAACTGCACTAAGGTTGAATCTTTTTCAAATACACCAGCAAAACATAGCCTTTTACATAGTAGTGGCTTTCCTTTAATATTAACCAGGGCTGCATTTGGATTAGTGAATTAGAAGTGAAGAAGAGGCTTATGTAGAGCAGGTTAGAAAACAGAATCAGTCCTATTCTATCTGACATTTTGTAATCTGCGTTCATTCCAAATTAGAACAAAAATGCTAAACTCTGAAAAATTGAAATGTGGAATGGAAAGTAAAAAAAAATAGATTTGAAAACATGGAGTAGTTTAGCATTGATACTGTCAAAGCATTTTAATACAAAATATTAAATATGAATACATTATAATTATTGTGACGGGTTGGATCACAGAAACCCCCTTGGGAGCTGCCACCCGATGTGCCAAGACTACCCATGCTTCTGTTTTCCCTGCCAGCTCAGGACTCCAGCACCCCGTCTTGCTGAGTCAGACACTCCTGTCTGACTCCAACACAGACCAAGGGTCTGAATCACTTGTCCCAAAACTGCAAGTTTACCCAAAAACAGCTCACAGGAGTGTGCTTGTCTTTATCACTCAGATGCCCAACTCCCAATGGGGTCTAAACCCAGATAAATCCGTTTTACCCTGCATACAGCTTATGCAGGGCAAACTCATAAATTGTTCGCCCTCTATAACACAGATAGAGAGATATGCACAGTTGTTTGCTCCCCCAGGTATTAATACATACTCTGAGTAAATTACTAAATAAAAAGTGATTTTATTAAATACAGACAGTAGGATTTAAGTGGTTCAAAGTAGTAACAGACAGAACAAAGTAAGTCACAAGCAAAATAAAATAAAATGCGCAAATCTATGCCTAATC
Source organism: Terrapene triunguis (assembly GCF_002925995.2). Taxonomy (NCBI): domain Eukaryota; kingdom Metazoa; phylum Chordata; order Testudines; family Emydidae; genus Terrapene; species Terrapene triunguis. Next base: position 24,084,493 of record NW_020664447.1, read on the forward strand.
AAACTAAATACAGATAATCTCACCCTCAGAGATGCTTCAGTAAGTTTTTCTCAGACTGGACACCTTCCAGGCCTGGGCACAATTCTTTCCCCTGGTACAGCTCTTGTTCCAGCTTAGGTGTTAGCTAGGGGCTTCTCCATGATGGCTCCTCTCCCTCTCTCTTCTCTTCCACCCCTTTATATATCTTTTGCATAAGGCGGGAACTCTTTGTCCCTCTGGGTTTTCACCCCCCCTCACTGGAAAAGCACCAGGTTAAAGATGGATTCCAGTTCAGGTGACATGATCACATGTCACTGCAAGACTTCATTACTCACTTGCCAGCACACACATATACAGGAAGACTCACAGGTAAATACAGTCATCTGCAGACAATGGTCCTTGTTAATGGGAGTCATCAAGATTCCAAACCATCATTAATGGCCCACACTTTACATAATTACAATAGGCCCTCAGAGTTATGTTTTATATTTCTAGTTTTAGATACAAGATTGGTACATTTCTACAAATAGGATGATCACACTCAGTAGATTATGAGTTTTGTAATGATACCTTACAAGAGACCTTTTGCATGAAGCATATCCCAATCACATTACATTCACTTATATTTTTATAAAACCATATAGACTGCACAACGTCACAATTATAATAAAATTAAAAATTATTTTTAACATTATACAAACAAAATCAAGAAAGTCAAAATGATTCATTTATATATATATAGAGAAAGAGAGAGAGAGAGAGTGAGTGGATGGTTTATGCTGAGGAACATTTAGCATGTTATTGGGGTGAGAGGTCATTAAGGTAGGAAACCGTTAAGATGAGAATACCTTGGTGGGACACTTATGGGCAGGGCCGGCTCCAGGCACCAGCTTGGCAAGCAGGTGCTTGGGGCGGCCACTCTGGAGAGGGGCGGCAGGTCCAGCTATTCGGCAGTAATTCTGCGGACGGTCCCTCACTCCCGCTCGGAGCGAAGGACCTCCTGTTGAATTGCTGCCGCAGATCGCGATCGTGGCTTTTTTTTTTTTTTTTTGGCTGCTTGGGGCGGCCCAAACCCTGGAGCCAGCCCTGCTTATGGGCCAGTCTCTGTGGCATGGAGGCAGGTCAGAGCTGATAGTATGATTGGGAGACACCAGAAAGTATCAGAATTCAGTACCGTCTTTTTTTCTTTTTGAGGGTGTGAGTCTGAAAGCTGGGGAAGGATGGATGATTGTACCATTGAGTGTGATACCATCTTTAATTCTTCTCTCTGGTAATTCTGTGACAGAGGAACTGATGGGGTAGGGATGCAGAGTCCATAGAAGTGAATGCTTATGTCAGCACTACTCACTGCTTGTGAAGAAGACACAATGAGTATAAAGTAATCAGAAGGATTTTTGTTTTGAGTGATACAGTACTGTAGGGTTTGAAAAGTGAACTGTGAAAAGTGAGCAGAGTGGGTAGAAGATGAAGAGGGCATTTATGTCTGAGATTTTTTTTTTTCTTCAGTCAGCCACAAGGCTCACTAGTTAGGCACAGACTGCAGCAGCTGCTTCCCTTCAATGGCCACTGTCTAGGGTAGAACAATACTGCTGTATGCTGGGAATATGGATGCCCAAGAGGCAGGTATAGTTATGAGGGCTCCGATTCCTCGATCCCTGTGGTAGCTGGCAGGGGGAGAGCAGATAATGCATTTATAAGACGAGCATGGAAACCAAGAGGAACAAGATGTTTAATTTCTGTTCCCTTCCCTCTTATCCCCTCAGGAGGTTATATATTTCAGGAGAAAAGAATTTTGGCCTTCAGTGCATGATAATTAATTCTTGATCAGTGGGAAAACAAACAAACAAAACATTACTCCGTTATGATTTAATAGAACATGAGACCCCTCCACCCTCCAAAAATTAATGTGTTTTACCAAAACCTGCTTGGTGAGACTCTTCCATCTTACATCCCACTGAATGGCACCTTATCCCAGGGGAGAAATGAGGCTATTCAACATGCTAGAAGTTAACATTATTTTTCTTTAGGGATAAGGCTTTTCTTTTATGCATATTTTGTTTGTAAACAAAAAAAACTTTACAAAGTCATGTGAATATAGAATCATATTAATATAGGCTCTGTTTTACACTCATAACCTCACTGCTTATGGAGGGAAACCTTCCATTTTCTGTGTGAAGTCTGCTTGAGTGAGCAAGAGTTAAAAGTGGAGAATATGGCCATAAAAAAAAGGATTTTTGAAAAATAGCCGAAACATTTACCATCAGTACAGTGCACAAAATGACTATATTTGGAAACAATTGGACATTTTTCCATAGGAGATTTTGGGGGCTGACTAGAAATAAAATATCATTCATCCTCCATTCCAAGTGCAGGGGTCAGATAACCAGTATGGCAGTGTTATCAGAGCAGGTATCACAAAATTGCATGCCTGGAGATTACATGAAAAACGGATTTAGTTTGTACCCCTTGCCACTCGTGTTATAACTACATCTCAAGAATGGAATTTCTTTTCTTGTTATTCTTTCTCATCAAGAGACTGAGGCATCAAATATGTAGGTACAAAAGACACTTTAGGAACAGTAAAAGGTCAGGTAGCCTGACATGCCTGCCCTTTAAATACAATGCTCAGTAAAATATATGCCACACAGACAGTAATAGCCTGTACTTTCTGTCCTATATTGCAGTTGGTTGGTGATTCCATTGTGGCCCAATGATTTTAACAGGATATTGGGATTCAGGATTTCTGTGTTCTCTTCCCAGCCCTGTCTGTGACCTTGAATAAATCATAACTTCTCATGTGCTTTTATAATTTCACCATCTGTAAAACTAGTATCATGTAATAATCACAGCATCATAGAAACTGGAGTTGGAAAAAACGGATTTGCTCATCAGTACATACCCTACACTCTAGTATTAAACTTTAGAAAAGGGTTTTAAAATAAAAAAGAGGAAGCAAGATAAATAACTAAACTGAAGAGTAATTATATTAAAATCTTTCAGTTCAGCAGGGAGGCTACTTAAGTAATTATAACGGAGGCATAGGAGTTATACAAAAAAAGAAATTATGAAGGAAAGAAACAAACAGTATGATAATGTTACTCCTTTTGTCCCAAGTAGTTAGCCAAGATCTGTGGCGACGACACAGGAAAGGAAATAGAACACCAGGTTTCTGGTAGCTAGAGAGCTTCAAAAGCCTCAAGCAAAAGCCTCCAGGAAAACTTTTCCTGGGGTTTTTATTTCTCTCCTTACTTTGTTTACAACACTTCTTAGTGGTTACATTCCTGCGCATAGAAAAGCCAGGCAGTATACATGCACATAAGATAACGAACCCATCTCTTGAGCGCGTGAACACCAGCTGCGAGGGTGATGTCAGGTTGCCAATAAGTTTCCCAAATACAGACACTGGGACAGGGTCACTCCTGCCTCGTTGCCAAGGGAACAGTTTGCTGTTCTCGTGGGCAGACGATTCGGGAGGAACACATTCCTACATCCCCCCCTATTTTATTTTATATGCGGTGTTTAGACAAAGCACCTTCGCAGGGTAGCATACACAATGCCACTAGATTGGGTAAACATTAAACAAAGCAGCAAAGTAAAACGCCAAAAATCAAAACTAAGACCCCATACTATAAAAGGGTCTTTATCCACTCTAAGGGTGGCTATAACTAAATATAATTCCACCAAGGAGGAAAAACGTCCTGGCGGATAACTTAAGCATAACATTTCAGCATATCAATCTGCTACTACATGCAATTACTATTATCAGTAAGCTTAAAACAGCACATTTCTTTCACTGTCTCACACCCCAAATGTTGCTGGGTGGTTTGCAGACAGGAACAAGGCAAGTACTTAACAGACCTTGCATTTCCGGGGCAACGGCCAGGCAGAAATCAGATTGATTTAATACTTCTGCCAGGTGGACCCAGGTGTTAAACTGCAGCCGCTGCTCCATCTGGGGTTCGCCTTGGCAGCCAGGGGCCAGCAAAAAACTTCCCAATACACACAAAATAAGGAGTGAATTAGCATTAAGGCAAGCTAACAATGTCACAAGGTAATTTTCTGCGGTAGGTTCCAGCTGCTGCTGCACTCGCAGCTGCTCGGCTTGCAATGAGAGGGCTTTAACCTGTCCCCAGGTTATGCGCTGCGGGGGCCCCCGCGGGGGGCGCTGGCGAGGATGCTCAGGATCCTGCAGATGTAGGTTGAACTGTGGAATGGGGTTCGACAGTCCCTGGTGCCAGGCCATCGCCGTGCCACGGGCGGACGTTAAGCGCCGGGACCCACAAAGGACCTGTAGGAAGGGAAACGGCAGCATGCCCCCATTCCCACATTATAAGGGGTACTGGGCCATGCCACTGAGGATCCGGGGCCTTGCGATATTTAACAAGGGGGCGAGGCAAGGCCTGGTGGCTGCGAAAATGACGTTCTGCTGCAGAGTAGTTGTCAGTCAAATTCAAATGATTCAGGGTAAAGAGCACTGCAGCCAGCCATTCCTGGCGGGAAGGAAGGCCTACTGGAATCCCCCCTTTCTGTTTTTGGCGGACCAGGGCCTATTTGAGCGCACGGTTGGCCCGTTCCACAATGGCCTGGCCTGTGGGGTTATACGGGATACCAAACGTGTGGACAATGCCAATGCTTGGCAAGGGCCTTGGCGGACTGATGAGAAAAGGCGTGGCTTTCGATTGGGGAGGAAAAAATTGAGGCCACCGATTTGACCGCCTGGTCGGCCACCGCGTTACCTTCTATTAATAGGCCCGGTAGTGTGGTGTGACTGCGAATGTGTGCCACAAACAGTGGGCTAGAGCGGGAGGAAAGGAGCTGTTGCAGGGTAAGAAAAAGGGCCAACAAATTGTCATCACAGGAGGGCGACACATAGGAACCTGGAAGAGATTTAAGAACATTAGTAACATAAAGACTGTCAGTAATCAAATTAAAAGGGTCATCCTGGAAGCATCGGCAGGCCAGGATGACAGCAGCCAGCTCTGCGCGCTATGGGGAACGCTGAGGCAGGGTAAAGCGGACTTGCCAAGTGCCTTGCGCCTGCCAGCTGACCGCACCTCATGTTGGGCCGCCGTCCGTAAAAAGGGTAAGTGCATCCTTAATGGGGACGGTTGACAAAGACGGCCGGAGGTGAAGGTAACGTTGTTGTAGGAGTGAAAGACGGGGGCCAGGGGGAATGTGATATTTAATTTCCCTGACATAGTCAGCAAGAGACAATTGGAGGGTGGCACTGCAAGAAACAGCGCGTTCCCAGTCTTTAGCCGGGATGGGGACAATAATGGCAACGGGGTCCCAACCCAAGAGGGTACGGGACCATTCTCGCACTTTAAAAATCAGTTCGGCGGCCTGTTGAGGGAGTGTCTGAATAGTATGCGGAGGGGAGTGGGTCAAATAAATCCATTCAATTAAATGAAGACGCACTGCTGCCCCCTCCTGGGCGAGGACAGCTGTCGGTTGTGAAAGTGTGGGAAGCAAAATGGCAAAAAGGGGCTGTTCCCTTTCTCGGCGGTCGACCCACACTTGGGCCAGGGTCCGGTTAATGAGGATGACCGCTTGGCGCTGTTCCTGAGAAACGGGAATGATATCTCCGGGGAGGCAGCCCTGCCGAAGGCCAAAAAAAAGAGGGGACAGCATGGAGGTGGTCAGAGGGCAAAAAGGACGAATCCAATTGAGGGACCCTAATAACTGTTGGAGCTGTACAAACGTAAGAGGGTTGGGCAATACCAACTCGGGACAAACTGGGCGGGCATATGACTGGAGCATGCGGTGACCAAGATACAAAAAGGGTGGCTGACGCTGGATCTTGTCTGGTGCCACAACCAGGCCACACGCCGCAAGCTGGTGGCGCAGTTCGTCCAGCCAGTCATCAGGGAGGACGGGGTGAGCCACCAGGATGTCATCCATGTAGTGGTAAATTAAGGCATCTGGGTGTGCTGCGCGGAAGGGCCGTAAGGCCTGCGCAACAAAGTGCTGACACAAGGTGGGGCTGTTTAACATGCCTTGAGGGAGCACATTCCACTGATAGAGTGGAGTGGGCTGGGAGTGATTCAAAACCGGAACGGTAAAGGCAAAACGCACCCGGTCCTCAGGGTGCAGGGGGATGGTAAAAAAACAATCCTTTAAATCTATTAATAATAACCGGTAATCACAGGGGATAAGGTTGGGATTAGGGGTACCACACTGCAGGGGACCCATAGGCTGTATAATTTTGTTAATGGCACGAAGGTCCTGCAGGAGGCGCCACTTGCCAGATTTCTTTTTAATCACAAACACGGGGGTATTAAAGGGGCTAGTGGACTCCTCCAAATATCCTGCCTGCAGCTGGTCATTAACCAAGTGCTGGAGGGCCTCCAGCTTTTCCAGAGGAAGCGGCCACTGCGCAACCCATACGGGCTCGTCAGTGAGCCAACGGAGGGGGAGGGCCGTACGCCTAATCATCGATATGGATGGTGGCAGTGAACTGCGTTAATAAATCACGGCCCCACAGGTTGAGATGTAGCCCCCTCCATCATCCACCCACGGACTCGGGCCGCGGCGGTGAGAGCGCCGAATCCTAACCACTAGACCACCAGGGATAAGCTGCCCGGGGCGTGCCCTCCGCCTGCTGGGGGATGCTCGAAAACTGCCCTGTGCCATATAACTGCTCAGCGAGATAGGCCCCCCCACCTTGTGCTGCTGCTGCAAGCGCCTCTCGCTGGTACTCGCTATCCCACACAACGTATTGCGCGGGAGACAGCACCATGCAACACATGTCTTTCCAATCTTGGGGGAGCAAGAAGTAACTGTTTGACACACCTTCCATGATCCACAGGGTGAAAGTGGACCGCACCCCGGTCTCACGAACCGCCTTGCGGAGCTCGTGCAGAACCGAGTAGGGGAGAGTCTCCCAGTCCACTATCTGCCCCCCATTTCCATTATCTCGCCAAGAGACGGGAAACGCCTTGAACCCACACTTGGATTCCTCGTCGGTCAAGAGACCGGCCTCGAGCGCTCGCTGCACCGCCGCGGCGACAGCGCCCCCCCACCCGACCGGTAGGCAGGGGGGCGCCGCCACGGGCGGCGGCGCAGGGAGGGTCAGCTGCGGGTTGGAGGGGGGTGGCCCATCACCTGGGGGCAAAAGGGGGACCGGCTTGGGGCTGTCGGGGCCGACCCCCTCCAGCGCCTCCTTACAACGCTGCCAGAGCAGCAGGCGCTGAACTGGGGCACGGGGTTCACTATACAAGGTGATCCCAATCCGTATCCAATCAGAAAGCTGTAATGACCAGCAGTCCGGATACCAGGGGCACTGGCGATCTATTTCCCTTAGAAGGTCCTCAATATGAGCGACCGGGACAGCGACACATGATCGCTGTCGTATAATCTCTTGTAACTCTCTTGCGTGCTCCTTCTGGGCACTGGAAAGTTTCCCCCCCATACTCACGAATAAGGGGCGGCAAACAGCCACGGGCGCGCTCGGCGTATCCAGCCGGTGAGTAGAGGGGTATCACGTCGGGGTCACCAGGTGTGGCGACGACACAGGAAAGGAAATAGAACACCAGGTTTCTGGTAGCTAAAGAGCTTCAAAAGCCTCAAGCAAAAGCCTCCAGGAAAACTTTTCCTGGGGTTTTTATTTCTCTCCTTACTTTGTTTACAACACTTCTTAGTGGTTACATTCCTGTGCATAGAAAAGCCAGGCAGTATACATGCACATAAGATAACGAACCCATCTCTTGAGAGCGTGAACACCAGCTGCGAGGGTGATGTCAGGTTGCCAATAAGTTTCCCAAATACAGACACTGGGAGAAGGTCACTCCTGCCTCGTTGCCAAGGGAACAGTTTGCCGTTCTCGTGCGCAGACGATTCGGGAGGAACACATTCCTACAAAGATCAATCCATCTTATCAAGCAACAGCTTAAATATTGTAAACAGCTAGCTCCGGTGAATCTAAATTCATGAAGTAAAAATCCCTCACAAAATGCAACAAACAACAACAACAACAAAAGGAAGCCAATTTGGTTGGTCAGTTTGGCTGTCTTCCATTCCCAGACTGGCTTAGAACACATTTTAATTTACCTTGAATTTCCTTTTCATGAGAAGCCTAATTCATTTTGCTGGCTAAACACAAATAATGCAGAAGAGACCAATACATTTAAAATAAATGCCTTCTTTGAAACAATACCCAAATTAGCATTTAAAATCCACCATACATGCACCTCTGTTTTCAATGAGGACTTTTTTCAAAGAGAAAACAGAAAAGATTTGGTAATTGGTTTGCTTTAACTCTGAAAATGTACTTATAATACCCCATTAGGTCATAAAATATATTTAGAGTAGGGAATGAAGAAGGAAGGAACACATTTCAGAAGGAGTGGGATTTACACTATAAATGTGCCTCTGGAAACATATCCCTTAATACTCTGCAGCTAACAATCAGATTGTTTCAACATGGTCTTCATATCAGGAGTTTTAACACTTATTCTGTACAAACCATCAAATAAATAAATAATAAATAATCATGATCATATACATAGAACTTTTAATCCAAAATTCTCGAAATATTTTGCAAAGATAGTATTATCCCTTTTGACCTGAGCAGTTAGCCAATATTCAGGGTATTGCAGGTGTTCCTATTAGGAGGAGAAATTGATGATACTGTCAGCATTTGTTTGATGGAATCCTGTTTATGTACAAAGAGAGTCCCCAGCGTCCCCCTGAACACAGTAGGAATCAAACAAATAACAAGAGACAGTTTCATTTCTTACATCTCCAAGCCCAGCCAGCACTCTGCCCAAAAAGCTCTCTCTCCATTTTTTCCTAAGGGTCATGATACAAGTGTTTCTCTGGTGCTTCCTTGCTCGCTTCTGCAGGGTTTTTCCTGATTCTCTCTCTGACACCCAAATCTCCCTCCAGCAATACCTAGCCCACCTGTGGAGGCTCTCCACATACATAGCTCAAATTCCTGACTGGCCTTTTATGCATTTTGGGAAGCAGCTGCTATTGTTTCAGCCATCTTATTCCATAAAGGAGCTTAATTGATTCTTAATATTTATCCTGAATGAAGGGTGATTAGTTCACTCACCAGCTTCAACAAGCTTTCACCAGCACCTGGCATAACAGCAGGTATAGAATCATAGAATATCAGGGTTGGAAGGGACCTCAGGAGGTCATCTAGTCCAACCCCCTGCTCAAAGCAGGACCAATTCCCAACTAAATCATCCCAGCCAGGTCTTTGTCAAGCCGGGCCTTAAAAACCTCCAAGGAAGGAGATTCCACCACCTCCCTAGGTAAAGCATTCCAGTGCTTCCCCACTCTCCTAGTGAAATAGTGTTTCCTAATATCCAACCTAGACCTCCCCCACTGCAACTTGAGACCATTGCTCCATGTTCTGTCATCTGCCACCACTGAGAATAGCCGAGCTCCATCCTCTTTGGAACCCCCCCTCAGGTAGTTGAAAGCAGATATCAAATCCCCCCTCATTCTTCTCTTCTGGAGACTAAACAATCCCAGTTCCCTCAGCCTCTCCTCATAAGTCATGTGCTCCAGACCCCTAATCATTTTTGTTGCCCTCCGCTGGACTCTTTCCAATATTTCCACATCCTTCTTGTAGTGTGGGGCCCAAAACTGGACACAGTACTCCAGATGAGGCCTTACCAATGCCGAATAAGACAATATCCTAATTTTGCAGAGGAGAAAAGTGAGGCACTGAAATGTTAAGCCCAACTTTGTAAAGTCAGGTGGAGGAAGCAGTGAGAAAACAACCCAGGAGTCTTGTCTCTGTTTCCATTTCCTCTTCTGTAAAATGGGTATTGTAATATTTTCCACTACACGGGGCTATACTGCAATACTTCCCAGAATCCCCTTTTCCATGCTCCTGTGCAGGCAACTGCTGTGAAGCTTACTTCAGTGGAGCATGTGTGTCTACAGAGTCCCTATTATGTGGGCTCCATATCTTCCCTACATCCAGCTTCTGTAGTGTATGTGCAACATTTCTGCTGTGTTTGGCTACTTTGTGGCCACACAGCAATATCTGTGTGGAGAATATATGGTGCCAGGATTCAGCTGTGCTTTGTGATAGTAAAATTATTCAGCTTCTGGAAAAACTTCCATAGGAGATGGTTATTCTAAGAGTTGGAGGGTTATCTGTTTTGAATTCCCTATGGAGTTTCTCTCTCAGGAGTTACAAAACAGCATTTCAGCCGAGGACACTAAAGTACTTAGAGGAGATGTTGTGAAGGTAGCTCACCTTTCAATCCATTTATCAAAAGTACTGGCTGTTCTGATTTTCCAGTAAGTGAGACAATAATGCAAATTGAGTCAAGAAAGTTAATCTTCATTTGAGTATTTTAATACATAAAAGATTCCTATAAAATAAGTTCTGACCCATTGGCTTTTGCCAATTATTGCCAAATTATGGGGCACATACAGAGTAGAAATATATTACTGCTCATTATAAACCTCCTGAAAATGGATATTTATAGTAGAATTATTGGCACAGCCTTAACTCAAGCCCTGTGGATAGTGATGCTACAATACAGTAAAATGCTGCAAGTCAAACTTTGGCGCAGCAAGCTAGTTTATTTTCTAAGCTCTATTCCCATAGATTTATCTTATGGGCATCACTTAATAAGCTCATTATCTACAGGCAACTGTTAATAGTCAAAGCATGGTAACTTTCAGGTTCTATTAAGCCTAAAACACATAGGTACCATAATCTCTCTCAATCACTCCCCCTTTCCTTTAAATATGTAAATTATCTTTTATTAAAAGCATAAGTAACAATTAATGACTTCTGCTGGTTTTGTGTTGATCTTCTCTTTATTCTTTAGTGTGGCATCCCTGCAGATAAACTACAGGGAGGATATATATTTTAAAGTGGGGAGAATTTCATTAAGTCTCTGACTTTAAACTATGTCAAGCCCTTTTATATACCTTGATACCCGTGCATCACATTGCAGGTGTGTTGTCAGAAGATAACATACGGGAGAAGGAAAATCCATCCATGGAGAAAATGTTTCCTGTCTCTTACACTTAGTGATGAATATTAGTAATTTCTCCCCATCCCATTGAGGCAACTAGTGAGAGGGACACAAAGGGGGCACCAGCTAAAGGGGGGCATGTGACCTCCCCACATGACTCATCCCTGCCCCCCACACGATCCCCTCACGTGACTCCTCTCCGCCCCGCTCCCCACGTGACACCCCCGCCCATGCTCTCCCTGTCCCCTCCCCATCCCATGTTACCTGGTGGAAAGGGGGGGCTCTGCTCCAGTCCCCCTGGCATCTCCCAGGCAGCATCTGGCCATGCTGCTTGCCTGGGACTCTGCTCATGGTGCATCATGCAGTGGCTGCACTCTCCCTGGGAGCCTTCAACCGCTGCCTACCTAGGCTGTGCCAGGCAAGGAGTGAGGCTGCCTGGGAGAGTACACCGCTGCGTGACACACCAGGCACTGTGGCCAGAATGGGAGGCTGGAAGAGGAGAGGCTCTGGCCCCGCTTCTTCCCTTCTGGCTCTAGCCCTGCCCCTTCATCTCCCTGACTGCTGGCCTTGCCACCCCCTGATGTTTTGGGGAGGGTCATGTGACCCTTCGGGGCCCTCCCCATGGGTCGCCATGGGGCCTCCAGAGTTATTTTAAAATCACCTGATCACATTCCAAAACATTTTATCCACAAATACATTTTTATACAAGCACTTTGTTCAAAACCAGTGAGAAATGTATCTTCCGATCCCAATAGGATGTTTTCTTTGTTTTGCATCAGGAAATTATTATTATTTTGTTTAAAGTAATGCAATGAAAAATAAAGTACCAAGTTATTTAAAATGATGTGCTGTTCACTACCGCAAAACAAGAGATTTTCAATACCCCCACCTATAGTATTTGTATTTGTCTAGCAAGCATTCCGAAGTACTCTTGTTTGGAAGTTGTTTTCCCTATAATCATTAGTACAGACTTGGGTCTTTATTGGTGAAAGTGAAATCAGAGTTTTATACTTTTGTAATTATATTGGCTTCTGTAGAGTTACTCCAGATTCACACTGGTATAAATTAGATCACAATATTTTTTTCCCCCCATTAACAAAATGTGGATTTAGATTCTGGAGCAAAAGGATAGAGGCCACCAGGGAAAGTATTGACTTATCAAGCCACTGCATAGTGTCCCTATCTGATCCATTTAAAACTCTAGGCATGAAATTTTGGTCCCATAGAAATCAATGGTAGTTTTGTCATTGACTTAACTGGAGCCAGAATTTCATCCTTGGAATCTACTATCTGCTACCCTTTTGTGTTCAGTTCAGATGTGGCACAAGCTCTCTTGGAGAGTTGACTTTTTTTATTGTGTGTTTGTTTTTTTAGATTAGATTCTCTTAATCTAAAATAAAAGTAATTCAGACTGAAAGTCTACATTTGGCTTTGTATACAAAAAAAATCCAGAACAAACTGACAATCTCTTTTCTATTTTGTTTACTTGCATTTGCTGCTGGGAGCGGGATTGACTAGATAATGAAATTGGAAGGGGAGAGGCAGGCAATAACTGAATATGAGAGAGCAAGGAAGAAGACAACAGTGTCAAATCCTGCAAGAAAGGAAAGACAGCGAAGATAGCCAGAATTTGGAGCCCTGGGAGCACAGATGATGACTGACAGAAGACTGCAAGTGATAACAGAAGACAAGAAGTCTTTCGGCCAGAAAGAACAGAGGAAGGAAGGCCTGAGAATCACACCAGGAAGAGGCAGGTCTATGTGAATGGGGCCTCCCTACTAAAAAGAACAGAGAGGCCTGTCACCAAAGTGATCTGGAGAACAGAAGGGTGTTTTGTCTGCTGACAGCTAAGATACAGGATGTGGACCTGAGCTGGAAGAGGATCCTAATGGGAGTAGGAAATAATTCAACTGATTATCCTTCACAAATGATACTGCTAGATTCTCATTGGGATGCATCAAGGAATACTACTCCAGGAAGAAATGGAAGCTTAAGTGATCGTTAGTGGGATTCTACTAGAGGAGGAGAGCAAAGGTGAGATGAGATTATGTTGGTAAACAGATGTCTCATGCAGTGGTGCTAGATAGAGGCCTTTGGAATGTTTGACCGCTGGGAGGGAGGCAGGCATTCATGGACAGAAGACTGTTCTCATGGATGAACTCCACCTGAATAAGGAGGGAATAGACTTCTGCAATGAAGGTTGGCACAACTGATTAAAAGAGCTTTTAACTAGGAATTCAGGGGAAAGGGTTGAGAGATGCTCAAGCAATCTCCACACCTGATTCTAATATTGATTGGGAAGAAAATCAAGTAAAAAGAGGATAAACCAATACAGAAAAGAACAGAAGGTAGGAGAATGGACAACAAGGGAAAGTATAGTGCCAATACCAATGACATTAACAGTCAGGTAGGTGATACTGGCAGTATAATAACTGGCACCTATTCTGGTGAGGAATCTAGGGATGCCAAGCAAAAACTTTTAAAAGAAGCCTGGGAACAAAATGAAGGAACTAGAACTACTGGTGCAAGAAGTGAAAACAGATATTATAGGGAATCCCACTAAAGATCACTTAAGAAAAATGGTGAATAACAGTCATGACTGGAATACAGGTATTGTAGGGTATGTGCTGTTCAGGAAAGAGAAATGAAGGTAAAGGTGGTGGAGTAGTATTTTGTATTAATGACAAGGTAGATTATAGAAATTGAGAGTGATGGACTAGATAAAATGGAATCTATTTGGGTTAAAAACATTGGGGGGAAATGATAACAGGCTTCACTAAGATAGTGCTTGGGGTATGCTACAGACCCCCAGTATCTGATCTGGATATGGATAGAGATCTCTATTATATTTAATGTAATAAATACTACTGGGCATTGTGTGATTATGAGAGACTTTAATTTCCCATATATAGATAGGAGGACAAATGCTATTCACAATTATACAGCCCAGATATTTCTGGATGTGATAGCTAACAGATTTCTTCACCAAATAGTCACCGTGCCAACAAAAGGTGATGCCATTTCAGATTTAGTATTGGTAAATAGTGAGGACCTCATAAAAGAACTGGTTGTAGAAGACAACCTTGGTTTGTATGATCATGATTAATTCTGTTTAAATTAAACAGGGGTCCCTAATTCCAAAAGGGCAAAAAAGTATAGGAATTAGTTAGGGAAATAGACTGGCCTGAAGAACAAGGATCTGAATGTGGAGATGGCTTGGAATTATTTCTAGTCAAAGTTGCAGAAGCTATCTGGACCCTGCAGCCCAAGCGTGGAGGAAAATCTTGTAGGGAAGTGTTACAGAACAAACTGGATGAAGAAGCATCTCAAACAGGTTATTAAGAGAAAGAAGAAAGCCAGCAAGGAATGCAAGAAGGGATGGATCAGCAAGAAGCTACCTCTTGGAGGTCAGAAAGTATGCGAAAAAATAAGAATTGACAAAAGCCAAGCAGAGCTGGACTTTGCAAAGGAAATGAAAAACAATCATTAAAGGTTCGTTAGACATACAAATAAGCAGAAAACAGGGAAAGAAGTGGGACTTCTAAGCACTGGGGATGGGGTGCAGATTAAAGTATCTAGGCATGGCCCAACACCTGAACAAATACTTTGTCTCAATTTTTAACAAGGGTCATGAGGAGCTTGGGGGAAATGGCAGGGTGGCTAATCGGACCAAGGATATGGAAGCAGAAATGACCACATCCAAGATGAAAGCCAAACTCAAACAGCTTAAAGTAATTGACACATGAAATTGCAAGCCCAACAGCAAAGATTTTTAATGAAACCCCCAAGTTAATGGACAAACTCTATGACTGGAGAATTGCAAATATAGTATATATATATTTTTTTTTGTGACAAAGCTCCTCCTCTATCTTTTTCTTGCCTCAGAGATTCACCATGTGGGTTGGGGAACAGCCCAGAGACCTTCCCCTCTGGAAGAAGGCACAGTCCAGGTCAATTGGGAGGTTTGGGGGGAACCCGGGCCCGCCCTCTACTCCGGATTCCAGCCCAGGGCC
>NW_020664447.1:24114436-24213181 GCF_002925995.2 Terrapene triunguis
TATTTTTTTAATGAGCATCATCAGCATGGAAGCATGTCCTCTGGAATGGTGGCCGAAGCATGAAGGGGCATACTCATGTTTAGCATATCTGGCACGTAAATACATTGTAATGCTGGCTACAAAAGTGCCATGCAAATGCCTGTTCTCACTTTCTGGTGACATTGTAAATAAGAAGAGGGCAGCATTATGTCCTGTAAATGTAAACAAACTTGTTTGTCCTAGTGATTGGCTGAACAAGAAGTAGGACTGAGTGGACTTGTAGGCTCTGAAATTTTACATTTTGTTTTTGAGTGCAGTTATATAACAAAAAAAAAATCTACATTTGTAAATTGCACTTTTATGACAGAGATTTCACTACAGTATTTGTATGAGGTGAATTGAATTATACTATATCTTTTGTTTATCATTTTTACAATGCAAATATTTGTAATAAAATATACATTTTGAATTCAATTACAACACAGAATACTATATGAAAATGTAGAAACACATCCAAAATATTTATTAAATTTCAATTGGTATTCTATTGTTTAACAGTGCGATAAAAAGTGTGATTAATCACAATTAATTTTTTTAAACACGATTAATTTTTTTTAGTTAATCACGTGAGTTAACTGTGATTAATCAAATAGCCCTAGTTGAAAGGGAAATTTTTAGTTCAATAGAACTGCATAATTTTACTACTGCATACACTTGGTGTATTACAGGATGATAAAGGTCAATGATGTGGTTATATTTACTAGCTACTTTTTAAAATTGTCAAATATATAGTCTAGGGAGCATCTGACTTACTGAAGGAGTGGCCTTCTATTAGTAGACACTCAGATACCATGGTGTATGGTCTATTTCTCTTTATCTGTATCTGGGCAGTCATCTCTCTCACACATACATTTTCAAAACTAGTCAATAATGTGGGGTACCCAGTTTTGGACATCTAGGGCCTTATTTTCAGGGGGGTGAACGACCTGAAACTCTCATTATCTCCAGTTGGAGTTGTGGGTGCTCAGCAATTTTGTAAATCAGACCTAAAGTATCAAAGTGGATGCCCAAAAAACAGAATTCAAATCAGTTTCTACTTTTGAAAAAAATGGCCTCAGTTCTTTCCTAACGTTTGAAAGTTCATAAGCAAGGGAAAGAAAAAAGGGTGAGAACACTTATCCAGGTGGAGTAGCGTAAGCATTAAATAGAAACCTATTAGGTTAGAAAGGGAATAAAACTTGGAGTGCTTACCAGTTCCAAACAAAGCTCTTGTTTCATCTGAAATGCATCTCTACATCAAGGGAAGGTTTCATAAAAAATGTACCTAAGATTTTACAGTACCTCTGACAACTGTTATTTTGGATACATTCACCATAATTTTTTTTTTTTGGAAGAGTCTTGAGAAAATTGTTAGCTCTTTGGGGCAGAGAATGTATCTTTTACTAAACTGTCTGTACACATATATCACAGATCCCCCTCTATAGGAACATCTAGGAGCTACTGTAATCTAAATAAACTATAATCAGGAGTTTGTTTTTTAAAGATAAACCGTTCCAGACTTCTCTTACTAAAATTGTGTTATCCCGTTTCAATGGTGTATCATTAGTGTGAAGTATTAACCAGTCAAAATCTATATTCATCTTTTTTATCTTCTAAAGATTCATACTATGTTCCATCACCATGGTATCTGAATACCTAAATATGCTACACACACGAGGAAATTCTAGAAATAAAATATTTGTCCCAACTTGTATTTAGTTCAGATACTTTGATTTCCTTCCCAGACCTGAGGAAGAGTTCTATGTGGCTCCAATCCTTGTACTTTCAACAAACAGAAGCTGGTCTACCTTGTGTCTCTATGCATGCTACAGTCAATGAGCATCATTAAAATTTTGCTCCCATTTACAGTAGTTAAAATGGAAAAAGAAATACAGAAGTAGGTTTAAGTATCAGCATAGGAACACTACTGTAAATGTAAATCCCATTTTACAATAAGGCCTAACGCATATTTCAGATTTTGAAAATGACCATTTCAACTGACAAGGACTGTAAGTAGAAAAGAACATTGGATGGCAGCATGGAAAAGAGATTAAGCATAGGACAGCTCACATGTTGTAGGAGAACAGTGTAGGGCTTCTGGCATGTGACTGTAATGGAATATACATAAGAACTGCTGAAAATACCTGAGATTATTACCAACGCAACAGAGGAGACTGATACAGAAGGCAGCTTTCCAGACACTAAGGTCCAGATCCTGAGCTTGGTCCTACAGGCATGACTCAGGAAGGGTGGGAAGATAGTTTTAAGTCGCCCAAATCCTCAGGTCCTTCTGCACTGGCATAAAACAGTAGAGCCTATATGATAGCTGCTCATACCCCGGGAGGCCATACCAGCATAGGGATTGCCTGGGAATGAATGGAACAGCAAGAATAATGTTCAGAGGCTGTATATATAAGCTTTCACAGAGTCTGCCAGCATTGCTCAAAGCTCAGAGTATTGTTTTTTTCCATAAAGACAATCATATTTAAAAACTGGGTTTTTCTGAAAGTTCAGCTGTGATGTTATTGACATAAACTGTAATCATATAGATCACTGTTGCAACCACTGTTATATATTTGCAGCAAATATTGTACAAAGGTTGTCGTGTGAGGTGTCTATGACAAAGTTCTGATGTGCTGGTTATGATTATGTTATCTGTATGCATGTATTGTTTTTGTATTTAAAGTTATAAGTATTGGCTCTACACTGTCTGTATTTCAAACTTGTACTATGCTTCTGGGGCTAGGTCTACACTAGGGGAGAGGATCGATTTAAGATACACAAATTCAGCTAAGCGAATAGCGTAGATGAATTCGACGTATCCGAGCCGACTTACCCCGCTGTGAGGACGGCGGCAAATCGATCACCGCGGCTCCCCCGTCGACGGCGCTTACTCCTACCTGGGCAGGTGAAGTACGCGCGTCGATTTGGGGATCGATTGTTGCGTCCTGACAAGACGCGATAATTCGATCCCCGAGAGATTGATTTCTACCCGCCGATCCAGGCGGGTAGTGAAGACAAGCCCTGGGTGACATACCACATAATGTGGGATCAGCACTGCCTAGCCTGATTGATGGCCCCTTAAGGACCATCAGCTATACAAATTGACCCATTGAGAGAAGGCATATACACCTTGTGACTCAGTAAGGCATGCAGGGACATGCCTATGGACAGAACTTTAAGGTTTTTCTATGCCATGTGCTGGATAGTTTGTCTTTGGGACAAAGAAAACAGAGGCCACATGGCAAGAGACTATAAAAGGCTGCCGCATCTACTCCATCTTGTCTTCAATCCTGCTTCTGACCTCTGGAGGAGCTTTGCTACAAACTGAAGCTCTGAACAAAGGACTGAATGACCCATCCCAGCTGTGGATGTACTCCAGAGACTTGATTTGAGCCTGCAGTTTATTCCATCATTGCTACAAACCTGAACCAAGAACTTTGCCATTACTGTATGTAATTGATTACATTTAACTCTCATCTATATCTTTTTACTTTTATGAATAAACCTTTAGATTTTAGATTCTAAAAGATTGGCAACAGCGTGATTTGTGGGTAAGAGCTGATTTGTATATTGACCTGGGTCTGGGGCTTGGTCCTTTGGGATCGGGAGAACTTTTTTTCTTTTATTGGGGTATTGGTTTTCATAACCATTTTTCCCCATAACGAGTGGCACTGGTGGTGATACTGGGAAACTGGAGTGTCTAAGGGAATTGCTTGTATGACTTATGGTTAGCCAGTGGGGTAAAACCAATGTCCTCTCTGTCTGGCTGGTGTGGTGTGCCTTAGACGTGGAGAAACCCCCACCGTGGGCTATAACTGCCCTGCTCTAAGCAATTTGTCCTGAATTGATACTCTCAGAAGTGTCCCACCACAGGCAGTATCATTACAGCAGCATTTTAATATTTTCAGACAGTATGCTAGTATTGTGAGAATAATTGTCCATCATTCTCCTTACAAAGTAATAAATTTTGAAATAACAGCAATATCCCGTGGAGATCGGTGAGAAATCTACATATTATCTAGCAGCTTTGACAGTGCTATGGCATAGAATCAAGCTAACCTGTCCGAATGGTTGAACTAGAACATTGAAATGATCAGAGGCATTTTCTTTGTAACTGGCACAGCGGTGTATTTTGTGTGTCTTCAAAATCATTTCATTTCATCGGTCATCTATCACCATGACTTATCTTCCTTTATGTTTCCGAACAACTTTTTTTCCTAAAATATAGAAGCATTAGAAAGAGGCCCAGCAGTTAATGCTGGGAAAAGTTCATTCCTGCTGCATTTCCATGAACTCCAGTGTTGCTGCTTCTCCAGTCTCAATATTTTTTACCCACAGAGAATTGAGACATTGGGGTCATGGCAATAACTCATGGAAGGTTTTGCATACCAGGTGTGGGAGTGCTGGAGTAGGAGCGATGATTAGTGTAGGAGTCTGGTGGACAGGCTGGGAGAACAGTTGGGCAGGGGCTGGGGCTGGTAGGAATGTTGCAGGTGAGGTCTGTGACTAGGTAAGAAGATTATTTATTATTTGTATTATGGTTGCACCTAGAACAATGGTGGGTAACCTGCGGCCCACGGGTAGCACGCGGCCCGTCAGGGTAATCTGCTGGCGGGACGCGAGACAGTTTGTTTACATTGACTGTCCACAGGCACGGCCGCCCGCAGCTCCCAGTGGCTGCGGTTCGTTCGCCATTCCTGGCCAATGGGAGCTGCTGGAAGTGGCGAGGGCTGGCTGCTGCTTCCCGCAGCTCCCATTGGCCAGGAATGGCGAACCATGGCCACTGGGAGCTGTGGGCAGCCGTACCTGCAGATGGTCAATTTAAACAAACTGTCTCACATCTCACCAGTGGATTACCCTGATGGGCCGCAGGTTGCTCACCACTGATCTAGAAACTTAACCAAGGATCAGTGTATAGAGTGTTAGACATTGGACAAATAATATTACTAAAAAGACTGTAGCCCCTGCCTCCAAAAGTTTAGGTGGGGGGGGGAGGAGAGAGGAAGGGTCCTTAGCATGGGGTCTTCCTCCTTCTGCCCAGGTGTAAATCACTACACTAGATACAAGGCTGTAGAGAATCAGACTCAATATCTCCAGCCCCTAAAATTCGTCTGAAGAACACAAGAACCAGTCCTTGTGTCATATGTGTTCCAAAGGTGTTATGCTTTTTACTTTTTACACATATTCTCACTTTACTATATTAATTTATTATTGTTTGGCTCTAACACCAAACTTTCTAGGTTATCCATGTCTTCAGGTGCAAGAATAATAACTAAAAAATTAAAAGGATGCAGAAAAAAAAACATTTTTCTAGTTGAGGGAATTGAAAAATATGAAGTGAAGTTTTTTGATGGTGGAAAAATGTCATTATTTCCCATGAAGAACAGTGCCAGCAAGACCACATTTATACTACTCCTTCAATGCAAATGTCAGTGGAGGAATGAGAACAGAGCTGCTGCCTTCATTGTTCAGGAACAATTACAATTAAGTGGGTGCTTGCAAACAATCTGTAAACATACAGCTGGTATGTAAAATACCACTGTGCATTATATTCAAGGTTGTTTGGAATTTCTCCATGGACATGGCTGGCATGAGACAGACACAAACTGTAACTCTTGTCAACACAGGACAATAGAAGTGCAATGGGAAAAAATACATTCCTTTGCTATGTTAATATTTATAGAAGAATGGGAAACTGGCACAATTTGCTGTTAAAACATTCTGGGCCAGATTAAAAAATGAGTGCTTAAAAGCAGAATTCTAATTTAATGCTTTAGCACCTAAATAAGTGACCTCATTTTCAAGAAATGATACCCAGTACCTTCCCCTGAAGTGAATTGGAGCTGTTGGCTGTTCTGCACTTTTGAAAGTAGGCCACTTATTTAGGTACCTAAATACAGATGTAGTAGCCTAACCATGGGCACCTATTTTTGTACCATCGGCTCCCACTGACTTAATATTTATGTTGACTATAAACCACGTGGAAATCTCCTGTTTTAAATCTGAGGGTTACCAGGCTCATTTTTGGTACAACGCCTCTCCACAAAATGCTTAACCTACACTATGGACACTGTTACTCAGTGGCTCAATTTTACTTAACGCTCCAAGACTAAGATAAGAATAGTCTCTTATTTCATGTGCTGTAGAATTAGATATTCCAAGAAGCAATTGTTTATAAGCATAAATTTTCAAACCTATGGATAATGACCACTCTCTGTATTTCTTTATGGGAGGAAGCCATGAAACTTCCTTCTGTTGTAACATGGGGTCACAGAAGGGAAAAGACTGGTTACCAGTGTTGAGAAATTGCTTTTCAAACCCTACACGTGATGTGAAATTTGACCAGTTGATAGTCTAGTAGCTGAAGTTGCCCATTATTATTGTTTTGTCAGACATAGTTGCCTCTTTGATCTGATCGGTGTTGTTCACGTAGTATCCTTTTCCTGATCAGGAGTCAGATAGCACAACCCTGATATTACAGTTGTATTCTTATCACTTTGGATTTATATCCATGTATATTATAGTAGGAGGTCTCTCCCCACAAATTTTATCTCATTAGATTCTGTGGAATCTTTTGGTACAATGAAACTCCCCACACCTCTATGACCTAAGCTGTCCTCCTTGTATATTTTATAACCATGTGTTATGGTAACCCACTGATTTTTGTCATTCCGCTTTGTTTCAATAATGTTGATTATGTTATGAATGAATAGCAGTACTGCCTAGGGTAACTGATTGAGACCAAAAGACTTACCTGTTACTGACAAAATATGTCTCACATTTTCATGCAAACCTCACTCTTCCTATTTATACTTTCCATGAACTAGATGTATAATTCACCTGTTTGTTCAATGCGCACACACACACACACTATATTCTCTTAGTACCAAGTAAAGCACCAGCCAAGTAAAACAAACCTAAACACTTCTGCCAATTATATAATGTATGTGTTCTCATTTTTTCCCTTATATCAGTCCTGATGCTCCTCCTAATTACTCCTCTATTGCCTTGCACCATACTACATATCACCTCTTCCATGTTTGGGACTTCTCCACTTCTTATACAGCAAGCAATCTCCCTCTCAGCTTTCGTATCCTTCCTGGCAACATATTTCTTTCACAAAATCATGCAGTGTTGACCTCAGTGAAGACATCTGCACTATTTATTGAGCCACCTTTTTGTTGTGCTATAAATGTTTGAACTAGATCACAAGCTCCTTGGGCTAAAAACAGTGTCTCACCTTTAGTTTGTACAGCAACAAGCACACTGAAGATCCTTTATAAATAACAATTAGAATGGAAAGGGGAGCTATCTGGAGGTCTGTAGTTCTTCCTAATATCTGAGACTGCAACTTCACGTGCCAGGTCACAACTCCCAGAGAGGGAAGCCAGGTCTAGCCCATGGGACAGAAGCTGCTGCAGCACGGTAAGTTCCTCTCCAACCCCCCCTCCCCCCAACTCTCATTGAGGCCGCTCCTGAGGCCTAGTCTACAGTGGCGATGCTAAAGCGCTGCCACGACAGCGCTTTAACGTGGCTTTTGTAGTCACGGCAGAGCGCTGGGAGAGAGCTTTTCCAGTGCTCTAAAATAGCCACCTCTACCAGGGGTGCAGCTCCCAGCACTCATTCACTGTTTACACTGGCACTTAACAGCACTGAAACTTGCTGCACTCAGGGGGATGTTTTTTCACACCCCTGAGCGAGAAAGTTGCAGCGCTGTAAATTGCCAGTGTAGACAATTCCTCAGTGGTAATTTCTTTGAAGAGGTGGGAGGGACTTCCATTTCAGATTTGTCCTGGGCCCCCAAAAACCTCTGTGCAGCCATGCAATGCTGAAATAGATACACTAAAACTTCCCTTGAACCAAGGTTTGTTCTAGGAAAATCCTTGACATTCTAAAACATTTTCATGTTTTGGGGAGAGAGACTTCTTCATTATTTCCTTCCCTTGTACTCTTGGGTTCTATCCAGGAGTATAACTGGAAGTGCATCACAAGATGTGTTTCATGGATATTTCATTGGGATTTGAAGATTAAAACTTGAGAGGACTGGTTCTTGGTTACCTGCCAATTTTTGTGTGTGTATGTGTGTGTGTGCGCAATTTATGAAGAATGTGCACTTCATAACATTCAAGTTAGTATTTCAGCTTTTGTTTGCTTATCCAAAAGCAAGTTAGATTTGCTCCAATTTGAAAAAATAATTTTGTGGTTTCATCACAATAAAGCTTTATGCAGCTATGAAAAGAGGCATTTTTTTTTAAAGTTAATCATCACAATACTTGCTGACCCTCCAAATTAGATACATATTTGTGTTGTCAGAATAGCAAAGATCAAGCACCACTGAATTCAGCCGGTCAAATTGTTAGCAGTACGTGTACATTTTTTAAATCGCCTAGACAGCTGTATAGAGTCATTTTGCAACTATCTTTTGTTGGAAGGAATTATACCCTTAACCATCAAGAATCACTATTCCTTTTCATTATCTAATTTAAGAACCATTAAAATCTCTCAATATAAATAGGAAAAACCATTATATACTTGTATTTACTTTTGAGCTTATTTGTCCTGAAAATATTTCAAAGTAATGTGTCTAGATGCTCAAAGACTTGTTAAATAATAATAAAAATGAGTAGGCAGATCTTCATTGTTCTGTGGGGAAACAACTGACAGTGTCTTTGGAGGGAGAAAGAAGAAAGTTGAAAAACTACTTCAGTGAACTGGGTGCATTCATTAACGACCATATCCTGGGCTGAACACATAGATCAGGCAAATGGGGTGCATATTGGGTTGGCCTGGCGGGATCAGGAAAATCCAATTTTCCACTTGAGACTGCATGTTATAGTGGAGGCTGATTAAGAGCTGCTACTACAACCTTTTGACCGTCTTAGCCCACACAGCAGGTTCATACTGCCTACCCCCAATATTTACTGGGGCTTTAACCAGTGTATTTGCATAATCATAGCTCCACTGGCCTACCTCACTTCAATTTATTTTTTCAAAAAGATATGCTCTAATTCAAACAGGAATTAATAGAAGGAAGTCCTATGGCCTGTGTTATGTAGGAGGTCAGACTAGATGACCGCAGTGGTCCCTTCTTGGCTTAGAATCTATGAAGCTATGAAAACGCATCCGACAAATTCAGGGAGGTGTGCACTACAAGATGAACTGGGAGCACTCCCTGAAGGAGGAAGTAGGAGAGGATTTGCTCTTATCTGCAGGTATCCCCGCAAAGTTGGCCTCTGTGCCTTACAGCAGTAGCACACTCCCCACTCCCTGCATGGTCCCTGGAATTCTGCAGAATTTTATTGATTCTGTTGCCCAGGGAACCACTGCAACCAGGGAGGCTGGGACAGGATTTGCCCTTATGTACATAAACATTCCCTAACAGTGTTTAAGAGTCTATCCTCCTACAGATGTCTCTAACCAAGATATAAGGTGGCACATGAGGGGGGACATTTCAGGAGCTGCTCGTTTCACTGCCTTTGCCAACATCGGCATGCTGCTGAGTGCTGCTTCTCCTGATTCCTAAGTCACTCAAATGACTGACTTATCTTCAAACAGCAAGCACATAGAGACAGAGGCAGCTAAAGAAAATGGGCATTTCAAGGCACATTTGAAAAGCAGCACAGTTCTGTTGAATGTCAGCTAAAAATACATCTACGATTGTAACTGTAGACTTTGTTTTTTTGAGTGGAAGAGGCCAGCTTTCTTTTAGCTCTTAAATGTGCAGGGTACAATAATTCTGTTCTTCTTAGGTGCAGGCACTTGTAATGTATCTGACCTTAAAACTGCAGAGGCATTCAAGGATGCTGAGGGGATAACTGGGTATCTAACAATAGACACAAGCAACAGCCATTAGGCACTGGACATATCATTGTATGTTAACTATTTCCTCCCCAACTGTAAATATTTGCAAGGCAGCACTGAAAGGGGTAAGACCAAAGTCACTTCACTTACAGAAAAAACTAAGCTTTTGGTACTCTTGCTTGCTATCTATGACATAGATATAGTGACAAAGTTCCTCCTCTATCTTGGTGGGTCCTGCACTTATTGGTGGATTTTCTTGCCTCAGAGTTTCACCATGTGGATTGGGGAACAGCCCAGAGACCTTCCCCTCTGGAAGAACCCACAGTCCAGGTCAATTGGGAGGTTTGGGGGGGAACCCGGGCCCGCCCTCTACTCCGGGTTCCAGCCCAGGGCCCTGTGGACTGCAGCTGTCTATAGTGCCTCCTGTAACAGCTGCATGACAGCTACAACTCCCTGGGCTACTTCCCCATGGCCTCCTCCAAACACCTTCCTTATTCTCACCACAGGACCTTCCTCCTGGTGTCTGATAATGCTTGTGCTCCTCAGTCCTCCAGCAACACACCCTCTCAGCTTCTTGCTTCCCGGCTCCTCACACCACAAACTGAAGTGAGCTCCTTTTAAAACCCAGGTGCCCTGATTAGCCTGCCTTAATTGATTCTAGCATCTTCTTCTTAATTGGCTCCAGGTGTCTTAATTAGCCTGCCTGCCTTAACTGGTTCTAGCAGGTTCCTGATTACTCTAGTACAGCCCCTGCTCTGGTCACTCAGGGAACAGAAAACTACTCATCCAGTGACCAGTATATTTGCCCTCTACCAGACTCCTGTACCCCACTGCTCTGGGTCTGTCACAATATATATATATATATATATATGTCATAGATAGCAAGCAAGAAGCAAGAGTACCAAAAGCTTAGTTTTTTCTGTAAGTGAAGTGACTTTGGTCTTACCCCTTTCAGTGCTGCCTTGCAAATATATATATAAAAGGGCTGTTGATTAATTGCAGTTAACTCACGTGATTAATTCAAAAAAATTAATTGCAATTGTGATGTTGCACTCCATATGTTTTATGGAAATATGCTAATGAGTGTGAATGTAATGTAACTGGAATATGCTTCATGTAAGGTATCATTACAGAGCTTATAAGCTACTGAGTGTGTTCATCCCATTTGTTTGCATGTATTATTTCTATGTCTGGAGTTAGGAGAATAAGATCTAAACTTGTATTACTGATATATTACACATGTTAAGTGGAAGCCATTAAGGCTGTTTCAGAATCAATCACCTCTAAATGGCTCTGTTTACTTGCAAATCTTCCCGGGTACCTGCTGGCCATCCTTGGAATAATGGAGACTAGGGGTCTCACTGGACATGTGACCATGTTTGTCACATGATACTGGAATGCATCTTAAACCTGGTGCTTTTCCATTTAGAAGAGGGGTGGGAACCCAGAGAGCAAAAGAGAAGTCATGAGAAATCCCCTAGTTACCACCTGAGCTGGAACTAACAATAACTGTACCGGGGAAAGGATTTGGCCCAGATTATCTGTTATCGAGCAGAACCCCTCATCAGCATGGATGCATGGTCCCCTGGAATGGTGGTTAGGGTTACCATCCGTCCGTATTTCCCCGGACATGTCTGGCTTTTGCGTCTTTAAATAGCCGTCGGGGAGGAATTGGTAACAAGATTAAAAGGTCCAGGATTTTTCCCCCTCCCCTCCCTTCCCTTCCATGCAGAGTGCGGTGTGGCTGATTGGGCGGCTGGGCCTGATTGAGCCGCTCCCATTGGCCTCCAGCAGCCAGAGCCCCTCCCCTGCTCCCCCCTGCTGCCTGCAGCCCGGTGTAACCACACAAACAGTCCCACCGGCAGCGTGTTTTGCCTACACGTGGAGCCAGCATCTGACCGGCATGGGCATGGTAAGGGGAGTCCCGGGGGGCAGTCAGGGAGCAGTGGGAGGGTTGGATGGGCCTGTCTGGAGGTGGGGGTGTGAATTTGGGGTGGGAGGGCGGCGGGTTATATTCTTTTGTAGTGCCCAAGCTCCAGCAATATCCAAGGCCTGGGGCCCTGCTCCAGCAATATTTGGAGCGGGGTCTCTCCCCCGGCCCTGCCTGGAGCGGGCCCCGGCCTCCACCTGCCACCCCCTCTCCACACGTCCCCCCCTATGGGTCCCCTGTCCCTGCCCGAAAGAAAGCAGAGCACCTCTCTCCTGTGCCTGCTTGTGCTGCCAGAGTAGCACATTCCTACGCCCTCTCAGCAGCAACTGCTGTCTGTTGCCCCAGGGTCCTAGTGCCCCCCAACCACTAATGGCAAGGCAGGCTGCCCTTACCCTGCCCTTCCACCCTAGCCCTGAGCCTCTCCAACGCTCCAAACCCCTCATCCCCAGCCCCAGCCCTCATCCCCCTGCACCCTAATCCTCTGCCCCAGCCCTGAGCCCCCTCCTGCATCATGAACCCCTCATCCTCAGACCCACAGCCCTCACCCCTGCACCCCCTCCTATCCCCAAACTCCCTCCCAAACCCCCTCCCGCTTCCCACACCCCCCCTCCTGCCCTCAAACTCCCTCCCAAAGCCTGCACCCCCTCCCTTTGCACCGCCTCCCACCCCCAAACTCCATCCCAGAGCCTGCACCCCTCACGCCCTCCTGCACACCCACCCCCTGCCCCAGCCCGGAGCCTGCACCCAGCACCCAAACTCTATCCCAGAGCCTGCACCCTGCACCCCTCCTGCACCCTAATCCCCAGCCCAGGACCTGCACCCCAGACCTCCACCCCCCTCCCAGAGCCTTAGGCAGGTGGTGGGGGCAGGTTCTGGGCACCACCAAAATTTCTACAAACCTGCCACCCATGTGTGGATAAGGGTCGGGGCAATCAGGGGACAGGTAGGGTCCTAGGGGGACAGTTAGGGTGGGGGGTTCTCAGGAGGGGGCAGTCAGGGGACAAGAAGCAGCGGGGTTGGTGGTTCTGAGGGGGGCAGTCAGGGGGTGGGAAGTGGGAGGGAGTGGATGGGGGCGGGGCTAGGGCAGGGCTCCCCCCCCCCAGTGTCCTCTTTTTTGATTGTGGAAATATGGTAACCCTAATGGTGGTTGAAGCATGAAAGGACATATGAATCTTTAACACATCTGGCATGTAAATATCTTGCAACGCTGGCTACAACAGTGACACGAGAATGCCTGTTCTCACTTTCAGGTGATATTTTATATAAGAAGCAGGCAGCATTATCTCCTGCAAATTTCAACAAACTTGTTTGCCTGAGCGATTGGCTGAACAAGAAGTAGGACTGAGTGGCCTTGCAGGCTCCAAATCTGCATGTTATTTTATTTTTGAATGCAGGGTTTTTATTATGGTATTTTATTTTATTTTTTCAGTGCAATTAATCCCAATTAATTTTTTATCACTTGGCTGACCACATATATATGGTCAGTCAAGTGATATATATGTAACCTGTGGTCTTGTTTTTCTGTGCACTGCACTTTTAAATTTCTAAGTGTCTGTTGTCTGCTAATGAGGCAGCTGACATTTTATGAGGCTTTACTTTTATTCTCTTGTTTGTTGTTGCCCATTCTTAAATATAGAAGTCAGTCAGATAATTAGTATGTTTGCTCTTTGTGTATGAAAAAGCAAAATATTTTGACAATAATGGGTGAAATCTGAGATAACAAAGAGTTGAGGATGTGAAGGAGCAATAAGGCAATATAGCAATAAGGGGGGAAGGGAGATAAAGTGGACACATTTGGAAATATGGACATTTTTTCAGTTTAATGAAAAAGGGAAATATTTTGGATCAGATGTTCAGAAATTTGTTACAATATCAAGAGAATTATCTGTTCATCTTACTAGAGCCAGAATTACTGTATTGCAGGCCTAATATGTGCATGTGTGTGTGTGTGTGTGTGTGTGTGGAGGGGTGGGGGTAAGCAGACCTAAAATACTCTGGAAAATTCCAAATTTTTTTGCAATAGATTGTTTTGTGTGTCCGAGCTAGGAAACATCACAAGTACATCTTTTGTTTTAGGCTAATAAAGGATGTTTTTAAAAAATGAAAAACATTTCCCCCCATTATAACACACTGGCTAAGTGTGTATCACGTGTCCTTCTAGTTGCTAATCTATGTAGGGGATAACAGCCTTCTATTGTTATTAACTAATCCAGTTTCTTCTTTACTCAAATGGCTGAGGTACGTTCATCAGTGCTGAAAGTACTGGGTTCAAATTCTGCTGACAATCCATATGGAAAGCTGTTATACATTTGGTGAAAATGGTGGGAAGAAACAATGATTTTCTGGCTTGTAAAGGGGTTTTAAAGTTTATCAGTCTGGAAAACTGAACCCACCTCCAGATTCATGAAGGCCTTCTAACACTCAGATTTGGAACAATGGGTTGTTTTAGACTGCAGGGATTTCTGTGATCTTGAGGCACTGAAACCAACTGAATAACTTTTCCACCATCTAATATTTTAAATATATTGTATTTGGTACATTTTCATTATAAAATATATGTACAAATCAAATATTGGCCAAGAAACTCTGCATTTTTCCTATTGACATTATCCAAATCACGTTTATGCTAAAAAAATTAGAAATAATAATTAATAAAATATCAGTTACTTCACTTTCTGTTTTCAAAGCACTGCATACTCATTAGCTAATAATATAATAAGACTCTACATTTATGATAATGCCTTACTGAAGGTCAATGTTGGGTTTGCCTTGGATTTCAATGGGAGCACAGTTAGGCATTAATCCAACAAAAATATTTAAGCCTGAAGACACTCAAATTATTCAGTGATTAAAGTTAAGCATGTGCTTAAGTGTTCTGCTAGATCAGAGCCCTAATGGATTTCCACAAATATACCCAGGGCCGGTGCAACCCATTAGCCGACCTAGGCGGTCACCAAGGGCACTAGCATTTGTGGGGCGGCATTTTGGGTCCTTCGGTGGTGACCGCAGCGGCCGGATCTTCAGCCGCCCCGGTCGTCTTCGGCATTTAGGTGGAGGGAGCTGGGGAAGGGGGGCGCGGGGAGGGCCGCCTGCAGCAAGTAAGGGGGGGCGGCACACAGGGGAACTCCCCGCCCCAGCTCACCTCTGCTCCGCCTCCTCCCCTGAGCATGCCACCCCGCTCTGCTTCTCTCCCTCCCAGACTTGCGGCGCCAAACAGCTGATTGGCGCCGCAAGCCTGGGAGGCGAGAGAAGTGGAGTGAGGCGGCGTGCTCAAAGGAGGAGGTGGAGCAGAGGTGAGCTGGGGCAGGGAGCTGCCGCACGGCTACCCGGGCCGGGGGGAGCTGCTGCGGGGGAGGGGGCGCCTCAGGGCGGAGGGGGGGAGCTGCTGCAGGGGGGGGCGTCCTCAGGGCGGGGTGGGGAGCTGCAGCGGGGGTGGCACCTTAGGGCGGACGGGGAGGCGGAGAGCTGCCACGGGGCTCGGGGAGGGAGGGGGGGCGCAAGGTGGAAGTTTCGCCTAGGGCACGAAACATCCTTGCACCCGCCCTGAATATACCAAGATATTTTACCATAGCCAAATATAACATTTTGAGAAATATTACACAATAATACACGGTGATTCAAAATTTAAATAATTTTTGCATTTTATTTTTTAAGATGTTTATTTTATATTCACAATACTACTTTCAAAACTCAGGATTGGAATTTGAAATATACCATACTTATGTCTTCTGACCAAAAATCCAGCTCATTGGCTTCACTTTTTTCTTCAGCTCAAAATCCTAAGTCAAAACCCTCTCATCATAACTTTCTTAATGTAAAAACTTGGAATTTTATTGGTTATTAAACTTGACTCTGCACCAAGTTATTATGCATCCCTCAAAATCAGATATCATAGGGACACTTGTTGCTCATTTTCTTTAGACTCTGGTCACATATGTCATCCACCTTGTGTAGTGCTTCATGAATGTATCCCTTCTTTATATGTTGCAGTGGGAAAGTACATGCACATTGGTGTATATGTTACTAGGATCCATGTCTCCAGGAATAAGCAACATTTCAATGAGAGAGGTGATGTTAATTATATCACAGCTAGCTCACAGCAATGACTCCCCCACCCCTGCTTTCACTGCTGAGATGTAACTTTTCAGTTCTTATTTCCTGGGCCTCCACTAACTTTTCTCATTAGCAACTGTTCCGCCATATATACTGACATCTGTAGGGCCGTGTGGCCCTCGGATGTGAGTTCAATGTTCTCTGTATGTCTGCAATGGTCAGTTGTAAGAATAACTGCTGGGATCTAACTTTAGGCAGCCTAAGGTAGTTTGGGGAAAAAAGTTTAGCTGAGGATAACCTTACTCTTATATAGACTTTTTAATTCAGAAGGAGTCCAAAAGTAGGAGTCCAAAATGTATATATAGGAATCTTTTCACCTACCACTAAAATGTAGCCATCTTGGGGGTGAAACATGGCAGCTATTTAACACCATACCAAAGAACGCCAAATTCCATTTAAAGTACAAAGGAAATTAGAAGTCAGGAAAACATAATTACTCAATTGGAATTTGGGCAGGACATTGAGTTCAACACCATATTCTTGAGAAAAATGCTGTGGGTATATTACACACTGGAGGTGGTCAGGACTTCAGTTTTACTTCTGATGCTTGTCCATTTTTCCTTGCTTTTAATAATACTGCCTCTCTCTCTAAAAACTCCACTGGAATGTCCTTTGTCAGGTCTGCTGTAACATCTGGAAGAATGAGCTTTCCCCTAGTGGTGGAAACTCATGAAAATGCATTTGTGAAAAGGGATCTTTTGTGAAAAATCTACTAGACTTTTAGTCAATGCAACAACAAAAATTAACTCTGAGGCAATATATATGAGACGCTTCAGTAGAATTGTGTTTAGATTCTGGTTGAAAATTAAATAGACACTGCTTCCTATCAGTTAATCCCTGTGTGAAAAAAACATCACCCAAGTAAAATCCCCCAAATGCCAGTGACTATACATTCAGATGATAAATGGGGAACTACCGTAATAGCAGGAAGAAATGATGTGTTTTCTCTCTTTACAAGTGTTGGGTTAAGTATCTTCCCATGGGGCAGTAAAAGTCAAAGTAGTTTATACAGTCATAAATAAACCTCAAGGCAAAGGCCAAGTCAATGCATGTACTGTAGCTAAACTTGTAGGACTTTTTCCCACAGTGAACATACACTTCCCTATTTTACTGCTATTATTTCACACAAGCAAAGCACTCTTCAGAACAAAGTTGTGTGTGCCAAGATTACAACATACAGTGAATTAGTTGTCCAACTTTCCTGCAGTATGATTGAGCCAGAAACTTTCTAAATAATCAAATGAAATGAAATCTAACCTGGTCAAGATTTTGGGTGCCTCTGTCTTAAGGGTGCACAACTTGTTGCATGGCCCTACATGGGCCTGGTTTTCAGAAGGTGGGCATTCAGCACTTTCTGAAAATCAGCCCATTTAAGTTGGGGCCTCTAAAATCACTAGTTGCTTTTGTAAATCTTGGCCTTCTCTGGACCTGGTCCATTATTTGTTACAAATTTAGCCTATTTCTTGTGATATAAATAATCTGTGAACCTGTCCTGATTTCTGCACATGTATTTGTCATTTTTAAGTAGTCACCAATTACTTTGGATAAATAATTCCCATACTATGGAGGTGTTCATGAACGGTTTGCTTGGCTTACTCATGAAAGTTTTGGGATTCCCATATGGTAGATGCATTTATAAAATTTCCTTCTGGTTTTATGGCTATTATAGATTTCAGATAGATGTTTTGTACTTGAAATGGGGAATACATAGTAGTGTCTCTAGAACAGAAAATGTGCATGAACATGTTCATTTACATCAACACAAACAAATAATTCCACAAATAAGAGAGGCCCCATAGCTTTTATTAGCAACCTTTATACTCTTTGGTTACATCTTGCATACCTGTTACAGATGGAGAAATTGAGACACAGAGCGGTTAAGTGACTCAGCTAAAGCTATCGGAGTCACAGTCTCATAGCTGGGAACAGAACTCAGGAGTTCTTTCTTCCCAGTCCTCTTCTCATTCCACTACACATTTCTGCTTCCTCAACAGAAAAGAGTAATGGGGAGCAAAACCCATGCAAAATACTATTTCTGAAAATTAAGTTTTACCTACTAATTAGTACTATAAAAACAAATGGAAGTCACTTCCCACCCTCCTGACAAATATGGTCTTGGTTATTTCCCCCCCCAAACGTCATAATATTGTCATATTTAAATCTAAACTCCCCTAGAACGAATGCATCATTATTCCTTTGAGAGAGGATTTATTCCACTGTGCTTTCCTGGAATATGTTGGGGGAGGGGGTTGGGGGAGGAAAGAGAAAGAGAGAAAAGAAAGGAGATAATGAAATCATTTCTGGTAGAGCAGTTTGCAGCTGTTTTCACTGTTTGATGACACACAGAAACATTACAGAACACCAAAATTAATGTTTTAAAATGAACAATCTGGCAAAAGTCAACCACACAAATCAATCACTCAGAGACATTTTTTCCCTCTTCACTAGTCTCCTCCTTTGAGTTCCCATTCATCATCCAAATTCATTTGAATTCATGCATTTCCATCCACCGTAAAAATTATTCCTGGCTAGGGAGATTTATAGTAAAAGCTCTCAAAGATACAAGTTTAGATTTAATCAAGGAGGCTCATGGATGGGGGCTCATGGATGGAGGCTCATGTCCTTTAATTCTGAACTGTAATTTGGGCTGTTATGGCAGGGTGGGGTTAAGGATGAGCTCCCAACTCCTATAAAATGCCCCAAATGGCTGCCAAAATAAATCACCTCTGACAGCCAAACTGCCTGTCACTTGCCTTCATGTGGCAGAGGTGTTTCTACTAAAAGTGGGGGGGTGAAAGTTGAGTATCTGGTGCCTTTAGAAAAAACAACAACAGACTGCTGAGGGCAGGAGGGGTTCTGCAGCCTTGGTAGACAGCCCACCCAGAAGAAGTAATCTCAGAATTCAACCAAGGGTGCCACACCCCTCAAGGCAAATAATCATCCTTGGATGAAAATGACAGTGGATTCTAGAGAGGAGATGGATGCCACCAACATTATTGTCCATAACTTATGACAACATGACAACACTTCACAGTAGAAGTGACATATTGGCTACCATGTTCAGGGGAACAGACATATTTGCATAGGAAAATTCCAGTGGTGCATTCAAGAAGGAATAACTGGATTCCAAGCCAATTAAGTTGGCCAAGAAAGTGTTCTCCATCAGATCACGAAATGTTCATACCATTAAAACAAGTTACCTCCAGCTAATACAAAATGAGCACTTGTCAAATAAGTGGGATGTGAATGGTTTATGAGAGTCCAGAGGGACTTGGAATAGAATGATGATTACTACAGAAGGAGACATTCTGTCATCACCATTCCGGATCAGCATAAGACAGCATAGCGTCGTGCTGCTGATCTGGCAGCAGATCAGGCCTTGTGTGATGGTCTAAAAACCAGTCAGCAGCAGCAGTTGATGACCCTCATATTGGCAGTCCATTCCTATAAAATAACAGTTTTTCAGTGCTACACCCTAATTACTAACTGTGATAATGAAGGAGTTGAGAAATTCTGTGGCAACATCGAGAAGAAGCTAGCAGCTGTTCTCTGTACAAGGTGACTGGAATGGATACACTGGTCCTCAGAATGACAGAGCTGTGTTGGTAAGTTTGGGCATGGCATGACAAATAACAGAGGACCGTGGCTCATGCAATTTGCAACTGGAAATGACTTACTATTAACAAATATCTTGTTCAAGCACAAAGTGTCAGAGCGATGGACTTGTACATTTCCAGATTTGCAGACTCAGAACCAGATCAACTTCATCATGATCTCAAAGAGATGGCACTCAGGTCTGATGAGGAGTAGACCCTTCAAGAAGCATAGGATCTGATCAGAACTTAATAATAGCCAACACAGAGACTAAACTTTGAAGCAAGAAATGACCAGCATACCGTCAGAGTCCATTATAATGTTGACATATTGAAAGTCTGTGAAACACTAGTGGAATACAAGAAGACAAAAGCTGCAAGCTGCTGACCTCTGCATTGGTAAATTAGATCAGACAGAGCATAACATCTCTCATTGTATTACCGAGACCATGGATGAACTCCTGGGGAAAAAGATCCTAAAAAAGAAACCTGGAATCATGAAGATTATCAAGTTGTGCAATCCATGAAGGAAGCTAAAAGCTCAAAGGAAAATGGATGAAACTGCAAGAGAGAAATATTTCTATATGATGTGAGAAATAGGTGCACAGATTAAAGTGACTAAAGAAGATTGGCTTGAACAATACTGAATCAATATATGCAACTTGTGCAGCAAATGCCACTAGGAATGCCTACCAAACCATCAAGACTCCTCTGAAAGATTTCCCTGGCAGGAAAAATACTATTTCACTCAACGCTTGGGGTAACTATTGCAAAGAACTGCATAATATGAGCAAAGTTAATTCTAAGCTGGAAGTGAAGGCAGAGAAAATTTATGCAAGCAGCTCGATTTATCCCGATGAACTTCCTCTTATGATCAAAGAAGTTGAGGATGCCATGTGACACTGAAAAGCAATAAAATCCCTAGAGTGGATAACGTACAAGCAGAACTAATTAAAAGTGGTGGAGAGGCATTCATCCAGACATACTGTAAGTTTGTCAATGTGACTGGAGAATCTGGAAGATGGCCCAAGACTTGGACAGTTCCTGATGATTTCTATTCATAAAATGGGAGAACTTTTTATTACTGCGCAACTTTATTATTGACACATCCTAGCAAATACTGCTGCACATCATTCTGAAAAGAATTGTGTAAGAGAGCGAATTTTCTGGATGAAGAACAAGTGGTTTAGACCCAAAATAGGCACAGTGCAGAAAATAATCTACATGATTTATGCAAGACCTCGCTGGAGAATTCTAGGAAGGTGGTCTATGTTTGTGCGGATTTTGCTAAGGAGTTTGACAGCATATGGCACAAAATATATTTGGACATTCCTTTAGTTGGTTGGTCGGAGTTGGTGTAAATGAAATAAGGCACATCTCTGGAAGCACAACGGCTTCAGTGTTTGTGGGACGAGAGCAGAGCAGTTGGTTTGCTTGAGGATAGGTAGGCTTGAAAGGATTAGATTTTTATCAGTAAATGCCAACAATGTCGATTTCCCCAACCACACACAAACCGACAACAAATATTTCTATTTATGATAATAGAAATTTATAGATAGGCAAAGTAACAAAAATGCTACTTGTCAACTTAGAATTTGAATTAAGGCTAAAACGTTGACCTCTGATGTTGGAAGGTTCTGTTGAATTCGTGACTACATTTCTAGCAACACTCAGCCATGTTCGGAGAAACAAAAGTTATTACCATGAAGGGCAAAATGAAATTCCTGTAGTCTCTTGTCTTCAGCATCTAGCTAGTGAAACATGGATGCTAAGGAAACAGGAAATTAAGAGGCTTTCGGCCTTCAGGTTGAAATGGTTCAGGCGATTGCTGCATATTAGCTATACCTCGGGTTATGACTAACAAGGAGGTAAACATCCCAATTTACAGCAAAACTGATGATACCTGGTATCAGCAAGACAATAAGATGAAGAAAGATGAAGTTTTTGGGACATGTGAGATGGATGAATGGAGAAAGTTTTGCAGAGACTGGTACCAGGGGCAGAGGTGCCCGTGGCAAGTATGGTTAGATGATGTGGCTGACTGGGTGGGTACAATACGGGGCACTTCTCAAGGCTGTGTGAAGACCATGAAATGTGAAGGAAGATTACTGGCCAATGAATGCTGAATGCTGTGTAACAGTGTTTACTGTTCATTTTGAGGTGATTCTATGGGGCTTTGCATTAAAAGAGAATGTAAGTATGTATGTAATTCAGGATATGATTTGTGACATGACTTGTCCAAAGCTACAGGAGGAGCCAAATTCTGGGATGAAATTAGCTTTTCCTTGCATCCAGCTTTGTGTTAAGATCCACAGTCCACTTCCCCTTCATCGACTACAGTGCACAAGTTAAACTGAACAAGAGGATTTCAGTGTTCAAAAATATAACAACAACTAGTCATCCTAAAAGATCCCAAAGTGCTTACACATTTTTGTAGAGTGAGCATGATTAACATTGCTCAGTATTGCCAGTCCTAAACTTCAAATTCAAAAATCATGAGCCAGAACCAAAAAGAATCATGAAATTGGCTTAAAGATATGAGATTTTAAGATTTTAAGAAAACAGAGTTTTGATTCTTTTTATTTGCCATGCTTCCAAACACTCACAGCAACTCCATGCAGTGGGTTTGGTTACAATACTATAACAATTCAGTTATTTGGGGTGGGGATTCCAGTCCCTGGGGTAGCACAAAGGGGACAGAGAACTCCTATAATGAAGTATCTAGGAATTCCCCAGATGCAGCAGGTAAAACCCAGGTGGCATCAATCTGGTGTGGTAGTCTCCACCACCGAGGATAGTGGCATTGCTGAGTGGATCAATGTGATCTTTAGACAGGAGAGTGGTTTTTAGTGAGCTGTTCTAGTCAGCATAACAACTGAGTTGGCTCATGTATGGTTTGGCCCACAGCCAAGCCAACGACAGGGGTGGGGATCAGAAAGGTGGCTTAAAACTCCTTTTTGCCTCCAACATTTAGGGTTGTTTTCCAAACATAGCTCAGTCAAACTCCGGGATAGGACCCTGAGTTTATAATGATGCCAATTTAACTATAATGTGCTGTACTTAGATTATAAGGTCCCTGCCCTAAAGAGGGCTCTATGTTTGTACAGCTTGTAGCACAATAGGGTCCTGATCCATGACTCAGACTCCTAGGCACTACAGTAATACAAATAATGAATAATAAAATACCCAATGTGATTTCTGAACAGACCATATTTCACATAAAAGTGTAAAAGAATGGGCTAATTGATTACATTTCTACTCAAAGTTTTGCAAACAGCATTTTGTCATGAAAATTAAATGGTTTTCAGATTATATTAAACTAGTTAGTGGAAGTATTGACATGAAACAGGATGCCACATTAAAATTATCATTATACCCTCTTAACCATGTTATTTCACTATGAAATGTAGTCAGTAATAATACTTGTACATTTCTCATCTAACACCTTTCATCTGATAGCATCAGAGCACTTCACAAAGAATTACTTAAGCATCACAGACCACTATGAAGTAAAACACTTGGAACAGATCCCACAAGTACAGACTTCCAGTGTCTTCAATACTCACAATTAGCCCACATTTCCTCAGTTAAATAACACCATCACATGGAACCAGATTTATACCCAAGACCTGCTTGGCTTGAAGCAGTAACTCTTTTTAAGAGATTGAAAAGAAAACATCCATAAATCAGTGGCTCCAGCACCTCAGGTGGAGACTTGTGTGGAAAAGTCCCCTCAGATGTTCTCATCAGGAGTGAGAGGCAACAAAAGTAGAGACTTCATCCTATGTTTTCCACCTGACCACAGCACCCTGGGACAGCACCCTGGGTAGAGTCTACTAAAAGCAGATGTTTTGATTAAAGCTGCTTGTTTATCTTATTACTGGATAAGAGTGCACTAATCAAAGGCTCCCAGTAACCAAGATTCAACACTTCACTCACCAGGCATGTTGCATTTGCACAGAGGGTCAACTAGTGTAATAGAGTTGGTGTTCATCTGGAGTAACTCCAGATGAATCCATAACCAGTCTTCAGAGAACCTGGGCTGATTTATAGTTTTTCACTAAAATACTGAATAAAACCAGGTGAAAACTGACAACTTGATATTTTGTAGTCATCTGAAGCTAAATCTCAAAGCAAAATTTGAGGTGGCTGGAA
The DNA here is from genome assembly GCF_002925995.2 of Terrapene triunguis. NCBI lineage: Eukaryota > Metazoa > Chordata > Testudines > Emydidae > Terrapene > Terrapene triunguis. The sequence continues at coordinate 24,138,050 of NW_020664447.1, forward strand.
CCCACCTAAATTGAGAGCAAAGGAAATGTAGTCCATGAGCCCCTGGGGAGTGCAACTGATGAGTGTTAAACATTGCTACTTTTAATCATAAAAACTTACTTCAGTTGCTCTACAAAGCTTTGGGCTCGCTCACTCTGTGTGTGTGTGTGTGTGTGATATGATTTACAGGACTAGATACACCTCTCTCCTCCCTTCTAGTCTCTCTGAGTCCATCCCCTCAGGTGTTAGGTTTCAGACATTTACCAAACCTGGGGGCAGAATTTCACAGTTCTCCCACTTGTAGACAGGGCCCTGGGCTACGGTACCTGGGTATCAACTGTTACCTTGCAGGTCCAACTGAATGTTTCCCTTCAGGACCCTGTGACCGGTGGTATTCAGTGATCAGGCAGGCTTATAAAAAACAAAAATATTGTTTATTTTAGAAAAAAAGCATTAAACAAAAACAGGATTTTAAAAACAAACATTCCACATCCATGCCTATCTTCCCTTCAGTCCTGCCATCCTGTTATGATGACCTAGGCAAACCTAGTTCCTCAAGACCCCGCTGGGGTGATTGGATTCTCAGTCTGGCTTCCCCAAACAGCTACTGCTTCTCTCTTTTCTGTGTTTGTGGGCCTTATCCTGTACTGATCAAATCCAGTTTTGTAAGTTGGCTGGACTTTGTAAGATGCAACATATAAGATAATAAATCTGACATTGTCCCTCAGGTGTTTACTGAGAAGTGGCTATGTTGGACAACTCTTTTCCTTCCTGGTGTTTTTTTTTTCCAGACAGACACCTAATATATGCATAGGCACCGACTCCCTGGGTGCTCCGTGGGTGGAGCACCCACAGGGAAAAATTGGTGGGTGCTTTGCCCCCACCAGCAGCTCCCCGCCTTGCCCCAGCTCTCCTCCACCTCCTCCCCTGAGCGTGCCACCGTGTCCTGCTTCTCCCCCTCCCTCCCAGCACCTGTTTGGGGAGGAGGAGGAACGCGGCGCACTCGGGGAAGAGGCAGGGCCGGGGCGGGGATTTGGGAAGGGGTCCAATAGGGGTAGGGAGGGGGCGGAGTTGGGGCCGGGCCGGGGGCAGGCAGGCGCGAGCACCCACCGGCGCCAAGGAAAGTTGGCGCCTGTGAATATATGAGTACAGTAAACATTCCAATAACCAAGACAACATACAGTATTCATAAATTAGTAGAGAGTAGCTCCAAATCTGACACAGATTGTTGGATTTTTTTTTTAATTTGTTAAAAAAGAGAAATGAATGTATGCATTGAACCCCTTATTCAAAAAAGAAAAAAATAGAACCTCAAGACCTTTAAATGATCTTTTGGCAATGTTTATTCGAGCACACAATTTCTTATTAAATCTACAAGTGCCTTGGGAATGCAAAAAGCTTTCTTTGGCTATATAAAAAGACAAGCTAATAAAATGCAGGGGTTTTTTTTAGAGGGACATAGTCAATTTACAAATCAACACTTCTAGTTTCACTGCTGTTCCTGCTGCTTGTGGGTGTCCCTGCTGTTTAGGGGGTGGGTGGGGGGACACACAGTGACAGAGGAAAAATAACGGTTTAGAAAAGGAGGATAAAACCCACAAAAAATAGCAAGATGACTCAGGGACAGACCCAGCCCCTGAAACTGATTAACATTTTTCATTTAATTGACAATTTCAAAATGACTTTATTTTAAACCCCTTGATAGTGCAGCCTACATACTAACTATATCTAAATATTGCATGCACACATACACAAAACAAAACTATGGTAGAAGGAACAATAAGGCTGGAAAGTTGAGAGAATTGTCTATGAAGAGTTTATTCACTATGTGATGTTACAGAAAAGAATTAAAAACCTAATTTTTTTTTGTATCTTGCTGCCCTAATTTTTGCTCAGTATATAATCTCCTTTTTCTTTTTAATTCATCTTCCATGGGTTTGCATAAAACCTGGCTAATTTAGAAATAGACAGGATTAAAGATAAAAAACAGCTTGCTTATGGGGCAGGTGTTTTCAAAATTCCCCCATTTCAAAATTGTCTATTACTTGCTGAACATGAAGTTACTGAAATGAATCACTATAAAGAATTACATCATCACCAATGTGCAATATTGAAGAGTTCAACATGCTCACAATGCAAAGAAAAACAAAGCCTGGCTGTTTCATAAAAGATCTTGTCTATCAAGTAAATTAATGTTAAAAAGGACTCATAATAGCATGTTTTATTTCTTGTTTAAAAAAGTTAATTTAAATCATAATGCATGTTGAGCCTTTCAACATATGCACCATTTGTTATCTAATGGATTATTTCAAGCTAATGACAGACACATATGTCAAAATTTCTATTAATTTCATGCTTTAGTACATGACATACTTCAGAAACTCGTAATCCACACTAGAAATTAAGAATAGCATTAATTAGCTGTGTGTATGTACAATTTTAAACTACATTTAAAATCAAGATGAAGTGGGTTTTCCAGTTTTTACTTAATAATCAGATACTTCCCTTCTTTTCTTTAAAACCATTTTCATCTCATCAATGAGAGAGAAAGAAAACACTGTATAGATTACATACAGCGTGCGTTCAAACACAAAAGCAATTTAATATGGTATAAGAGTTAAGCTAGTTCCTGAGACAGTCCTACATCATCACCTGCTCTCAAAAGAGTAATGCAGTTCTCAATCATTCAGAGTAGACCAAAATTTCAAAATGGCTTCCATCATCTATATACTCACACTGTATGTTCAACATATTTTTTTTAAAGACGGGTCTTTGTATCCATTTTAACACTCCAAACTTTGGGGTTGCATGGATCTAAGGATTTTAGATTATAAACAAATTATAAACAAATGGGGTAATTTGAAAGTTTCAGATTTGGATCTTGATTCAGCTTTCAGCACCAAGAGTTTGGTGTTTGGATCAGGAGTTTTGTTCTGGACCCATTTCTATCACTTGGTTATATTTGTGGATAAAATGTGGCCACAAATTAAGAGGATGGATTAAGGACACTGTGAAAATATAGTTCAGTCTAATTAAGATAATTTCTGCAATTATTTTAGCATGGATAAAATAAGAAAAAAGTTATCTTAACATCATGCTTCAGGGAATAAACTGATATCCGGGACAGGTCATCTCCCCACGCAGATACTCACCAATTACATAAGCACGTAATAAGTAGAATATTGAATTAGATGGACTAATGGTGGGTTCCATTATATAATAATTTGTGGGTTTGATTTATTCAGCATGCCAGTCACAAACTTGTAGGTACATGAACAATATTTAAAACACACATATGCAACATACCTTTATACAGTGACAACTAAAACACTAAAATACTCCCTTGGCCTTCAAAACTAAGAGACCTTCTCCACTCAGCCCATCTCCCAAAGTGTGGGTAAATAGAGACAATAAGCTTCTTAAGTATTCTGAAGATCTCAATAGATTCACACTCTGGAAGAGAAAGCAGGACTCCAAAACTCAGGGTGAAGTAAATTCCCTTCACTGAGAATGCTAGTCCCAGGTGCAAATCTAGAGATTGAGAGGTCCCCCCCTGAGATGTAAAGAATCCAGCTGATCTCTAATGCAGTGATACAACAGGAGACTTTCTTTGAGATATTCAGGACCCATAGGGTAAAGGTTTTATACTCTCAAATCAACACCATAAACAAACACCTGGAAATGCACAAGTTCAGCACAAGTGTAATTTGGTCCCTAAAAAGTTCAGCTCAATAAGAGGGCAACATCAATCTGTACTAGCAGATGTTTATGAGTGGACTTCTGAAGTAGCCACACATGTACTTCATAACAATCATCTAATCTGGAGATGACAAAGGTGTGGATCAGTGATGTGAGATCCATATACCAGACGTGAAATATCTCAGCTAAGCACAAAATGGGGAAAAAGTAAGCTTGGTGATGGCTTCTCTCCAGATATCCTGATGTATCAAAGGGGTTCATAAGATGATGTATAATAAAAAGAGGGCACACTCTCCTAATCAAAAGGACAGATTTCATCACACGTATCTCCTCTGGTACCTTCCACTACATTCATTCTTATATTCTAGCTAATGTGGAAGGTTTTATTGGTTGTGCAATTGAACTGAGCATATTTTCCAAATTCACAATGGGTTAAGCATTCCAATTTCAATCATTCATTCATTCTGGAAAGTGGGAGCATTGGTGTTCCTACTTATAGGGACATCAAGACATTGTCCTGACATTAACCCTTAGAACACTATGTAGTTTCAAGATGTATGATACCCATAATATAAATACTGTTAAAATTCAGGATGGAATGGTGGGAAGCTGGGAGGGTGGCACGTCAAGTGGCACCATTTGCCTGGGCATAGCAACAAAATGAAGCCATTGAGAAAGGATTGGTGCTCAATCTTGGTTCCATTGAAGTCAAAAGCAAAAAACAAACAAACAAACAAACTACCATTCATTTCACAATGCCAGTTAGACCCTAGGAAAAGGGAATTATCAACCAGCTGATGAGTAAAGTGTAAAGGTAAATCTGGCCCTCAGATATACACTTACCATGAGTTATTTCGCAAGCTAGCTGTTGGTTGGTAAGTACTAACTTTTTAATGGCGGCTGCTCTCTGTGCAACTGTACAGTACTTTACTGATTAACAATGTGGCGATGTAAAGATTTATTCTTTCCCTGACCCCACCTATCTGAGAACAACAACAAATGCCCTTAAATCACAAAGAATGCCCTGGGCTTTCCTGCCCAGCAGACAGGAGCTGGCATGATTTCATTACTTATTCAGGAAGAAGTAAATTTATTGGATTGTCCATATATGCATAACTTTCTGGTCCATCCTGCGGCTAAAGCAACCTTGAAGTCATTAGGGCTGTATCATTCAGTCTATCCCAATGGCCTTCAGGGATCAAGGACATGATGCCGAGAATCTTGATTCTCCACACTGCAGATCCCTGCTGTGGGGTATTGGTAAGTGAAATGCAGAACTCTGCAGAACACATTGAGGTAATAAATAAATAAACAAATACTGATGTCAGGAATGTAAATACTTGAGGCATTGCATCTGCAAAAAACAGACAGCTTCCATTTAGTTCGAACACATCTAGATCCCAGCAATGACAGAAATAACTATTATCTCTGTTTTTCATATGTCCTCTCTCTTTGCATCCATTGAAATGGGAGGAAGAAATGCAGAAGCAGCAGAGGAAATAGTGTCAGGGGATGACAGTGAATGTTGCTTTTAACTACTTTATCTTATAATGCTTTTTCATTATAGGGGCCACCAATCACATTATTGGTGCTACAAAAGAAAGGATGTATTTTAATTACATTAAGAATTACTTAGTACTGTGGTTGTCATGAAAATAACAGCATGTTGCAGTCTGCTGGACTGACAGAGGCTTTTACAGATTGCTCTACTATCAATGAGTATTTGCATATTAGGTTTAAACAAGTCAGAAGTTGAAAAGGAATGAGGCCTCTGTCCTGCAAACTCATCTAATGCTGTGCTTGTACAGAACCCCATTAATAGTCTTCCTTTTCCCTTCTAAGTGTATTTCTGAAAGCCCATTATTGGGCTCTGAACAGGTGCACAGGTGCCCCCATACATATAAACTTACATGATCAGAACCCAAATGTGCAATTATTTAGAATTGTGTTTTGCAGCAGCCCACACTTGACACTTATCTGGCATAAGTCTGGTGCACAGAATCATCAGAAAAAACACATCTGGATTATTCCTATGCATAGACAGAGAAATATAACAGATCTATATACATACATATTTTGAGAAGTGTCACCTTCTAATGATTGGCCCACAGAGAGAATAATGTGCCCACTGCTATTGTTAACTAGAGGAGGACTCCTTTATTGCAAGTGACAGGGTCTTGTTTCTTTGAAGGGCAAAGTTCCAATCTCTGCTCTGCAGATATGTGCATGTAAAATATTTCTAGCAATTGTCTCTTTTGTCTGCAGAATGTGAATTTGCTATGCTCTTTTCCTTGTCAATATGGGATTGTGACCCTACACACTGAGTGCTAATTTCCTGAGAACTGCCAGTAATGAATATCAAAGCAGTGGTAAGCTATAAACTTGACATAGAGCGCAGTAGGGAAAGCGCTGCAGTCCATCCACACTGACAGCTTCAAGCGCACTGACATGGCCACATTTGCGGCACTTGCAGTGGCATTGGGAGCAGTGCATTATGGGCAGCTATCCCAGTATGCAAGTGACTGCAACGTGCTTTTCAAATGGGGGAGGGTGGGGTGGAGTGTGACAGGGAGTGTGTTGTGTGTATGTGGGGGGAGAGAGCGTGGGTTTTTGGGGTGCTGAGAGTGCATCAGCATGCTGTCTTGTAAGTTCAGACCCCCCTCCGCCCCCCGCCTCTCTCTCACTCACTCAAAGCAAACAGTAAATATTTGCTTTTTCTCAGAGCTGATAAGCAGCTGGCTTCTCCGAAATGGAGCTTTGAAAGGGCATGTCCGCATTCCTGCAGCCGATTTCACAACAATGACAAGAGTGGCCACTTGACTTAAGGAGATTATGGGATGTTTCCGGAGGCTGATCACAGCGCAGTAATGCAACACCTCGTTCACACTGGTGCCGCGGCGCTCCATCAAACGTTATTCCACTCGTCGAGGTGGAGTACCAGCAGCACTGTAGCCGCGGAGTCAGAGCACTCTACATGCCTTGCCAGTGTGGACGGGGAGTGAGCTAGGGTGCCTGGGGCTGCTTTATTGCGCTGTAAGTCGCAAGTGTAGCCCAGGCCTGAATGTAAAAGACCCTTCATGCTGAAGATATTGTGAGCCGGATCCTGAACTGATCTAACTCAGTGTGGCTCTATGGATTCACTGGAGCTATACCAACTTATACCAGCTAAGAATGACCCTGTTTCTTTAAAGGCAATCCATCTTTAAAATGGACCAACCCCTTAACCTCCCCTCCAAACCTTAGATAGGAAATTAGACACTTATACCTCGCTTCTGTTGTAAAGTACAAATGCTTTACCTTTTTTTTTTTTTTTTTTTTTTTTTGAGATTCATATTGTTTTCTGCAACAGAGAAAGATTTTTTTCCCTAATGTATTCCCTCAACATTTTTTCCTAACGTATTTTAAAATCTAAATTGGGGTAATTTTGTTAAGAATACCTGTGACTTTCAGAATTAATGAGGAGGGAAATCAGAATTAAACTCAACAAGCAATACAAACACAATTATACAAATATTCCTAAACCTCTTGTTCTACGTCTTAAGTTTCAATAAGGGGTCCGACTTCCATTTCATTCCAGCACCTATAATTATTGTAATATTCATATGTAAATGTACTTTTGTGCAATAACTTATATTTACATGAACTGCCATTTATTTTAGAAAGGCCTGATAAAATACCTGACCTTAAAAATGTCTGTGACTGATCAGCAGCAGTTAGGGATGAGGTAGAAACTTTTAAAAATGTATCCCATTGATTTGAAGGGAGGTTTGGGATGGTTTCTCTGCTATTGGTGGAATCACCCTCTCTTGGTATTGCTAAACTATCTCTGCCAGAGACGGTTTATCCTTGAGGCATATATTTATTTCAAATATCAGAGAGACAGGGTTTTTGTTGTTGCTGTTTTTACGCCTCTGCAATAGATTGTACCAATAGCAGGGAATTTTTTTAAAAAAAATGTATCACTCTTAGGTCCCTCTACAAGGTCACTCCTTAATTATTCTTATTAGAAGCAGAGCTGGCAGAGATGTCTATAGTTAATGTTGCCCAACAATTTCCATTATAAGACCCTGCATTCAGAAATTTATGGAAAAATAAAACAAAACAAAACAAAAAATCAACAGTAGTGACGTAGTCATTGAGGAGTTAACTGGGCTACTCAAAGTATTATGGGTTGGATCCATGCTCCACACCTCCTTTACATCTTGTTTTAGTTACTGTGTCACCCCCCCACCCCCCACACTGTTTGTATATAGTTGAATAAAGCAGCATGTTCCAAACCTGCCATACTGTAAGTAAAGAGCGTTTCTTGTACACTGAGTGGTCCATTACGAAAACAAAAAACAAACCAACCCCTGATTGTTCAGGTTTAAAGAATAGTATGTGATTATGTAAAGACTGTGTCATATGCATGTGCACAAGGGGGGGGGGGGCATTTCCTAACTTTGAGCACTTGACTTTGCAACCTTAAAGTTTTTCAATGCAGTTTTTTGTATAGCTCCAAAGGTAGAAAGGGTGCTGTGACCAAAGCACTTTTGTTTCAATGGGAAATCAAGCTCCGCTCTGCAGCAGACACCTGTTGACACACAAAACCACAACACAAATAACATTTTTTTTAAAGCTGTGGCGAATGAGAAAAAAAGAGATGGCTCCATAGACGAGCTGTTTTCCTCCTTCTGAAAGCCCCTCAGTAGCATCAGGTTCTACATATTAACTGTAAGTGTATGTAAGTGTATGTATGCATATGCCTGTCCATATATTTATATATTTATATAGAGCACTTTGTGTCACTCACAACATGCTCCCTCATATTCTGTGTCCCTGTGTCACTCTATGCTCCTTCCTCTGTTTTATGTCCCTCCCCCATTTTTCCTGTCCTCCATCTCATCTGGGTCCAGTCTCCTCAGCAGAGGTTGTCTGTTCTCCCCACCACTGCCAGGGGGGCAGAGGAGCTTCCTCTATTGGTTCTATTGGTTCCCTTATGCTCTTCTTTCCTCTTTCTTTATGTACAGTTAAAGGCCTGCGTCCAGGGCCGGCGCAACCCATTAGGCGGTCACCTAGGGCGCTGCAATTTGGGGGGTGGTGACCACAGCGGTATTTCGGCGGGGTGGGGGCAGCATTTCGGGGCGGGACCTTCCGCCGCCCACGGCGCTCCTGCCTGCGTCTGCCTTTTCAATTGGTGTGCAAGCTCTTTTCCTTTCTCATAAGCTGTTAGGTGGTGGTTCTACAGAAAAGGGAGTGCTAGGTCCTCTGCTGGTGCACACAGCAGCATATTTGGGGCTGGATGTACAGAGGGATTGTGCTCAGAACTCACTACTACTGGTAGTTCTAATAGCATACTACTATTGTCTGCTTCCCAGGGCCCATGGAAAGCAGAAAGTAAATCTGAGCAACCCTGAGGCTGATGTAATCCACAGAAGGAGCCAGACAGTTGTATGGCTGCCCCAAACTATGGGGCCTGCAAAGTTGTCTGAGAGACATCTCCTCTCACCCATCCTGCTCCAAGTGCAAAAACAGAGCAACTGACAATCGGGCCCTTGGAATTCAGATTAGTGAACAAGGCCGCCAGCCAAAACATTTGTCAAGAGAATTGTGAGCCTTTCGTTTAATTCAGATTTACAATTGAGTGTTTTCAGTGATGGAGATACATAGTAATTACATTTAATTATAGAGAAACCACTAGCCCCAGTATAACTGTAATTAATGGACCGCCAGCATCTCTTTTGTAAACCTCCATTTTAGAGATTTATAACGCAACACACATACAAAAAGGGCTGAGTAGGATTTTGGTATTCCAGATCTCCAACAATTTTATACACACTTAAATCATTCTGTTTCAGGGGGGTGTGTGCGCGCACACGAGTAAGAGAGAATGACAGATTGATTAGTGGTTTCAGTTGTTTGTTCTTTTTGTGATGTGCTGCTTTAACTTTTTTTATATTTTAGTGGAAAAGTTGCAGGGAATCATTGTATGGTATGCCTCTAGGTTTTTAAAATACCTTCCAATAGAAATAAATTCAAGATCAAGGAATTATATAACTAGAGCTTGCTGTGATTTATGAGAGTGACACAGTATGTCAGTTTGTGTTACCACTCCCCATACAATATATGGGACAAATCCTAGCTGCCTTCCATATACAAGTGTTCCTACTGAAATACATTTACTGTTTGTGTCCCACATGTCGACTCGCTTTCTGCCAGCCACCTTAACATCCAAGGTTATGACCTTGTGAGTTACTCTGTGCATAGGAAATATGCCACCTCTGTCAGAACAGATCATGCTGACATGGAATCACTCCCATCTAATTCAGACGTTTGTTATATTGTGAGAGTTGGTCATTTCAGAATGGCAAATGAGTACAAGCCCCCTAACTAACACTGACTGACCCTAAATATTCTTCCTAAGTTCCTACTTCCTGATATCTATGTTGAAGATTTTAATAATCACCACACCACCTTGGGATACAGATAGTGAGATCAAAATGGGATGACTTATCAACTGGGCCTCCCTCCATGACCTTCACCTTATCCATGACCCAAAACAAGGAGTACTTTTCTTTCTGCCAGATGGAAGCAAGACTGCTCCCCTGACCTCAGCACAGGCAACCATCCATATCAAGCTACAAGCTGTGTATTTAAAAAACTTTCCACATAGGCAACATCCTCCGATCCTTATCAAAGGTAGACTAACCATACTTACTGTGAGCACCAATAAAACCCTTGCTGGAACTAGCCCAGCTTGCTGCAATTCACCAACTGCTACATCGCTTGTATCCCACACATCTCTATTGAAGAAGCTTACATGAAGTTCACAAAATCCATTTATAAAGGTGCCATCAAGTCAATTCCAGGAGGTTGATATAAGACCTGTATTCCCTTCCTGGATGAGAAATGTGCAGAACTCCTCAAGCAATGTGAAGAAAGTGGTGATCCAGACATCACCACACAACTTTTAGACCGCTTGTATGGGTCTAGGCGAGCAAGATGGGAACAGGCTATGATTGAATTAACCATGTCAAGATCCAGTTGCAAATCCTGAATGCTAATCAGAAAACTTGATGCTGCTCAGAAGCCCCCAGCATGCATCACTATCTAGACTCTCCAAACAGCATTGCTACCCACCTGATAAATGTCACAAGGGCAGATAAGGGCAAAAAGTATGAAGGAGAGTTGAAGTAGTAATGGTGGCAATATAAACAGTATCTACCTGAAATCCAAGAACACTGCACTTTCACTGCAGATGAAATAGAAGGAGCAATTGAAACACTGAAAACAGGTAAAGGCTGGGGGCTTGATAATATCTCCCCCCAAAATCCCTGAAGAAACTGGGAAAAACTAGCAGACAATGGATAGACATCTTTCTATCAAGAGTCACCCAGGAAAATAATATACCTAAAATCTGGCACAAAGCAAAAGTAATAGCCTGGCCAAAACCTGAGAAAAACCAATGATTTTCAACAAGTTACGCCCGTTTTCCTCCCTGCCCCTCCCCCCCCCCCCCCGCTAAGCTGCATGTACAAATTACTTGAAAAGTGTATGCTTCAAAGAATTGCCCCCACCACTGATGATATCCTCAGTGTAGTTCAAGGCAAAACCACAGTCCTTGTGATCAAGTACTGGCAGTCACCAAATGGCTTTCAGACCAGGCAGAAGACAGGCACAGTATTCCTAGCTCTTACTGTGCTTATGACATGATCTGGCATACAGGGTCTACTGCAACGGCGGGCAAACGTTTGGCCTGAGGGGCACATCCGGTTTCTGAAATTGTATGGAGGGCGGGTTAGGGGAGGCTGTGCCTCCCCAAACAGCCAGGTGTGTCCTGGTCTCCACCCCCTATCTGACCCCCGCTGCTTCTCGCCCCCGACGGCCCCCCCGGGACTCCTGCCCCATCCACCCCTCCCTGTCCCCTGATCGCCCCTGGACTCCCCGCCCCTGCCTGCCCCCCACTGCCCCTTCCAACTCCTCCTCTCATTCCTGACTGCCCTGCGGGGACTCCTGTCCCCATTCAACCCCCCTGTTCCCCGCTCCTTGACTGTCCCGACCCCTATCCACACCTCCCGACCCCTGACCACCACCCTGAACTCCCATGATGCCCTCTATGAAACCCCCCCCGCCCCCCCCCCTGCTCCCTGCCCCCTTACTGCGCTGCCTGTAGCACCGGTGGAGAACCAGGATGGGCAGCCGTGCCACCTGGCTGGAGCCAGCCACGCCACCGCGCAGCACAGAGCACCGGGTCAGGCCGGGCTCTGCAGCTGCACTGCCTGGCAAGAGCTTGCAGCCCCGCCGCCCAGAGCATTGTGCCGGTGGCGCAGTGAGCTCAGGCTGCGGGGGGCCGGGGGCTAGCCTCCCAGGCCAGGAGCTCAGGGGCCAGGCAGGAGGGTCCCATGGGCCAGATGTGCCCCACGGCCATAGTTTGCCCACCTCTGGTCTACTGGCATACATTGGTCCTACTGAAGTGGGTTGCCATGGCTATGGAACTGTTGCTGAGAGGCCACAGGTTCCAAGTTTCACTTGGACAAAAAACAACTACAGGAGGTCTCAAAATAACTATCTCAAGGCTCAGTTCTAGCACTGATACTTTTCAGCCTCTTCACAAATGATATTCCCAACATCACTGCCAGGTGTTTCGTTTACACAGATGACATCTGTCTGGCAGTACAGGACCAGGATTTCTGTCAGCTAGAAGTTCTGAATGCTGACATGCAATAGATGGAGACTTTAATCTAGTACCAAAAAAGAGGGTTTCCAGCTGCTTCCATCTATGCCACTCAAGGGCCAAACAACAAGACCATTCAGGAAACAAGCTACCCCATGACTGAAAACCTATGTGTCTAGGTGTTATATTGAACTGCACCTTGACTTTCAAGGAACATTTTAACAACACTTTGATACAGAACAGCACAAGGCAAGCCCAGAATTTCTCAGTATCTGTGCATTGGCTCCCCATGTAGAACCAGCTAGTTTGCTGAGCAAGTTGTTTCTTGTCTTTATTTTCAGCAGAGTATTGCTCCCTAGTGTTGCACAGCTTTTTTCACACAGGATTAGCAGACATCCAGCTGAATGAAACTGTGCGTATAATAAAAGGACTGACTAACACGGCCTGGCTGCTGCTCCTGTTGAATATCACCCTGCTGACATCAGGTTATAAGTCGCCTGGAAGAATTTGCTCCTTAAGGTGCTAGTCATGCCACACCCACATCTACCCCTGTTTAAAGATGTTTAATCTACTGAGCCACTATCTTAGCTCAAGGCACCCTGTTTGGACAATTCTCCTAGTAACACCTCTGAGTGGTATACAAGGTGTTAAGAACAAACTACAAACATAGCCAAATTTTTACCTTTACCTAGATCTAACAGTCCAGCCCCCTAGTTTTGACCTCCCAGCTTTGGGTAAAGCTCAATCACTTTAGGTGTGGAGTGATGAGATGTGTTTCTAATGACTATAAGTGTTCCTCCTTTGAAGACTGCCTGGGACCCTCACTGATTTGTACAATGTTCTTCCTTCTGCTATTGAATGGATAAGATACTTAGACTAACACATGTGGCTTAACTATGTAGATACAATCACAATATGTACATACACACATCCTGTTTGTGAATTTCAGGTGAAGCCAGTGTTATTACTTGTCTGACTATAGCGAGCAAGATTTTGCCCTATACTTCATTTCCATTCTTAACTTTAATGCCAGAATTTTCTATGTATGTTCTTATAATATACTTACTAAGCAATATAGGGCCTGATCCAAATCCCACTGAAATATGTTGAGAGATTCCCATGGACTTTATGGTTTTGGAACAGGCCCATATATTGTATGTAACATAGATTATCACATTCATTAAAGATTCCATATCCCTCTTTGCAAGATTAGGGTTGTGAGTACTACAGCCCTGATCAAATTCCAATCTGAGTAATTATTAATCCTGCACCATTCAACTGAATACTTTATTCTTCACTTTTTATCTTAGTGGTTGCAGTGGTGTGGTGATGCTTTTGGGATATTAAACAGTCATGATGTTTCTGTCCATCTGTCTGCACCTCATTTTTGGGCAATGATTTCTTTATTTTTCAGGCCTGATCCTGAAAGCCCTCTGCCTGTAGATATTCTATGGACTTCAGTGGGAACTCAGCACAAACATTGGTCTCACAGCTAGTGTAATCAGTAAAAGTCTATAAAGTATTTGAGAAATATTTGAATGAAAGCTATGAAATAAATGCAAGGTCATCATTGTCCTTCATTAATACTCACCATACATGTATTGAAAAAAAGGCCGAAGAGCCTCATGGTTGTTTTGGTGGCGGGATCTACCATTTTACACAACAGAATGTGTGGAACAAATACTGTTCATCACACTCATGTTAGAAGTCCTATCCTTAAGTTATTTATGCTAACTATGAGATTCGTGCCATATGATGATAGAGTGGTCCGGTGGACCGGGCATTGGACTGGGAATCAGGAGTCCTGAATTATATTCCTGGCTCTGCCACTGAACTTCTGTGTGACCTTGGGCAAATTGTTTAACCTTTCTGCCTCAGTTTCTCCATCTGTAAACTAGAGCTAATGATACTCATTTCCTCTGTAAAGTGTTTTGAGATCTATGTAGGAAAAAAACCTTCTAAGCATTATTGGTAACACCTTGCCCTACTGGAGGAAACAATGACATTTTAATAAGAAAAAATGCATTGGCCAACCTGCTGTGGAAATAGTTGTATGATTCCTACTGTACCATAACAAAGTTCCAAAGTAGAATTTGGGATTAAAAACAGAAGAAAGGAAATCAATATTTAACTCTAGTTTTAATAGGCAGCAGGCCTGCTTAGCATGTCTGTGGTGTTGAAAAGCCAAATAATCAGACAGGCTTTGCAAGCACAGCTATGGGACTTCTTTATATTCTCATTTATACCTGTGAGAATAAGAGTTTGTAATACAATGTCAACTCATTTTACGCTTAGCAGTATGAAAAATGTCCTGGTGTCAAGAGCTGGGGGGAAAAAAAACAGCAATGGGAAAAGTTGGCCTTATTGTCTCACTTACAGAAGCAAAGAAAATCAGCGTAAAAATTGAAAATCTGGGTTTGCACTCCAGACTGAAATGACTCTGTGTGCCATTAATGGGTTCTGTTCCATCAGCATGCCAGAAAATTGTTGTGGACCTGAAAGCTCACAAGCCAACTTTCACATCCTTTTGTCCCTCTCTCCCCTCATCCCTACTGTCAAAAGCCTTTGCCTAGATCTTTATGTCTCCTGCCTAGACTAATGCAGCCTTCTCTCTGGCTTACCTTGCAGGCCTTCCTCCACCATCCAGTCAATCTGCAATGCTGTCAACAAACTCGTTGTCTCTCTCACCACTCACAGCATATTGCTTTCTCTTTGAGACCCATTTTCTTGCTTATTCCCCACTCCACACTACCACCACTTCATGAAAATTAAACTCCGACTCCCTACATATGGTTCTGCCGTTTCCTATATCTCTTCCCTTGTTTCTAGCCACACATGCTCAGGCTCAAAGTTTTATCACCTCTGTTTCCTTTCATGCCCCTTTTGTTTCCTATTCCCATAAGAAATATTTCACCTTCTCCCAGGATGCTCCCTATTCATGGACTATCTTTCCTGATCCCACTTGCCATGCAAACTCCCTCTCCAGGTCCCTCTTCCTACCCTGACTCATGCTAGGCATCAGAGCTCCACAAGGCAGGCTCTGTCCATACCTATAAGAACTCCTTTATTGTGCAGCAGTGGAACATGGTTCTTTCAGGGCTTAGGAGCACCAGATTGCAGCTGCCTCATCCTGCAAACCTCCACATCTCATGAGAATGCTTTGGTCCCTTTCTGTCACTGCCTGTGACCCAGTTCTAACCTCCACTCGGGAGCCATGCCAGTTTATTCACATTGCTATATATTATCTTTCCCTGCATCAAGTCATGTGGTATCTAACCTAGATTTTATGCCTCTCAAGACAGGGACCATATGTTCATTCTCTGTTAAGTTCTGTTCACACCTATGGCAGTATATAATGATCCTGGTTTCCTACAGTATCATTACTGTAAACATTTAGGGGAAACATACTCCAATGAGCTCTATGTGGCAGAACCCAAGTCCTTCAGATGACACCAAAGCAAGGATTCCTGCCTTCCTACAGCTGTGGATTCATATAGGGTCTCTAAAAAACCAAAGGGACATACTGCTATGGGTTTTCCAGATCCCAACAGCCAACTCTGTTGGGCTGTGAATAAAACAGTGATTGTCAGGAAAAATCCACAACAAACTTTGACCATGCATCAGCAGGAATTCAACTCTGGTCCTTTGTACTAAAAAGCTTGAGCATCTACCACTTGAGCTAAAGGACTAATTCCCTTAGCTGTTAGCCATAGTATACTCATTAACCTCTTCTGCATACCATCAACTAGAGGACAAAACCCCACACTGAGGAAATGAGGGTTAGATTTTTTAATCCTAGTGAGTGGCTTACAACAATTTGCAGGAGTTACATTTTCAAGGTTCTTTCCAAAAAACAGAACCACAGCCTTAAAACAAAACATCCTGCAATACTGAAATTCCCCTTACTTTTTTTTTTTTGTCTCCTCCTAAACTCAAGGGGGCTGTGACTGCAGGCTTTGGAGACTTCCAAAGTCTAGCTTTGGTACACAATAGATGATGTATAGACCCCATAAGAATAGGAGTTCATAATGAAATACTAGCAACCCCTTTATTAATAAACATAAAGCAAAATCTATAGAGATCCATTGCATTTACCTTCCCCATTGTCAATATTCAGCCTTCAAAATTCTTTCTGAAAAGTGTTTTGTTTCATATGCCATTTTGCCAGCCCATTCAGTGAGCAGAGATGGAGATTATGTAAATACTGTTTATCTCTGAGGATCAATCTATTATGGAAGAAAATATAAATATTACAGTAACTGAGCAATTATGGAGCAATTATGTTGTAATGAATTACAAAGTGTGTACACATGTAACTACAATGCACTTTTTTTTTCAAATTTATGAATGTTTTTGCAGATATTGAAAATGCCAAAATTGAATAATTTACTCCAAGTATCATTATATACAGTCAAAAATTGCTTGTACATCATCTACTTATTTTTCACAATTATTCATCATGTGAACAAAATATTAAAAATGAATCAGTAATCTGCCCAAAGAGTTGGTACAGCTTTGCTCTGCTATGAGAAATGGGGGCTGATAGGAGGAGTCAATATTGTCACACATTTATTTTAAATTGCTCCCATTGATATGGTATGCTTATCACTCATGTAATGTTAGTGTGTATTAGAGGACCGAGATCTGTGATCAGAAATGCAGAGCCTTAAACAGTATTTGTTACATTCTGAAATCCTCTACAAATGAACTTTTATTTATAAATATTTGTTTGAGTTTATTCCCTATTAGGCATTATGACATCTTTGTGATAGTGCTGGCTGCTGAATATGTGGAAAAGATATATACAGCTGGGGGTCCTCAGCAAATTGTTGGCAGCGGAACCTGAAGTGTCCCATGATCTCTTTAAATGCTCTCATGTGGGTGATGAGGAAGAGGGACAAAATGGATCCCTGCAGGATGCTGTGTGTGTTCTGTTGGGAAGAACAAGGTATTTTTTAATTATACCAGCGGCACATTGTTTGCAACTGTGTTGCAACCTTTAGAGAAGCCAAGTAGTATGAGCACTGAGGTACATTTCTTATTCATTGCCACGAAGAAATAATCTGTTAATGCTACTAGGGCAGTCTTTGCCTTGTGCACTGTGCCTTGCTTTGAAACATGTTTCTGAAACATCTAGTATGTTGGCAGATGTCACATGTTCTTGAAGATTGGTTATCTCTGCATTTCAACAAGTTTGCCAATGGAATGGGAGTTTGGAGAGGTACAGAGGTTTTCTGCATCCAGTGTTGCATTTTTCAGGGATTTTGGCAAATTTGTTTCCTGAGTCACATCTGATTTTGGTGTCATGGTGAGGTGACTCTTGGGAGAGTACCAATCTGATCCCTGAGTGAGATCAGAATCAGACCCAGAGTATATAGCAAAGATTACTCCAATTCACAAAGTTAAGACCTGGATCTGAGTTTCAGTGAAATTTCATGAGTGGTTTGGTTTGAAATGTTGATTTGAGCCTTTTTTTGAATTTATAGTAAAGAAAAATGAAAATGTCAAATCATTCCAAGCCATTGAAATGTACAAATCGCAATCCTGATAATTGTGACACTCTATTTAGAATGAAGTTCTTCAGAAATAAATAGTAATAATTTAAATATAAGAAGGTTCTGCTGTATGAGACACTATATTCCTGTTAGGATAAATTTGTAAGCCTAATTATTAAAACTGTGCTCAACTATAAAAAGTGAATGAAAGTTCACAAAATGTCACAATAACCTAAATCACCAAATGTTGATAGGACAAGGTGCAAAAATAAAATGAAAAGAAACAGAAAGGCCTCCTGACATAATTCAAGGACTGTGTTAAGATCGTGCCTGATAAACAAGAGAAGGGTGGGAACCAGAAATCAATGGACCAAAATCAGTGTGTCAGAAATTAGGCCTTATTGGTAGACAAAATAATGAGAGGCCAGGCTATTCCACCTATCACTCTCTTTGGGGTTCCTAAACAGAAAAGGAAAAATAAAACTTTTGAGGGAAACAAAATACAAACAGAAGTGAATGCAGACAATTGCTGACTGAAAGAAAGGGAAGGGGCTTCACCATCATGACTGCCACCCCCTCCATCCTCTGGGACCCTGGGATCCAGCATGACACCATTATGCCTTCTTCATCCTGATACTGAAAGATGTCATAAACAGACAGAACAAGAGAGTGGGACCTGATGACATCACCATCTCCACCAGGTGCGGCTAAATCCCAATCACCACCTGGGATGTGAGACTCTCTCTCTCTCAGACACACACACACACACATGGCCTTTTCCTTTTGCACCTTATTTTTTCTCTTTTCTATCCATCTTCTTTTGCCTTCTATCTAACAGGGGATTGGTCCTGCTTTGAGCAGGGGGTTGGACTAGATGACCTCCTGAGGTCCCTTCCAACCCTAATATTATTAAAAAAAAAATAACAAGAGTCTGACTCAGCCCACCAAGACTGTTTATTTTGCAACATTGCTGTAAGCCTGTGACCAGAAAGGGGCAGCTAAAAGCAATGCCCTAAACAGCCCAACTGTAGTACAAATTTGCCAGGTCTAGCAGTGGCTGATATTAAGATCATGTACCGTGTCTGTATTTTTCCAACAAGAAGCTTGCAAATGAGACTCAACCACAGAGACAAAAGCTGCATTTTCTACCATTGCTGTTCTCTTCTTTCTTTTCTTGTATGTGTTTGTCTTGTTTTTTCTTCTAGGAAATGGGACCAAACTTTAACAACAGCAATAACAAGAGCTCCAGCCCATCTCAACAACCTTTTGCTCTTTCCCCCAAGACGTCCAGTGATTATCACCTTTAATACCATTTAAGAGACTCTCAATCAGGGGGTTTCCTTCTAAAGGGAAAGTGAACAAGGGAAGTTGTTAAAATGAAAGCCTTACTTAATATTTTACATTTCAAATACTTTAACTTTTTTCCTTCTTTTCTATATATTTAATAAAAGATTAAAAGAAGCATAATGCGGTGTTTGCCATAATATAAGCAGACTGAGGACTCTGTATATCAGCCCCCCAACCCTTGTTTAAAACTGTTTAATTTTGGAAAGTTATAGGGTCATGTTAACACTTTTGACTCTTTGGGCCCATATCTATTCCATCTAAATTAATGCAGCATCCCCAAAGCATTGGAAAGATGGAAGGAAAAAGGACCATTGGGAGAGTTTTTCATAGTTTACTTAAACCAACTGAAGCTAGAAAGCAGTGGAAATTCTTGTGAGAAAATCTCATGAGATTTCCACCTTGATTTTCAAGATAAAAAGACACTGTACCCAGTTGAAGCCAATAGGAGTTGAAGGCAGTCAGCATCTTGCTGGAAGTGTTCAGTATTTCACAGGACAGGTCTTATGATTAGAGCAATGTATCTGAAATTAACCTCTGAATCATTTGAGATCCATCAAATTTTATCTCACCCTCTACCCAACATACTTACTGTAGCAATTAGTACATCAGCAATAACAATAGCAGTAGCTTGGACTTTGTATGCTGGATTCATTTTGTTTCACAGAAATAGAGACTTGCTTTCCCTTGTTGCCAGCTGTTATAAAATAAATCAGTCCACTGGATTCCCTCGGCAATAGGATCTCTCTATTTGACAGTCAATTGCATATTATGTAAATATGCAGCTGAAACAAGGAAAATGTTAACTGTGACTTTGGGCTGAATTTTTCACCTTTAACCCCCAGTATTATTTTCTAATACAGTAGCAGAGTCTTAATATAAAAACTGTACACATATATTCCTGTGTATATATATATGTTAAACTGGACAGATTTGCTGTGTCCTGTTTGAATAGGATTTGGGCTTCAGCTGAATAGAATGTGGGAAAGATACTTTAAAGGCAGACTCCCTGTAGCTTGACTTTCACCTTGTCTACCTTCCTAGGCAATTCCCCTTTCTTTCTATTATTTCAGTTTTTTGACAAGCAAATAGAAATGAAAAGATAAAAGCTGACGGACTCAATTTGTCTCAGGCCCGCAGTCTACAGTCACAGTGAAATGATAAATGCACTCCAATAAATCACACCATGGACATCTAGTTTCAACATGGGATTATCTATTTTATCCTTCTTTACCAACAGGCAGAGAAAAAGAAACAGTGAGCCCACCTCACAAACAAATGATCCGTTTGTTTTCCAAAGAGACACAGGACATGCAAATGTGTTTACTGGGAAATGGTACCTTCCTATCTTTGAGCTCCCAAGTATAAAGTACCTTTTTTCTCAGAAGTCTAGTGATAAGGCTTTTATCATTGAGAAAGCTTCAAATTACATTACAGCTATTTTGTGAATAACACCTTGGCCAAGAGAAATCAGTGGATAGTTGTTAAGCACAGTCTGCATGGACTTCTATTCCATTTGCATGGTGTAAATTTACAGTAGTTTATGTATTTATTAATAAAAGAAACCCATTCAGGTGCTTTTGGTGTTTTCCAACTTGTAACATGAGGCTACTGAAAAATGATAGATACAAGCATTGCATAAGAGCTAGGATGTGGCATAGAAGGGTTTAAATCAGTGGTTCTCAAACTGGGGCCGTCGCTTGTGTAGGGAAAGCCCCTGGTGGGCTGGGCCGGTTTGTTTACCTGCCGGGTCCACAGGTTCGGCCGATCGCGGCTCCCACTGGCCACAGTTCGCCGCTCCAGGCAAATGGGGGCTGCGGGAAGTGGCACAGGACAAGGGATTTGCTGGCTGCCGCTTCCCGCAGCCCCGATTGGCCTGGAGCGATGAACCGCAGCCAGTAGGAGCAGCAATCGGCCAAACCGGCCCGGCCCGCCAGGGGCTTTCCCTACACAAGCAGCGGCCCCAGTTTGAGAACCACTGGTTTAAATGCTGTGTGCTGTTTTGGGAAAGTCTTTTCTCAAAAGTAAAGACTGGGAGTGGATGGGTCATTACACAAAGTAAAAACTATTTCCCATGCTATTTCCCCCCCCTTTCCCCCTTCTGTTACTATTTGAAATGGGCCATCCTGATTATCACTACAAAAGTTTTTTTTTTCTCCTGCTGATAATAGCCCACCTTAATTGATTAGTCTCATTAGAGTTGGTATGGCAACACCCATTTTTTCATGTTCTCTGTGTATATATATCTTCCTACTGTATTTTCCACTGCACACATCCAATGAAGTGGGTTTTAGCCCTTGAAATCTTATGCCCAAATAAATTTGTTAGTTCCTAAGGTGCCACAAGTACTCCTCGTTCTATCAATGTAATTCACCTATGAATGTTGCCCACAAGTCTGAGGTATCTGGTTATATACATGATTTACATATCTTGTGTCAGGAAGTCTTCCACTTAAATACACAATTGTTCCCACCACTGTGGTGCTGTATCTAGTCATCTGCATAACTATTGTAGATGGATGAGATTACTTAGTCCATTCCTGCTGGTGCAGAAGTGTTTCCTATTATAGCTTGTTTCATGGCCTGTCTAGTCTATTTTAAGTGTCTCAAATGCTGGAGCTCCCACCATTTCCCTTTGGAAATAATTCCCCTTTTTAAGAGATCTTACTCTTTGGAACTGTCCCCTGATAATAGTCTAAATGTGCCTTTTACTCATGATACCTCTGTCAACAAGCTTTCTCCATCTTTAGAACCCTATCCTGAGAAAAGAATTGCACATCTCAGTGTCAGGTTTTATACCCATCTCACACTGGTACATTGCTATCATGACACCCTAGCTCCCTAGATATTTTTTGATCAGGCTCTAAATATTTAGTAATGTTAGCCTTTCCTGACCGTGATACAGAGACCCATTAGTGGTTCACTGCTCTGTCTCAGCAATTCCTATCAGGCCTGACAAACTTACCACACCTAACACATTTCTGTCATAGTATTTATCTATAAGGAACATGGTAGGAAGTGTCAAATGAAAGCTTATATCATACTGGTCATAAGCATTGCAAGATGTATGTATGAGTGTTATTCAAGAAGTTGTATGTATGTACTGAAATATTTAAATATATTTAAACTCTGTAACCAGGCAGGGTTGATCAACAAGGTTGTCCTAGACAAAGGAAAGTTGATTTACCTGTCTGTCTAGGTTTCTGATGTAAATCAATCATTGTAAAAGCCAAAACACAATGGGAGCTCTTTTTGCATATGAGTTAACAGTAAAATCCAGGTTGACAAGGGATGTGAAATCATTATAGGAAGACAACAGAGACTACAATCACAGAGGATTGTCTATGAGTTGGAGGGTGGGGATATGAGGAGAAGCAAAAAGACATTTTGTTGTCCATTACTGAAGGAACAAAAAGGGACAGTGTTTTTTTCAATCCATAAAAACTGGATCTGGGCCCCTGGGGGCTGGAGATGCTGAGAGGTTCCCTTAGGTGAGAAGCTTATCTTAGACAAAGGTTTTAGCCTGAAAGTTATGTTTAGTGTCTTAGAAACATGTTATACTTTAGTTTTATTAGTAAACATATCTATTTCCGCTATCCTTATTCAGTATCACTTAAATCTCTCTCTTTGTTAATAAACTTCTCTTTGTTTTATTATAAGTAGATCTCCAATGTGTAATATTCAGCAGAGTGTGAATTTGTAATTGAATCAAACAAACTGGTATGTGCACTGTCTCTTTGGAAATAGCAAAATTGGTGATTTTGGTAACTGTCCAGTGGCAAGAGCTAGATACTCCAGAGGAACATTCTTCCAGAGGGCCCGGGAACTGGGGTGCACCAAGTGTTACCTTCAAGGCAAAGTAAAGGCTGGCAGAGCTTTGGATGAGATTGTCTGGGTGGCTAACTAACTGTCAGGGAACTGATATAGTGTTTAACCCCAACAAGTCTTTCTGTTGCTAAGGCACAGTGGTAACTAGGTGACCCATAGTTCTGGGCGCCCCAAGAAAATGTCACACTGATGTGTCAGTTGCTCCAACTACTTACAGTGAAATTGACACCACTTGTTTACAGTAATGGCCAGAGGCCCAAATTGCAGATTGGCATTCTAGTCCTCTAGCAACTGTACAAACACACACTGGGAGAACATCCTTGCCTCAAAGCCTTTACACTCTATTGGTTTGCCTACATGGAAGCTAATCTGGAATGAGATAGGGTGTGAATTTAAAAAAATCCAAAATGGAATAAACTAATTTAGAATAAGGCACTCTTTTTCCAGATAAGAGCATCTACATATGGAGTTCATCTGCAACAGCTACTCTGGAATCAATCCTCATGTAGACATGCCCTAAATAGACAAAGGATGGGAAGTGAAACAGAGGCACAGAAAGGTGATGACTTGCCCAAGGTCCCACAGCAAGTCAGTGGCAGAGCCAGGAATAGAATCCAAATCTTCTGTCTTCCAATCCACTGGTCTATCGACTGGACTATGCTACCTCTCTGTTTACAACAATGCTTTCTATATAGTTCAAGCTTTATTTCATAACCACCATTTCCCAGTTACTTTTTCCTTGGGCTTGTCTCCACTGCAACAGTTAAGTTAGTACACTCAAGTTAGTACACTCTAGTGAGTGTGATCACACTGCAATACATAAGAGGTACACAGAGTGATTTGATTAGCAGAACGGAGTGATGGGATTAGCAGTTGATGAGTTGTAATTCAAGCTGGTCTCCATCACTGCAGCATTACTAGCTTCAGCATCAGTCTATACCCTTCCTTCCCTTCAGAGGTGAAAGTAAGCCGGTCCGGTCCGGTATGGCGTACCGGCAAGACTCAGTACGCCGTGCCGGACTGGACCGGCTTCTGCGGCAGTGATTTAAAGGGCCCAGGGCTCCAGCCGCTGTGGGGAGCTGCGGGCCCTTTAAAGCGCCGCCGGAGCTCCAGCAGCTGGGCAATCGGGTGGGGATTGAAAGGGCCTGGGGCTCCTGCCACCCCAGGCCCTTTAATTCGCCCCTGAGCTCCCAGCCGCCTCTGCAGCTGGTAGCTCCGGGGTGATTTAAAGGCCCTTGGGCTCCCAGCCACAGCCGGAGCCCCAGGGCCTTTAAATCTTGAAAGGCCCTGCCTCTTCCGGTTGAGGCCACACCCCCGCTCAGGACTCCGACATACCACTAAGTCCTTTAAGTTACTTTCACCCCTGCTTCCCTTCCTCTTCTCCCCCCAACAGTCCAGCTAGCTTGGGTTTACAGCACCAATTAACATGAGCTAGATACTTGTGTGTGCAGACAGTAGTCAAGTTAGGACCAAATTCCAAGTTGTACCTCGAGTTAACAATGCAGCAAAGAAAAGCCCACTGACCTAAGTATCAAATAGAAATACATGTGTTGTTTTAGAAAAATAAAACAAACCAAAGCTCATTTTGTTGGCCTTAGGGAGAAGTCTGAGTGACATGAAATTGACAAAATATTCTTGAGTTGTCGGGTTTGCTCACTAAATGCAGTTGCATTTTCCCCCCACTAGACTAATTGAATAAGAGTGTTATTTTCAAGCTGCAAATATCACTTGGGGCTCAATCTGAGCCATCTGAGGCACCATTCAGTTGTTTTTCCAGCTGAGCAACCAGGTGGAGTAAAATGGACTGACCTGAATTTCACCTGGGTTGCAGGGAGAAACAATCAGCCAGTATCAAACAAGAGATTTCAGAACATCTGATCCTCTTAACTGTCAGTAAGGGAATTATAGAGGAAATAGAGCAGATGAAGTTGGCTTGCACATTTTTTATTTTCTTTTCTCTTTCAAAATCTGTTCAGATTTTCAAACTTTGTAATCAGCTTCCACTATCGCAAATTCCATAATACAGAAATTTTGTTAAAGCACATTATTAAACAAATAATATACATCATTCACTAGCAACTGAAGGACATAGCAGTGATGGCCAACCCGAGGGCCTGTTTTTATGGGAAAAGTAAGGCACACAAACTTAATAAGAGGTAGTTGCCTCCCAGCAAAGGCTCTTTGGGGCTTAAGAGGAACAATGTGACAGTGTGTAGGCTGATAACTAATCATTAGGGACATTTAGTGTCAAGTTAGCAACACAGGGAAGGCTTGGTATATTTCCCCTATTAGCTTCATTAAAATAAAAAGTACACATAAGGGGCCAGCTGCTGAAAATGGACAAAACTTTATTGACATCAATAAAACTGTGGTCATTTACACCTACTAGAATCTGGCCCAAACTGTCGTAGTGAAGGATAGTGCTCAAAAGATGCACAGATTCCAAGTACCTCACTGCTCCTGGAAGGAGTGCTGACTGACTGTGTTGCTTCCAAATGATCTCTAATAAAGCACTTATAAATTACACCTGCCTCTTTGTACACTTGGTTCCTGCCTGCATCAGAATACAACCCCTTGTAGAGGTGCTAAAAAGATTAATCTGTGCATTCTTGTAAAATATTTTGAGATACAAGATTCTATATAAGTGCAGTATATGATTGTTACTGTAAACTATCTTAAAGACAGATTTTTTTTAAACTATGTTTTGCTTTATTTCCATTATTCTGAGAAAGATTTTATTTTCAACCTCATAATTTAAGTGTTGTACCATAATCCAGTTAGCTAGTCTAATTATATTACATTACCAGTCACAAGTTCTAATCATTATGCTTTCCTCACCCAATGTTACTGATTTTTTTAACTTGCACATTATTTGCATAGCAATACACATGAGCACCGACAAACTTGAAAACCTTCTGGTTATGGGAAGGGATGTTTTCTGCACTGCCTGTTTCTAACCAACTGATTATTGACTGTCTGAATCTCTGAATCCTTTTAACTGCCATAATTTCAGATAGAATTAGATGGTTTCTTTATGCTCTCCCAGTGATAATATCTATACAACCTATATAATCGCTTTACAATAAACTATCTATACATGCAAAATTAATCCAATATAATCTGAAGATGAGAATAGGTCTGACTTGAAGATCTAGTAAACATTTAAGAAATTCTGAATGATTATTCATGCACTTGACCCTTACAGCTGAAAAATCCCTCAGTTTCACACTGTAAAATTGTTAAGGAAACTATCACATTTTTATAAAAGTTACGATCATTTGTGTTTTGATCTGCACACATAGCCAGCTCTAGCTGAAGCACTACAGGCACATTCAGTAGCTTACACCCTCAAAAGTCAAGAAGTATCCGAATCTTAATTTTCATTTAAAAAAATTGTTTCTTGCCCTCATGGTTGTGAAAAACCTTCAAAATATCATCCAAGGCTAGGCAATGCATTGATGCCTGCCTGAGTCTGCAGATAATCTGAAACAGTAGCTCTAAGAGACGTGTTTTGTCCCATTTATGTATCTTAATAGGATGTTAACGGACTGAAGGCAACCGCCAACACTATCCCAGCAGAAGATTGTGGGAGGGCTCTTGCTATTACCATCCTATTTTGGCTATGCTGAGGTAGATTTGGCATATGTGCTACACAGAATATTCTGTTTAGCTGGATGGGAGCCACATCCTTCCTCTTCCTCCATTACTAGTCCCAGTCCTCCATACCACATTCCTAGCAGACAGGTCTGGTGTGGGTGGCTCTGGTCCCTCAAAGACAGGTGGGCCACGATGCAGGGGCAGAGCCATAGGAGGAAGTCTCATGTGAGGGAGTCCTAGTGCACTGATTGCCTTAATTAGCTTGTGAAGGCATCCCCCACTGATTTCATATTGAAGGTTCTATGCAGAGCTTAGTTTTGAATCTGACAGCCAAGTGTCAATTTTTAAATGATGAAGTGTTTTTAGGGTTTCAAGTTGGTGCTCCTGGTTTCAATCCACACTGCTTCATCACTCATGCAGTGTGCAAACTTGACCAAGTCACTTCAGACCTCTGTATCTTAGTTTACCCAACTATACAATACTTACCTCTATATTACAGATGTTAAATAAATACTGCTTGTGAAGTGTTTTCAGAAGAAAAGTACCCTAAAAATACAATGCTATATGAATACATAGGTACTAATGGAGGGATAAGGGCATTTTTGCTTTTCTTTTGATGGTTTATTAAACTGGCAGAAATATACAAAGAATATGCAGTAAATGACTATATAATAGTACAACAAATCCATAAATGGGCCCAATCTGACAGATCAAATCAAGTCCAGATCTATTATTCATTTTAGTTTCATTTCTTTAGGCAGTTTTAAGTTTGTTTTTCCTCTTCCATAAGCCAGAAAGATGAAAGGTCTTATTTAACAAATTAGGAGTTTATTTGATACTGACATAATGTGTCTGAATAGCTAGAAAGTAATCAATAGGGACAAGGTGTTCTTTCAAAGACAAATTTCGTTAAAATTTCTACCTTTCAGGTAGAGAGCTTCATTCTTTTCAGATCAATTTATTATTTGCTGAGTGAAGAGAGGGTGTGTTCAGAGCTCTACAAATGAATAGCACAGGGGTCGGCAACGTTCGGCACGCGGCTCGCCAGGGTAAGCACCCTGGCAGGCCGGGCCAGTTTTATTTATCTGCTGACGCGGCAGGTTCGGCCGATCGCGGCCCCCACTGGCCGCGGTTCGCCGTCCCGGGCCAATGGGGGCGGCGGGAAGCAGCGTGGGCGAGCGATGTGCTGGCCGCGGCTTCTCGCTGTCCCCATTGGCCCGGGACGGCGAACCGCGGCCAGTGGGGGCCGCGATCGGCAGAACCTGCCACGTCAGCAGGTAAATAAAACTGGCCCGGCCCACCAGGGTGCTTACCCTGGCAAGCCGCGTGCCGAACGTTGCCGACCCCTGGAATAGCACAACACAGTTTAGTCAGTCAATAAAGTAGCCCAGTGTTCAGCTCCCCAAAATTTGTGTGTGGTCTTGCTGAACTTGGGAAGTGCTGAGCCAGTGAGACTACAGAAACACTTTTTCTAATGTCTATGAAGGTTTTCTGAAGCATGGATCAAGTTGGAGAATTCACTATTATTCTTTTCTTTCTATCTACCTTCCCAAGGGAACACTAATTCTGACTACCAGAGCCAAGTACGATTTCACAGTCACTGGCCAGTTGAACTGAATCAATTATATTTTTCCCCCTAATTTCAAAATTAATCCAGCAATGATCTGTTTAAGTAATAGCACATTGTATCTGCTCGGCCATAACATGCTGTATTCACTCAACCATAGCTTCAGATACAAAGTCTGCAGAAACTGAAATGGTTCTGTATTCAGAGAATGGTAGTGGCCTGTTGTACTTGAAAATGACACTTGGAAGTTTGTCTGGACAATCCACATTCATTCCAATCTGTTCAGAGGTGGCAATATGCTCATTAAGAAGGTGGCATCTATGCCTATTGTACACACCAATCAGATATAGGTGTAAAAGGTTGCTTTATGCATAAACCTATTATGTAAAGAGATCCGTCTCAGGATGAGAAACCTCATATTAGGAATTTTTTTACAGCTAGAGTTGACAAAATGGTGAAAAAACACCTGACCAAGATATTTAGATTCCTAAATGAACTTACCCTGGCCATGTGTGAGCCCATTTTGCATTCTTTTTCTGTCAGCCATGAGAGAGATCAAGTTTTACTGGTGCAAATGTTTTGAAAAGCTAGCATCAATGTGGTAGGTGTGACTATTTATGGAAACTGAATGTTGCACTTGTCCAGAATTGCTTGCACATTCATCCAACTTGGGACCAGAGACAAAACCATGTGACTTATCTGCACAATCACAACTAACCCACACAACTCAAACAGGAGGCATTGATTACTGAATACTCAGGGATTGTTCTGTGGTTAATCCATAGAGTTAAAAATTAGTCAAAAATATCAAAATTTTAATAAAGTTTGAGGAAGTAACAATCTGCTTGAGAACATTCCACAAGCAGGAAAAGAGAATAAATTCATCCAATTAGTTATTCATTACCTACTGTTCACTCAGCTCTAATTACACAATTAGATCACATTAATAAACATTTAAATACCAGTGAATTCCTTTTTTCTGTATCTCTTCCTCTGAATCCTGTTCAATAGTGGGAGAGATTAAGAAAAGATACTTATAGGTCTCTCAAAATTATTTTTTTCCATGAATGTCTAGCTTATGAAAGCTTAAAGCACAAATTGTCAAACTTTCATAGCAGCAACTGTTCCAGCTAACTACAGCTGACAGTAATTGTTTTTATATGTCAGGAAAGGCATTGGGAGACGACATGTGTTCCCTGTAGGTGACTTTGATTTCTAAAAATGGAGCCTAAGGAGCTCTCCAATCAATATTTTCCTAGATATTATGAACACTATTCAAGAACCTTTCCATATATTGACTATTAAGGAAAAAGAGAGTGCTGTTATTAAATGTATCCTGTTATCTGCAGATTCTGAATGTGAGAATTTCTTGGGGGGGGAGGTGTCACAGGAGAACTTATCCATGTATATACACCGGACCCTCGCTAGAATGCGGGATTTGGGATCCATGCGCGGTACCGCGTTAACACAGGGACCGCGTTATAGTGGGGACCGAGTTAAAATGAATTTCAATTAAAGTAATTATACTTGGGATTCATGGCCGCAACCGTGTTATATGTGAATTCACGCTATATAGACGTGCGAGGGTCCGGTGTATCTCATCACATTTTTTAAGTCTTTTGATTCTGTTTGCCCTATAGCTATTGAGTGTTTTACTTCCATCTGCCATCACTAAAAATGGGCAAGGTTGCTTTCTTTGAGATCCAGCGATCTCCCAGACTCCTAGAAATTATATCCTGAGTATTTATGGTAATGTGGCCCTTTTTAATGATAAACAAGAATCAGAACGGGTACCACTATTATGCAACCTGGACAAACAAACAAATCTGGCATTTACTTTTCCAAGCAACCCTTAACTAGGAAAGATACATAATGTCAGCAATAGAACTCTTCAGGAATTTTCCATCAATATTTTTTCAACAGAAAATGCAGTTTTCATGGGGGAAAATGTTGATTTTGCTGACATTATTCAATTTTCTGTTAGAAAAATCTAAAATAAATATTGTATTTGGGGTTTGGTTCACCCAAACTGAAACATTTTGATTTGGCAAAATGAATCAAAATATTTCACTTTGGGTCAATTCAATATTAATCTGTGTCCATCTGGTGTCTCATGGTGTCATAGTGTAAGAGCTGGATTTTATAATGTACTATGAGAATTAATGTATGATTTGATTTCATCCTGTCAGCCACCCCTTTTGAATAGCAGAAAGGAATGACAGACCAGAACAATCCTTATGAGTGATTATGGTCACCCTTTTGTTTTAGAATAAGTTATAAAGCTACTATGGTTTCCTATATGTATTACAAATTAGGAAGTAAGAGACAGGATTCTCTATTGTATCTATGTTAAGAAGATTAGAGGACTGTTGAGGGCCTGAAGCCCCAATGTAAATTGTTTTAGTTATAAGATTTAGCAAGGCTTGATTTACAATGTATTCTGCTGAATATACAATACTGCTGTCTGTATACCTTTGAAGGTTTCTGTAATAGATTGTTTGTGTGAATGAGGAATGCATGCATCAGGAAAAGATAAGGTGTGAAAGCCATCACAAATGTCCAGATGGTCAAGAAGAAGTGAGAGACTTGGAAAGACCAGGAGACAATCAGAAAACATCCATTGTATTCGATGTTAAACATGTTAGAGGCATTGACGACCTCAGAGGTGAGGCAGGCACCCCCGAAGGTGAGACAACAAATAAGAGATAACGATGGGAAGCCCGACAATAACCATCAAATGATAACACCACTTAAGGACTAATGATTACAGGATGACATTGCAAAATGAATGGACTCAAATGGGAATTTACAACTATAAAGCTGGGGCGTTTTGCCATGGAACTCTGGGTTCAGTCCTGCACAGCCTCGGAGCATCGGATCGCGACCGACAGAACCCAGCTCCACACTCATGCTCAATCTAACTGGCCATTAGATTGACTCGAGCTACAACAGACTGGTAACTATGAACATCACTGGCAGGACTATGTGTGTATGTGTGTGTGTGTGTGTATGTGTGTGTGTCTAAAAAGCATATGGTAACTGTGGTATTCTCAATAAATGCTGTGTATTTACCTTCCTCTATAAAGATCCCATGTGCTTTGTATGAGCATAACAATAGGAGTTGTAGTTTGGGTGCCTAATACCCATGTCTTCTTGTGTCCATTCTCCTCTACAGGCCAAGCTCTGTGGCTGGACTATGTATCCCATAAGTGTGTAAGTAAAGAATTGCACTGGGCTAAGGGATCATCTTTTCATTATCTGGAAGGACCGTTCCTAGCACAATGGGGCCATGAACACTATGTACTAATGGAAAGAAATGGCAACTGAAATTAAAACGAAAATACAGTTCATTTGTCAAAAAACTTACTCCTAAAGTCTTGAACCACATCTCCTCCTGATTATAGTACCGGAAGGCCTAATACCATTGTACCTAGTTTTTGTAACAGATTTTGCTCATCGTCCTCGAGACAATTGACTGGAACATATTTCAATTTAATGTTAATTGCAATTTGTTGTAAACCTCAATAAAAATGTTAAGAAGCTTATTTATACGTCATAGTCATACTGGGTTTTGTAGTAATGTGCCCCTATCAAAACCACTCATTAACTAATTACAGGCCTTTTGTTGGGATGAAAGGAAACTTTTTTTTTTCTGGTTTAAGATGAGGTGTGTATACCTATGTTTCTTTTCATCCCAATTCACAGATCCTGAATTCACCACCTGAATTGTGTATCTTTCAGTACAATGTAAAATACAGCCAGCGGGAGGGGGCTCATGGGACCACAATTTAACAGCATGTGATTCTGATCTGTAGCTTGTGCTAGCAGCCATGCACTGCAGAGTAATTTCCCAGCTCCATCTGCCCCTCCACTATACAGATTACTTTCTTGGGATCTGAGGAAATTGTGCAGAAAAGTACAGAAATAAAAAAGTAAATTTGGTCTTCCTGATATTTCTTGCTCAGTAAAATGTTAGAAACACTCAAGTTAATTTGCCTTTTATCTATTTGCATTTTATTTTCTATTACCAATGACAAGTTGTTACACAAAAATGTGCATGTTGGAGTGATCTCATCCACAGACCACATGTTGCTCCATGTTTGAGCAGAAGGGTATGCTTTTCCTGTTTCCATGCACATGGGCTGTGGAACACAACACAGTTTAGCTTTAAATATATGTGCCAGTCATTATCCAGATGTCAATATACGTCTTAGACTCACTCCTCCAAGACAGCCTACATTGCTATAGGAGCTGATGAATCATCATAGATGTCAATGACAATTTCTCTGCAGCCCTCCCGCTTCTGGCAGCAATCTCATCAGATGTCAGAAGCTAACCAGAGCAGAGTGGAGCTTGCTCAGTAACTAAGCTGGACACCTCCCGGGAAAAACAAAAAACAAAAAAACAGGGTGCAGCAGAGTACAAAGGTAGTGGTTCACTACATGGCACACTCTTCCCTGTGATTCACTACAGCACCAATGTACTTCAGCATGGTGTTGTGAGAAGCTGTGCTGATGAGACCTAAAACAGGAGGTTCCCTCACCTCTTGCAGCCATCAAAGATTTATGTTTGCAGGCATTAGGTATTTCAACATAATTCATTATTCACACATCTCTAAAATGGATTCATTCCCTGGTGGGAGTAGGTAGTAATTCCCTTATAGTAATTTCATCTGAGGATCTCAAGCACTTTACAAATATTTAATTAATTCTCATAACAGGCTTGTCAGTTGGCATTATTATTTTTCAAATGAGGCCAAGGAGTCCTGATTCAGTCCTTTGGTATAATCACTAACTCTTTCTCACATGTATGTCTTCATCTGTGGACTGGTATAAAGATCTAGTCCTGGGTTGTTGGGAGGGCGATACTAGAAACACTACAAATTCTGCCCCAAACCACCCTACTTTTTTTCTACTAAATTGGAATTTAAATCATAGTCATGTTTTATGTTCACTTGTGTGCAACCCATTCTTTATGGAAAAGAAACCCAAGCCTCTTACTAATCTCAGTATGTAGGTTAGGTTTCCCCATGACATTGGTTAACAGTTTGTACTGAAGTAGGTGCACTTGGCTCTGTTACTATTGCCTCTCTCTCTGCATGCCAGTCACAGTTGGATGTAATTCCTTTTTTCAAGCATGGCTTAACATTTGTATTTAAAATGGTTATCTTACAGCAGCTATCAGTCAACATCCAGCTGTGCCTCTGCCCTTGTGCACTAGTGAACTCTCACTGGGCACCAAGTTTAATAGACAGTTAATTAGGAACCAGGTGACATATCATTAAAATGAAACTCAAACAAGTTTCATTGTGTTTCAAAGGTTTAAAATAATTTAAGATTTTATTCCTTCAATATTTCTGCCTCTGAATCCAGAACTCAAAGAGAAAGATCAACTCATCTGTATCCATTTCTTTGATCAGTTTACATGACAGAAAAATTAGATGGGAATAAGCTACCCCTCTGACATTAGAGGGTAGTAACTAATTTAGAGCTCAGACCTGCAAAGTACTAACGTCAATGGAAATTGAAGGCATTCAGGTCCTTCATGTGTTTTACAAAAATCAAGCAAAAAACCCAATTTGCATGAAAACTAAGCTGTTTACTGGGGATGGAGGTGGTAGAATTTTACATCAATTTGGCACCACTCTTGGTCTTGGTTTTGAGAAACAATTTCATGACGAATAATGTTTAGATTTATACTAGCTAAGGTAAGAGCAATCAAATCACATGCTTCAGCGTGGAAGATGATCATTGCAAGGTTCAGGAAGGATTTATTTCCTTCCATGAACAGCATTAGTCAGTTTGGTTTCTCTTTTTCTCCAAACTGCACAGAATTTGCCACTGATGTCAGTGACAGGATACTGAATTTGATGGATTAGTGACCTAATCCAGGAGCAAACCCTATGCTTCCCTCTTCATCATCCCCATGATTCTGATCCTTAGTGACGGTGGGAAACCAATGAGGAGATTGTGCCTACATTACAGGCTCTAAAATTCGTCTGGAAAGTTAGAAAAATATACTTTTACCAGTTGAACCAGTACTATTGTTTTCCCACCCTAATCCTGGAAGTCTTACATTTGCACTGTGGCACTTAGCACGGAATCAGTGCTTTATTTCAGCAACTAGCTGTGAAAGCAATAAGACTGAAACTGACAGAATAATGTAACATGTAGCTTTACCCATTGCTAA
This sequence comes from Terrapene triunguis, assembly GCF_002925995.2. Lineage (NCBI taxonomy): Eukaryota > Metazoa > Chordata > Testudines > Emydidae > Terrapene > Terrapene triunguis. The sequence continues at coordinate 24,172,400 of NW_020664447.1, forward strand.
AATGAAGTATCTGAGCGATCTAAGGAAAGTACTCTAACAACTGGAGAGGATTTACAGCACTGGAGATGGGTAGAATTTGCTGGTTCAGAGGCAAAGACTGTCCTCTCCATTTTCTCTGTTTCACTGCAACTGAGGAATCAGAACAAGACATTCAGTACAATTCGGTGTACCTCCAAACTGAAAGAAAAACTGGAGTGGAGACAGGAACTCATCTAAGAGCTTTTATATGGTCCCCCATATAGTGCTCATATCCTTTGTTGTCTGCAAAGCCCCCGAATAGCTCTTTCATTTGAAGGCTGCCCTTTTAATAGAAAAAGTGCAAATTGCTCCTCATGGCATCCTGAGGAAAATAGAACATTTAAATTGCTCTCAAGTGAGGAATAAAATACTCAAGGGTATGCACATGTTTGGCAGATACTAGCCAAACTCAGGTGCCAAATAAGAACCAAGGCTGAAGGCAGAGTACCACCTATACTGCTGCTTTGCAACGCTCATATCCTACAATGGACAATTCTGCTTGAAGTGTTATTTTATAGCAATACACTTAAGTGAATTTAGTGCTGGTAAAAGATGCTGGACGAACTTCTCTGGAAAACAAAGCCATCTCTTTAGCCACAGAATAGGTACAGCAAAGGCAGTGGCCACACATACACTTCCTCCATGTTACCCTGCCAATGTGCCTCTATCCTAACCTGCAGGGCACAGCACTATAGAGGGAAGATTATAGTTCATACTCCACACACTCCATTCAGTCACTGGTCTCTTTGCTGAGACTGTCTCTATCTCTGCTCCATACTGCCTTTTATTTAAAAGACAAGAAGCTAGTGGTAGAAAAATTTCTGAGGAGCTCTGGAATCAGGTTCCATTCCTGGCCATAAATAGCCTGGGTTTTCCTGATTTTTTAAGCTAGCATTTGCAGAGGGAAGGGCTTGATGGGAATGATGTTTAAGAGTGTTGGGAGTATCTGAGGGAAAAGTTCCCTCCCTTTGAGTTGAGGGTTAGATGCTGGGTTTTATTGGGTTGTTTTAAATTCTGTCAAAGGCACCACATGTAAGCATCTTTTTTGTATCCTTATTTTTAGGATACCAATGAGTTCAATTCTTTTACTGATAAGATGTCAGATAACACAGCTCAGTCAGTTTTAGTAGTCAAACATACATCAGCACAAACAGAGGAAAATACATACCGCTCCCTGGGAAACAGGCCTTCAGCTCAAATCTGTTTCAAAGAATATGAGCTCACTTCAGAGTATATTTATACACCCTTTGTTTACAGCAAACAGAAAATGCCCCCCAATTCCACCCCTTTCCTTATCTTCTTTTCATACCTGTTTTTCAAGGAAGATAGAACATTTTGACCAATTATCCTAGCATCTAGTCCAGAGACATTTGTACCAATTATCCATGGCATTTGTGCAAACTGTACCCAGAGCACTAATTATTAGTTGGCAAGTCTTAACAAAATATCTTCTTTCTGACAGTTCCTGCATGTACAATATACTGGGGTTATACAAAGTTCACTGTAAGCCTGACATAAGTGAAAAGCATGCTGGGAGTCCTGTTTATAATTAGCATAAGCGAAAGCCTTTTAGAAATATGATATTGGTTAACACTTATAACGCATTGGATTGGAAAGAAAGAAAATAAACAATATATTTGTGATTGGGGATCTGGATTTTGCTCATGTACATATGAAAGGGGGTCAAGAGGTGAGAGATGGTCTGGTAAGTTTCTGGAACAACTTAGCAGGCTATACGGAGTATTCTCATCTGCTCATGTTTCCTCCACTGTCCCTTGACAATGGTTTTGTAAGCCCCCCAAAACTGTGTCTGTACTCCCCATCCATCCCTGGCTCTTCAACCATACCTAATGGTCTGGCAGTCAGGGATTTTTGGGAGGCAGAAAGATATATAGGTTTAAGTCAAGTTATCCAAATGCTTTTCTCTGTATCATTCTCTATTTAAATCCTGACAGAAAATGAGAAGAGCTGGACTCAACTATCCTGCATTGCTATTTTCAGGTGCTAATCAAGCTCATTACTTTAAAAAGAATAACGAAACTCATTTCCTCTGCAAGTGTTCCTGTAGAAGATGCTTTGCCAAAGCACTCTGGTAATTAACAAATTATTCCAACATCGCCTTTTCAATTCAAATTATGTTGCAAATTTCACTGAAAGGAATGCTCAATCAAAGAAATGGATATTTGGCACAGTTCACTGATTGCAAGCAAACAAAACGAAAACCACCAGTGTTTCATTGTGCCGGTAATATATACTATCCACTTGTTATTTATCTCAGATCCTACAAGTACTGACATTTCTTCAAGCAGAATTTGGTGAAATGCTTCATAAATGGATTTGCTGTTTTGCTAGTGATTGACTTGGGGAAAGTATTCATTGCCAAAGCACAGACAAATGAAGGACCCTAAAATTCTGCATTGTGGATGTCTCCTTGTGAAACATGAAAATCACAGATGAACATAGACCTTTTATTGGATGAACTGATTCCAATAGGCATACATTTTTGCCAGTCCTATACTCCCAAAATAAAGGGTTTCTAGGTGGATGTAATCATGTAGCCAGTTAGTTCATTTTATTATCCATTTATCATTGTGTTATGTGGTGTTATGGTCAATTCATATGCTATTTCATTTATAATCAATGTATGCTAAATAGATTTAAGTTGTAAATCTATAGAAATGTAAGACTGACAAGTATTTAGGAGTGATGAGTGTGTATTGGGTATATAAGCAAAGCATGGCTGCAACACAAGGCCTACCGACTGAGACCTGTAAGATTTTAGCTTAGATAGACTAGGCCATAGGCTTAAGAATGATTGACATGAGTGTGTGACCAAGGAATAACCCAATGTCAGTAAGGTGTGCCAAAAGGTGATGTTATGGAAAAATGGGTTGCAAGAGTCAATGTATTGACCAATATCACCAGATATCTGATTGTAACATCTTTGAATGGTCTGTCCTGACCACAGGTTGGCATAGACACATGTTGCGTATAGATGCTAATGAGAATAAGTGCAGAAAAAGAAAAGTGCAGAAAACGAAAAGGGTTGAAACCTTCATGCATACGCATGAGGTATGGTCAGAACAACACGTTAAAAAGAGGTTCCCTGGTTGGGTAAAAGTGGGAAGACCCAAAGGATGACCCCATGGGATACCACAGCAGGAATCATCTCTCTATGGATGATTATTTGGTGAAAGATCCATCAGACCCTGGAATCTCTTGGGGATGGGAGTATGACTACAGTTATAATTCTTGCGTGGGTTCTTCTAGGTTTTCTATGTGCATGGGTAATTGTAACTTTACTTATTGCTTTAATAAAACTTGTAGTACAGATAAGACTTTGCACTTGTGATTGTGTCTGTGGTCACTATCCTGGGACTTTGTGTGTTCCTAAAGTCTCCACGTTTGAAAAAAGCATCAGAGGCGATTTTCACTCAATTGAGCTTGAAACTGTAGCAACCGGAGCTGAGCCCACAGTGGTGTAATATAAAATCACTCAATTCACCTTAAATAAATAAAAAGGCTACAAACAAAACTTGACAGTTAAATGTAAATACAGACATGGATCTTCTCTACTCCGTTTTCATTGAGTTGAATGTTTGCCTGGCGGGGCTATGGGCCTCAGTAAGACCTTAGAATGCTACAGGCCTTGGAATAAAGCAGGCCAATAGAGACTTGCATTTAAGCAGGTTATATTTGTAACCCTTCTGCCCATCCAGTTGGCAGCAACAAGGGCCGGGTTCTGTATCTAGGGGTTCCGTTTCAATAACACAATGCAAAACCGGCTCGAGCCCCCACCCAGTGACCTGGGACAATTACATACCACCCCCCTGGGTACCTCTAAGAGGCAATACTTCCCCTCTCGCAAGCACGGAGTCTGAGTGTAGCAGAAAATGTTTAATAACATGAGGTAAACGACATCAGCATAAAATTGGAAAAAACACCACAAACAGGATTCATAACACAAACCATGAGCAAAACCCACCCCAGCAAATTGGGCTGTGTCCTTTCCCTTTGGTTCTTGAATCCAGCAACCCAAAAATCACCCAGAGTCCCCAAAGTCCAACACCCCCAAAGTCTCTTGGGTCCAGCAACCACCCAAAGTCCCAAAAGTCCAACAACCCCCAAAAGTCTCTGTCCCTGGTCAGTGCAGCCCCAGAGTAAAAGGGGGGCACGCAGGGTGTTAAGGGGCACCTTACGTGATCCGAGGCTGGCCAGCAGTCTGTCTCTCCATGGGAGTTCCGCCGCAGCCTTTACCACGAGCCAGTCCACTTTCCTGCCATCCCACGAACTGCTCCGCTCTACAAGCTGCTCCGCTCCACTCCACTCCGCTCCGCTCACCGACCTGTGAGCCGTTCCAGCCGTCCCCGCAAACAGCTCCGCTCGCCGTTCCTTGGGCCACTCCAACCGGCCCCGCAAGGCTCCACGCCGCTCGCTGCTCCTCCAGTCGTCCCCACAAATTGCTCCGCCAGCTGCTGAGCAATATAGCTTCAGGCTCCCCCACTAGTTAACACAGCACTCAGTGATCTCAGCTCTTAATAACATCAGCTCTTTTGTGATTTCAGCTCTTAGCGATTTCAGCTCAAGTATAGTAGGGGAGCCCCAGTGCTGGTGCACCATTAGCCCAAAGTGAATTCAGCTCAGCAGCCTGTAACTAGACTCCTAAGGGAATCAAAGTTAGCTCTGACATTCAACAGTGGAGAGAGGAGGCAGTGCAATTGGTGTTTCAAACCCTCAGAGGGGGCCCATACCATCAGGTACAAATACCTGTCCCCATCCTCTCTCAATTCACTGGGTTTTGTAACCCATGCCCCTTGTCAAGCAAGTGCTACTTAGGTAATGGTGAAGGACTCACTCAGTCCTTCTGTCATACAACAGTTCCACTGGCCTTGATTCACAGAATCAGGGTAACAAAACTTTATTCTTCCTGCCCCAATAATAGAGAAACTGGGGATCCCACACCAGCCAAAGTAACCACTTTCAGTTGCTGTGTTTCATGCCAGGCGAGTGGGTGTGCCTATGCAATCAAGATCAGCCCCTGGAGTTCTTTTCCACACTCGCCATAATTCACTACCAGATGTCAGGGTAGAGCTCATCCTGACTCTGCTTACATATTATTCTGGGGATGTGTTAGGATGCTGTGGATTGGAATATTGGAAGGTGGAAGGAAGGTGAATAACAACTTTTAGCAGATGTTTCCCCCTCCCAAGATGGGCTACCTTGTTTGAGGTGAAAAGTTTAATACAGATGCATCCACTTAGCGAAAATAATCTGTCTGTCTATCTCTATTCTCTCTGGCCTCCTTCTATTCTCAACCTTATTGCACCCTGCAGAAGGTGATTGTGGCACATGTGCATTTTTTTTTAAATCCATTACTATGCATAAATACTAGTAACAAGCCTTTTTATATATCCAGATGGCTAGTGATTCTGTATTTGTGGGATAAAACAAGGACATAAACTTTCTCACTCTTCAAGGATTATGCTAATCTCCCTGGGGATCAAAAATATTATTTGTATTGCAGAAGCACCTACATTTGCCCCTCCATGCACAGACCTGTGCAACAGAGTAGGCTAGGTGCCCAATAATTTGGTCTGCTGGAAGCATGAGGTCATTGCAGGAGGTAACAGAGCAGACTTTATCAGTGATTTGCTATAGGATGGGAAATACTGGTTCTACCCCCACCCCAGTAGACATTTTTTTGTCCATCAAAGAGAAAGCTGTAATTTTGGAGACTAAATCCATTTTTTCCTGATATCTTGCATTTCTGTTGAAACAATTTGTGTAAAACACTGTAATTATTACTAAACTAGTGCATTTAGAGGGTGGTTGCTATGTAACTGTGACAGAATTATGGCCTACATACCCCATAAAAAACATAGCAAAAGCTTATCAGTAGGACTTTTGCCTTTCTTCTACTTTAGCGAACAAAGGAATGACCTCTTCACCTTTTATTTTTTTTTGCCACAGACTATTTTTCTTCATCACTTTCAGGAGCTTGCATCAATGTGTCAGCCTGTGATATTTCAGCAATCCCAGCGGCACAGTAAAGTGCACACAACCCTCCCCGCTGTGAATCAAAGCCTGCAGTAACCAAACAACACCATCTAGAAAGTTTACATTAGAAGCTGGACTTTGTTTGGGGTTATAAACACAACACCCTCCTCCACAGAGCCCACCTGCCCTCTTCAATATCTATGCATGTGAGATGTTTACAGAATTACCTATACCCACAGGTTTTTTATATCCCTGTTTTAGTGGGGGCAGGAGGATGGAACTGAGGCGAGGATTCTAATTTACTAGCCATCAGTAAAAGAAAAATATTCAGAAGAAGCCATTACATTTAGCATGAAAAGAGACTGCAGAATCAGTGTAGCACAGCAGGCATACGCCTCACAAGGTCTGGGAGCGAGCAACTTGTAAACCCACTCTCATATGGCTTAGGTTTTATTTGCAGTATTCAGAAAATTCCAAATTACATTAGCACGGTACATAGGCACCAGTCCAGTGGATCTCTTATAGCAGAGATAAAATGGGGTCTAAAGAGCAGCCTATCATACAAAACTAAACCTTTGCAATTTTCCTACAGAATAGCCTGAACCACATCCCTTCACTCCTGCCTAAAGAAGATTCTCATCCTTGCTCAGGCTCCCTTTATAATACCCCTTAATGAGCTCATTACTACAAGTGGAGACTACTTGCCTTGCTTGAATGATTGTTAAAGAGGCCCAGCTGCTTTTGTAAAGATCTGTGCATATTTGGAAGGCATTTGTAAATCCTGGCCAGGACAATGAGGATTTGGAAGCACATTTAGATATCTTGTGCCATGGTGGTGGTGGAAGCATAGCTCTGTAGAATATAAAGAAGGGTAGGTGTATCTCAGTCCTAAAAGGGTTCTCCTGTTAAGTCCCAAAGTGTTTGTACTCCCCATCCCATTGTTATTGCAGTAACTTGCCTAACTTTTATGCAGTTTGAAAATCACTGAAATCCAAAAACCTTGGGGATATAATAGATGGGGAGTATGGGATCCACAAAAGCCAGCACACTAGATAGGGAGCCATCTCAACTAGTCAATAGGAGGTGTCAATGTGAGGGGTGTGTGCTAAGCCTGGCCCCTCTCAGGGAGCTAGGTGCCTGTTTGGACTGGAGGGAGGTGCCTATCTTTGCTTGGGAGTCCAGGGACTCTCCTGGAGTCATCAGCTGGAATGGCAGTTACACGTGCCTAATGCCATACAAAATGGCTCACTATGGAGAGGGAGCGATAGCCTCTCTATAAACCTTTAGCCTAGTGGTTAGGGTCCTCACCCAGGAGATGAAAGACCCTAGTTCAATTCCTTCTTCTGCCTGATGAGAAGGGATTTAAACTCCCACCTCTCAGGTGAGTGCCCTATAGAGTCATACTCACTCTCTCCCTTTGGCCCAATGCATATTTAATACAATGGAACAATTTACTAGGAGAGATTGAGAGCTCTCCCCATCAGATTATCCTCTAGCCTAGTTGTTAGGGAATACATGAAAAGTAGGAAACCTGTATTTAGGTTCCTTCTCCTTATCAGGCAGAGAGGGGAAATGAAGTGGGGTCTCCTGTGTCCTAGGTGAGACTTGCTGCAGAACCAGGGACAGAATCTTCTATCTCTCAGTCTAGTTTGACACAAGCTCTGTTCATTATTCTGTAAAACTGTCATGGTATATTTTGTAATAATTATAAATAAGAGAACTAAAATCCCAGATCCATGCTCCTCCCCAAATTTGGGTTGGAGGTATGTATGTTTCAGAAAACTGCAACCAAATTTGGTTGCAAATCATTAATGCTATGCATAGCATGGTCCAAAATGGAAAGCAATGATAGACACTGAAGTTGCAAACTATTTAAGCTAGGGTGACCATATGTCCTGTTTTGGCTGGGACAGTCCCTTTTTTAAGAACTGTCCCAAATTTTTTGACAACTGATCAAGTTGGCAAGAACAAATGGGACAAATGCTCACTTTCATCAAAAAAGTGGGGTGAGGAGGAACATGTGTGTGGGGGGTGAATGGTGATGCTAGTCCTGTGAAGGTGGGCAAGGCAGGGCTTGGGCGAGCAGTGACACCAGCCCCAGCCTTGCGCGGGGGTGGGGAACAGGCAGAGCTTGGGCAAGCAGTGATGCCAGCCCCATGCAGGGTGGGGAGGGCAGCGCGGGGGGGCTCTTGGCAAGTGACGTGGGCCAGCCCCACATAGGGGGATGGCTCAGGCTAGCCCCATGTGGTATCCCATTTTCCCTTGGGGAAATACAGTCACCCTAATTTAAGCATGAATGAAAATAGTGGAACTCTGACCCATGTATCCCCCAAGTAAAATCTGCAAACCCCGAGACTTTGATGGTAGAACTGCAGAGTAAGGAATAAAAAAAAAATCAGTTTTTCAACCCCTATCTCTCTCACACACACACAAAAGACATACAAGAAATGAAGTTAAAAATTGGGGGAAAAAAAGGTTGTCAAGTTTCTATCATGAAATGAGGTGGAAAAAGTCATTTCACAATAGAAAGGACCAGTATTGATGTGAAGCTGCAATCTGTAGGACCCTAAATCCAAATGAGCTGACTAAATTCCATTAGATCTGGTAGAAGAAGAGAAGGAAATGTGATCTGGATTTCAAGTACCCCTGAAAAGCTAGGGCACAAAGTAGAAAGAAACTGTCTCTTTCATTATCTTTCAATAAAATATTTCCAAAATCTTTAAGTGAAAATCAATAGCAAGAAACATTGGATTATTTTTGGACCAATATCTCATTGTAAATTTTCTCCTGAAATCTTTAATTTCTTCTACTCATCAAAGCCATAGGAGCTTATAGGGCCGGCTCCAGGCACCAGCAAACCAAGCACGTGCTTGGGGCGGCACATTTCCAGGGGCGGCATTCCAGCCAGCCTTTTTTTTTTTTTTGCGCTTGGAGTGGCAAAAGCCTAGAGCCAGCCCTGGCAGCAGCAGCGCGTCCTGCACAGGGGGCGCACTGGGGCCTCTTCTGTTCGCGTCGGGGAGCAGCGCCCGCACCTTATGGATGGGCGGGCTCCGAACGTGGGACACTCGGGCTGGGAGCTGACCGGCGGGGCTCTCGGAGCTGCCTGCAGGTGCTGCAGGGTGGCCACCCCTCAGCGCCGCAGCCAGGGCTGGGTGAAGCGGGCCGAGCCACCCAGGGACTACAGCAGGGAGGCCAGGAGCAGCAGCAGCAGCGGGGCCATAGTGGGGACCGGTGCCCGGGTCGCTGCCGTGTGGGGCCCACATCCTGCTCTCCGGGGCTTTGCTCCCTCTAGGGCTGCCCTGCCCCGGCTTCTCAGCCCTCTGCCGGGCGGTCCCCCGGCTCTGCCTTCCCGGGTCCCAGCTGGAGGGACCCTGAGCTGAGGCACAGCCCGGGACCCCTGCTGCTTACCCTGACCCTGCCAGTGCCAGACCGGCTGGAGGCAAGGGGAGGAGTGAGCAGAGTCAGCACTGGTTGGGGGAAGCCCAGGGCTGAGGCAGCAGGGAGTGCGGGTGGGGTGGGGGGGAGAGCCCAGGGTTGGGGCGGTAGGGGGTGCGGGTGGGGGGGAGAGCCCAGGGCTGGGGCGGCAGGGGCTGTGGGGGGAGGCCAGGGCTGGTGTGAGGGGCAGCCAAATATTTTTTTTGCTTGGGGCGGCAAAAAACCTAGAGCCGGCCCTGGGAGCTGATTCTACTTTTAGCAGTTCTCTCTCAGCTACCATTAACTTCAGCAGAAGCCACCTCCCATGCAGACCACACACCCACAAAAATTAACCCTTAACTCTGTTGCAGAGTGGGCACCAACAGCCAGCAGCTTTTACTTTGAATTTCCAGAATTTTGTAGTTCTTGTGTCACAACTTTATCATTTCTTCTATGCCAGTGACTGAATTTAAAATCCCTGATTGTATTTTAAATTTTAAAGAGGCTATAAACTGTGCATATTAATCAATCAATGGACCAGAGAAGCTTTGTGAGGTAGAGATCTGTTTAGGCAGATATTGATGGGCAAGTTCCACTTGAGGTCACAGATTAAATCCATGGGCCTAAATCATCAGATTAGAGTGAGAATTCATCAGCCAGATAGTAGGAGAGATGGTTAGAACATTTTCATAGGGGAGGCAGCATGATCCAGTGAACGGAGCAATGGCTTGGAAGGTACTGGTGACATGGATTCTGTATTTGGTTCTGCCACTGACTCACTGTGAAATCTTGCAAAAAGCACATTATTTCCATGTGTCTCAGTTTACCTATCTGTGAAATGGGGATAACAGCTTTGTTAATGGCTTGAAATCTAAAGGTGGAAAATATTACATAAGGACTGGCCATGAATTTAACTATTTAGTTTGACCTTCCATAGTCAGAAATAATAGTATTCCTTCTTGGATTAAAGGGTCTCATCTAAAGTATCATTCTAATAGGACTTCTGACAGCTGATTGGTGACTTATATAGACCAAGTCTTAGTAGATGTGTATTCACATCACAAAAACAAAAAACAACAAAAAACAGCATTATCACAGTCAGCAGCCTTGGCTGTCTTCTCAGAGTGGACAAGTCCCGAATGAGTATAAAAAGAGAACATCCCTCTCACTCAGACACAGAGATGGAGCCTCTAGAGGTCAGGGATGAGATACACTGGAAGGAAGCATGTACTCTCACTGCCTGACATGCTTTGTTCTGCAGTTACTGTAAAGGACTTTACTTTCCAGTAGCTTTCACAGGCACTAAAATTCACTCTAAAAGGAAAACGCATGTGAATTACAGTATGCAATAGAGCAGAACAATACTAAAAGGGCACTGTATGACTGAAAGTGTATTTAGGATATAAATTATGCACATTCCAAGTAGTACAGTAAACATAACTCTTTGTACATATGTGCAGTTGCTTCTTTTCAAAGTTCAATATCTTGTTCATTTTTTTTTAAATTACAAAGTAATTGGACAATATTGTGAAGCAGAATTTGCAAATACCTTTCCCAGTATTGACCAGGTCTGATATGGAGCAAGCATCTGCCAATTTCATTATTTTAAAACAAGTTATTTCTACAAGGACTAAAAATTATCAGGAACAGGTAAATTATTTATTACTATTGTTTTAATTCCCTACTCTTCTTCCACTGCTCTGTGCAAAGGAATGAAATCTTGGAATAACGTGCAGTGAAGCAAAGTGAAGGAGGAAGCCATCTCTACAGGATGGTCTTCTTTGTATAGTTTCATAAAGCAGCATTAGCTCCTGCTTTGCACTCGGCTAAAACTCTTACAGGGGTCACAAAGTGCAGCAGTAGACTGGCCAGCCAGCAGGCTGGCTGTCAGCAATCTGTGCTGCCATGGCTCAGGAAATGGGCAGAGCGCAATGCAGAGGGATCGTCCCACTTTGCAGCTGGCTGACCTCTTAAGGATTGGGGCACTGTCATCAAGTGCGTGTCTGTCCTTCCTGCTTGCTTCATGCCCCTACTGTTGTCCCAAAGACCAGGAAAAGAATGTCTGTTACACCTCCATGGCTATTCAAAGCAGTAGAAGTAACATGCAGGGTGAGGTGTGAAATCCATCTACCAACCTCCCTACCCCATCTTGCAGCTTTTTATAAATTATTGACTTCAGTGTAACTACGCTGATTTATATCAAATGACTATCTGGCCATTAATGTCTTTATGTATGTCTACATACCTACATTACCAATGCGCAAAGGGCTAGCCCTGCAGAAACATTTTGTTTTACTAACTTCTCTTTAACCTCAGGGGCTTTAAACAGATCTTTTAAATAAAAAAATATATATATAAAAGGGAGAGAAAATAGGGTCTTGCAATTTGATAGGTGTAATTTTCTCCCACCCTTTCAGGTACTTTCACTACAGGCATATCCCACACAGTATGCTGCTGAAGTCAAAGTGCATTTTTCTTGCAATTTGTCTGCTGGATTTTTATAAACCATAAATTGTCACTTTGTCACTCCGCTGACTGACAGCCCATCCCACACTGAGCTGCAATATCCAGTTTTTTAAACTGACAGTATATTACTGTCTGGCATCAGCAAGTCCCGATTGATTTGAGTTGTAAATTAAATGCCCTGATGGTTGTAATATGGTGATTTATCACTAGAGTCAATGTAGGTTTTTCTTTGCAGTGGATATAAGCATGCACAAAAAATAACAATTCCCGAGGGTCACACACAGAGTGTGAATTTTCCATAATTTTCATGGAAACCACAGCATGAAGCCTGCCCACCTGGGAGTTTCAGGGAAATAAAGTTATGAAACTAGAGGATATCAATTGTGTGCAATGCAGACCCTGTAAAAACCTCTATCTGACAAGTCTCATGTTTTTAAATACTCAGCCTGATTCAAAGGTTCTTGTGTGCAGCCCGTAAAGAGTTCCTTTTAAAATTGATTTGGGCTAGTAACTGAAGCAAGGGACACATAGAGGAAAAGCAACAAGAGGCATTTTTTATTTTTTTAAAGGGATGCTGACAACTTACATATAATATATCTTTAAATGACACAAGATGAAATCCTGACCTCATTGAAGTCAATGTCAAAACTCCCATTAACTTCATCAGGGCCAGGAGTTCACCCACATTTATTTATTGGTATTATTTTTAATACCTTATTTTTTTTAAATGAAGACTTAAAATGTAACTGAATTTGCATGATCACTACTGATTTCCAAAAAAGTAGACCGAGATTGATTTCTTTTATAAATTAAAATAAATATATTTTTCTTGGTTTGGATTTTAGGTGTAGTAAAGCTTTTCCTATGTTTGTTTGTTTTTGGTTCCTCCCACCCCTGCATAAAAATCTACATTTCGGGCCTAAATACCCCAATATCATTCCTCTAAGCACAAGTCATTATTTTAATAGGTTCCAACATGTGTTTCTCTCTCTCTCTCTCTCTCTCTCTCTGTGGCCAAATATAAGCTGCAGTGTTTTGTCTGGCTTCCTCTCACTTCACACTTTCTTTTGCCAATGTAAAGAAACAGTTCCACCTTTTTATGTGAAAGAGGTTTCAGAAGAGATAAAAAAGTTGGCTGAGCATTCAAATGGAAAGTCATGAATTCAAATCTCCATGGAAAACCTCCAGTACCATCAATCTCCTATTTTCACTGGTGGCCACTTGAATATAAAAAGCAAGAACCTCCTCATTGTGACAGATTATTGGGAAATCATCTATCTTGCTGAGAGGGGAAAGGATGGGTGCCACTGACTAAAACTGAGGGAGGCCAAACAGGGAGGAAAGAAAGGGGCTCTTTATGAATAACCGCAGTTTATGTTTGTCAGATTTTCAGGAGCACGGGCTGAGGCTCATAAAACCATTGACCTTGCAACCCAAGATTAAGTTGGAATGTATATGAGGTTCAGTGTGACTATTTCACTCACTCAGCTCTATAATTGTATAATTAACATTTAAACTGCAGCTTCTGCAAAGTACACAGGACTGTATGAGCATTTCTCTCCAGTATTACAGTGCTTTCTGCTTACTATGTACCTGTTAATTGCCAAAGATAGTTTGCTCTTCCTATACACAGAAAGGACTAGGAAGACTGTGTTTCTTGTTTCGTCATCTAGCAGAAGAAAAAGGTGTGAAAAAGATTAGTTATGATATTTCCCCCCCTTTGAGCTCAAAGTAAAATTCCACGTTACAATTAAAAGAAAGAATGCCGGCCTTAGATGTACAGTTTATAGACAGAAGTACAGTTGACAAATTAAAGAGACACTGATTAAAATAATTAAATGTCTGAATATAACTAAACACTCTGCCAACAATGAAAAAGTAATATTCAGTCATCCTCTGTTTTAGTAACTTTGTCTTTCTAGATTAAAGCTGCTATTAAAAAAAAGGGGGGGAGAGGGGGAATCCCAGCCAAAATCCATCCTTCTTGTGCCTGAACTAGCGGCAGACAAGTACATCAAGGGCATCAACCATCGCTATAAAATCTTCTTGTTTCCTGCACTGAAAGAAGGGAAACATATGAAGAAGAATGAGGCAGAAAAATCTTGGTAATATAGAGAGCTGAACAAATAGTTTGTAACAAGTAATGCACTGGAGAAATTTAATTTTCTTTTCTCCTGTTGGAATATTGATGAGCAGAGTGTGATTTCCACTAATTTATTTGTTATCCATAATTATTCAGCAAATGTTTGGGGAATGTTTAAATTGTGAATTGACCAGTTAAATCACATGGTGTTGTTTATGTTCCTCAACTGGATGAGCATTCAAGTGCTTCAGGCATGAATGCTTGCAAATGTCAGAGTCAGTTTCTGTGAATACTCACGTATGTGACTTTGAAATGCACATTCTGTGAACATTCATCCCAGTAAGACTCTGGCTATCATCCACAGAAACAAACACAAAAGGAGTATTAAGAGATCTAAGCAGAACCCATTGTGTCCATTCACTCCTTGGTTTCCCTCCTAAGACTATCAGCAGAGACGCCATAGTAATAGTTTATGTGAGGTGGACACCTGCCTGCTATAATCTGCACTGAGAACTATTAATTTCTTTCTCACACGCCACCATGAAGGCTATCAAATAGTAACAACATTCGAACTTGGGTAACTTGAACTGTGTTCGACCAATGTCATAGAGGTTTGGGGCCTACAGATTTTACCTCAATCTTACTAATGTGTAATATAAGCAGAAGTCTTTACTTGCTGACTCATTGCCAGGTTCCTTCCCTTCACCCTGCCTCAGCTGACATTGTGTTACCCAGTTCAACATTCAACCCACTAGAGGTCTCCATAACACCAAGCAAACCAAAAAATGAACATCATGAAGTCAGAGGTGATCAAGCTCAGAAGAGAGAAAGAGAGACAGGCTGTTTGAGAGCAGGAGCAGCAAGGCATAGGCAGTAGCCTGGGTGGTGGATGCAGAAGGAAGGCTGGGTACCACAACTGTGAGTGAAAGCTGACAGGTGGGAAAAGAAGTAGCCTGTTGCTGATGCAGAGGTGAGAATTTTAAAACAATAGATACATGTTCAAAAGCTCCAGTGTGACTTAGGGGCCTAAGTCCCCATTACCGAAGTCACTGTGGCACTTTGTTACTTCATGTAATCAAATGTTACTTCATGTAATCAAAGAAGATCTGACCACTCTAGAGCTGTTGCCCCTAGAGTGTGGATTTGCAGAACCTCCTACCATGTCTATGGAAATCACTTTAGTCTATAGGACAAGTCTCCCTCTAACTGGCTTCCCTTTTCCATTTCCCATCTCTTCTGGGGAAGGGCAGCCAATCACAACTGCTGAACATGCTGAGGGACAGACTGGTCCTTCAGCACCTGCAACAGGAAGAGACCTGTCCCCACTTTCCCCTGCAAACACAAGACTGGAGTATTCAGTCCTGGGCACTGAGCGCTGTCTGGGGAAGCTGTTTATCTTGCTGATATGCTCCAAATCCTGCTAGCTATGCAGCATTTTCTTTGACAGCCTGCTGCTTCCCCCCTTCCTGGCTTAGAATGTCAGGATTCTGTTGTTGCCATTTATGATCTTCCCTGAACTTCCCTAGGCAGGATTTCAAAATGAAGTGCTGGGCAGAGGGAGGTGATATGATATTTAAAAACAAAATGCCTGGGGCGATTACAATGGCATTCTGGGATCTTGTTCTAGCTGCATTACTCTCTGCCCCATTCATGCTGATCTGTTCTGGCTTTATAAATTGACATCTATACACGTTTGCACTTCTTTTCAGCCGGTTCTTGCTATAAAGATGTTGGTAGATACTCTGAGGGCCTAGTTTACTCTGCAACACTTTTTACTGGTGTCACTGTAACCCAGTGGTGATTGTATGCTACAGGTTCCCCTTTGTCTCCAATCGTTTTAGGATGCAAGTGTATTGCAACCCTAGCTGTAGAAGTTCATGTGTTTTAGCTCTGGAGGTCCCCAGTTCAATCCATGATGTGGTGGTCAAGATGGTAAATGTTACTCTAATGTATATGAAGCACAGAACCTAGCTTGGCTTTCAGAAGGCTGGATTTGCAGGGCTAGCAGTTAAAAGAAATATCTTTTCACTTGTAAACTGAGCACATTTAATCTGTAAGTCATGGGGAGACAAGACCATTTTTACTGAGACACTGTTAAGAGTAGAACCACATTTTAAGTGCCCAAGGTCACACAGTGAGTCAATAGAAAAGACTAACTATACTAAACAATAGATCAGACTGCACCCACACACATAAAATGTGCAGCCACCATTTGATTATGTATTTTAATGAAATGGTTGTTTCTATGTGATTTGTGTTTCTCTTCCACAGCGTTTGCAAACTGTTGAAAGAAAGCCCATACGGCAGCTCTATCTGTCACTGTTCATTTGAGATGAATACAAGATAATGTCTGCTAATACTCTCTGGGTCTGTTTTCCCCTGGATGTGTTAACACTGAATCCTGTTAATGGAAGTGGTAATAACATGCATACTTTATGCTAGAAAAGATCTTGAACTGATTAAGATCCCATTAACATTTCAGCTGTGACTATATGATCTTCTCTCCTAATCCTGGATGACTGTTCACCATAGACCTCGCCCATGTGCCAGTCTGCTTCCATATGACATGTAAACTTCAGCTTCTGCATCAGGTGTACACTGCCCACTCTGGCTTAAAATTGAGATGGAAAAGCTATGAATACGAATTGGGGTCTTGCACTGATTTCCTCTGGAGGAAAAACAAAGAAACAAACAAACAACCCTCCCAAAAAGTTACAAATACTGAAATACTGTAGATCACTCCCCTGCAGTCCTCCTCCCCCCCCCACCCCAACTCATTATAACTCAAATGTTAATGACTCCACAGAAAACATTTAGGGAAAAAACTTGGGTACCATTATGCAGGTGCATTAAAGAAGAGAGCAGGGACAGGGAGAATGGACCTCCCATTTTTCACTCACTTATGACTCAGGTAAGGTCCAGCACTCCCTTGGTTGCTGGGAATGAGCATACCTGGTGATGTTTTGGAGACTCAAGGGGAAGAGCCCTGCAAGGTTGTGGCACTAACATGTGTCTGCAGATGCTGGAGGAAGCACACTGAGCTCCTTTGCAAACAGCAAATATGAGGTATTCTCTTTTAGAACATTCCACCGGTGCTTCCTGAGACATTGTGCCTGGGTCTATTCTGCATAGGCAGAATGATTTGGAGTATCTCCACTCAGCTCTAGCAGCTCCAACTTCTATCTCCAGCAATCCAGCAATGAGCAAGACCACATTACTCCCCACAGATTTCTGCAAAATCAGGCATCCCAAGGAATACCTTTTCAAATTATATAACTGAAGCAAAAAATCAACATTGAAACTACATGAAACTTGTTGATTTGTGTTCATGGTAGTTCAAATTTAGATTCCATAGGGCTCAAACCCCTTTTGGTTTTGAGCTTAATGGACCCAACAACTTGAAGTGACACAACCAAAACTGCATGTTTTCAGATTGAAACTACATGGAACTAATGAATGCTTGAAGCAGAGCCCCAGTTACACTCAAAATGAAGCCCCGGTTTCTTTTAAAATTCAAACCAGGTTCTTTAAAAGTTGCATGAATTTCTGTAAACCTTACAGAAAAGCTAGCCTAAATTTTTGGGGTTGAATTTGTAATTTAATTTCTCTAGGAAAGTATGCACAGCCCAATCAGTCTTTTATATTTTTATTGTTGTAGGTACAGAGAGAAAATATTTAAGAAAGTGTCTCCTCTTTCCAAAGCAAACTCTCACAAACACAGAGAGATTAAAAAGATCTGATTGTTCAGCCACTCTGTTCCCTTGCTAATTGCAGGATTGTTCCATATACAATATATTTTCTAGAGTTTTGTCCAGTCCACTTTGAAGTCTCAAGGGATGGGATTTTCCTTCCCACACACAAAAATGAAAAATCAATGATACCAGAGGTTGCCTGACTATTGTGTCATTCTCATATTTGATGTCTTTATTTCTCAATGAGTTTTTTTCCTTAAAGAAGGCACCTGGGTCATCTTCTGACAAAGCGAAAAAGCAAGGGCTAAATGGATTGTTACTTGTCTGAACAGCAGTCTCTCTCATCCGCTCAGGGAACACAGAGTGAAAATATTTACTCACAAGCTCTGTTCCAGGTGCAAGTTGGCTAAGTAAAACCTTGTATTCTTGTCTTAGTAGTAGGAAGTCTCTGTAAACAGTAATGTTATAATTTGGCCACTGACAATTCCGGAAGAAAAGCTGGGAAAACATAAAGACATCTGCTTGGTGGAAAGGCAATAAAATATGTAAATGTCCACCACCTCATACAGTGTGCGCAGCCAATCATCATGGACTGGCATTTATTTCTTCTGATACATACCTTCCTTCCCCAAGTGATTTATGAGTCTATTGTAGTATTATATCCCTCCTTAAACCCAGCCTAAATACACTTTTGTTTCATAAGATTTACTTATAATTCAAGATCTGATTTCTTTCATTATTAATTTATTTTTATTATCCCCAAATTCTAGTTCTGATTGGCCAATCATTTAAGAATAAAGACCAAAAAAATGGCTTTTTGCTTAAGAAACATATTGCTAAATCATTTTCATTTAAACCAGATATACTTCTGGTATGGTATGTGGATTAAGGAATTTTATACTGCAATTATTTATCTTCAGGCATACAATCCTAGAAATGAGAAACCTAAATGATCCATATC
Source organism: Terrapene triunguis (assembly GCF_002925995.2). Classification (NCBI taxonomy): domain Eukaryota; kingdom Metazoa; phylum Chordata; order Testudines; family Emydidae; genus Terrapene; species Terrapene triunguis. The sequence goes on from NW_020664447.1 coordinate 24,191,031, forward strand.
AATATATATACCCTCCCCCCCAGTCAATGCACAATTATTGTATACAGTATATTCTTTAATGCTTATGCACTTAAATGTTAAACGATTCATGTTTCCAGCAACTTCCATTTGAACACTGTTTCATGGTATAGAATAGATCTTGTCACTAATACATTTTATCTTGATATTCAGCCTGACTGAATTTTAATGCTTAATTTTATCCCATTATTCCTAATTATAATACCTTATACCACTCTGGCCAATTCATTGCAGTCCCCATTGAAATGTTTGCATATTTATTCTCAGTCAAAATAAGCAGAACATATTTAAGTTATTAGAGCTCTGGAATATATGTAAGACCCGTGCATGGTATTCTGCATTTGATTTTAGTTTGCCACAAAAGCAAGCTAGGAGCTGGAGGGTGTGATTTATTAGAAAAGATTAGCAAGATAAATATGTGTAATTTAACTAAGTGACAACTAAAAGGGGGCAGTGCAACAGTTTATGAAGTTTTGAAGGGCACTAATAACAAGGAGGGGTAAGAATTATTTAGAGTGACATGAGTTATAAGTAGAAGTAATGGGATTAATTTAAGAAACGGAACATTTAGGCTGAATATCAGGATAAACTCCCTGACAGTAAGATCTGTTAGGCAACAAAACAATCTGTCAGGGGAAGTAGCTGAAATCCTATGGCTTGGGATGGTGCGAACTAGACTGGGCAGTCACTGGAAAATGTGCTAAAGGAAACAATCCTGCACTGGCAGTGACATACATCGGATGATCTAGTCCAGTAGGCATTTTCCATCTCTAATTTCTATGACTTTGTGGTAGTTCAGGATGTGGTCATGTGCATGATTAAATTCTCATTTTGGTCTGTGATTGTTCAAGGCCTGAATTTACCACCTTTACTCATGCTGAATGGCACCTTGCTCCATGTTGAGTGGTTCCATTGGACTAAGTGGTCTAGATTTAACAGAAGGGCATAGCAAGTGCAGTTTCACCACCAGGAGTATGCCAAGGGAAGAATTGTGGCCCAAGGTCTCCAATTTCCCTCTTGCTCCTGAGGTTTAATACTTTATTGCTAGCATAGACTATAAATAACTATTTATGGGTACGCTGGCTCTCGAGTGGTGGCTGGTGGGATCCAGGGCTCCTCCCAGCTCACTTTCTCCAGGCAAAGAGTAATAATATGTATAGACCAGTGGGCCCCAAATTGTGGGATGTGTCCCCTTAGGTGGGCATGGAGGAACTTTCATGGGGGGTGCAGCAGGGCCCAGGCCAGCCCCCACGGGAGGTAAGGAAGGAGCACCACCCAGCCCCGCTCTGCCCCCAGCTCTGCCCTGGCTCCCACCCACCCCCAGCCACAGCCCTAGCTCCTGACCATGGCTCCACTTCCAGGACCGGCCTTGACCTCTAGCACCTGGCCCTGCACCCTGCCACAGCTCCAGATGCCGGCATGGCTGTTGCTCTGCCCCTGGCTGCAGCCCCAGCCCTGTCTCCAGCCTCAGGCCCTGACCGTGGCCCAGCTGCAGCTCTGCTCCTGACCCTGTCTGCAGCTCTGCTCCTGACCCTGCCTGCAGCCTCAGCCCCCAGCCTCAGTCACCAGCCACGACTCCACTCCCGGCCCCAGCCCTGCTCCTGTCCCCAGACTTGCCCCCAGCTGTGGCCCCAGCCTCGGCCCCTGGCTCCCGGCCTGCCTGTGACTCCAGCCCCAGCCCCAGCCCCTGGCCCTGACCATGGCCCTGCTCCCGGCTGCAGCTTCCAACCTTGTCGGGGGTTGAGGGAGGCGTGGACAGGAGTAAAAGGGGACGAGAGGTAAAAACTTTGGGGATCACTAGTATAGACCCTCTTACATCTGCATGGCCGTACTAAAGGTCTGAGTAGACTGAGTAAGAGGTTAAAAGTGTGCAATCCAAATCACAGTCTAGCTGAATGGTATTATTCGTTGTGAGTAAGGGAGGCAGAATGGTGGTGATCAGTACTAGGGTTAAACATCAGTGGCACTTTTTCTTATCCTATTTCTGTACGATGAGTCATCCTATAAAAGTGAAGGCGCTGCTTGTTGATAGAATCCAATATATTTTCTCAATCAAGCCCTGATATTAAGTATAGTTAAACCAAGTATGCTTACAAATGCTGATGATCTCATCTGACACAGGAGTTAAGTTTCATGTTGTGTGACAAACTACAAATGACTAGCCTATCTGCCTCTTCTGTAAACTGGGAGAAAGAAGCGAGCAGGGAGTCAGTTTCAACTGAGAAATTACTCTAGTATTTCTTTATCCTCAGCCCCTTCTCCTTTGGGCAGCTTTGTAATGCTGTCTATGTGACACAATTTAACATTGCTGCAATTTAAATTATGAAAAGCATATCAGCAGTTGAATTAGCAATAGCTAGTAATCTAACTGGCACTGATATATGCCATGGGTGACACATAAAAAATAGTCTCTAGTGAGCTAGATGCTAATTACACACAGAGTTAATTCCATATAACTGTCTATGGCAACTATATTGTATTCAGTGCAGTTGTAGTCGGTCCCAGGATATTAGAAAGACAAGATAATATCTAAATGCCCCAAGAACAACATGTGGATGAAACCAATCACTATGCTCTCAAATGAACTCACACAGGAAAATAATGAAAGACACAAACACCCTATCACCTATGGGTGAACATTCTTCACAAAGCAATCACTGTATATCTGACCTATCAGTCCAAATCTTCAAAGGAAACCTGTGCAATCAAAAGATGAGGCTGGGAGCTTAAATTCATTATTCTGCTAGACACTAAAAGTGATGGACTGAAGAGACAGAGTGTATTTATGGCTTATTACAACAATCTGTAATCCACTAACCCCCTCTTTTTGTTCTATGAGTGCAGAGGTGTTAACTGGCCACTCTATCTTGAATCGCCCCTTACAATATTTTGTAACTACTTATGCTAAACAATCAGTTCCATCTTGCATTTTACTGTGATGCTGGGAGTTGCTTTCCCAGACCTGAAGAAGAGCTCTGTGTATCTCAAAAGCTTGTCTCTCTCACCAACAGAAGTTGGTCCAGTAAAAGGTATTACCTCACCCACCTTATGGTATGATGGGTAACTATGCCAGCAGGGTGGAATAGCAAGTAAAGAAAGGGGATTGCAGAAACTATTGCAATTTCAATTACAATACACCAGGGGCTGACTGAGTGTCACAAACTGGGAAACGAGAAAGCAATTTTCTAATTGCTGTGCAATGGGTAAAGATTTAGGACTTTTACTTAGAGCAGTGGCCTTTGCTTGGATGAAAACGTGCATGGCTCTTTATCAATGAACAAGGCTTGCAAAGACTCTAATTGAACAGACTTGGCAGAGATAATACAGTCTAGGCACTGGCAGGAAGTCTTCATAGCTATCAGCAAGGACAAACTCCAAAAAGTTAGAATTTCAGTAGGAGAAGAGCCATTTGTGAATGAAATATACTTGTTCTCATCATTTTTACCTGCAATATGTCTTTAGGAGACAGTATGTTTAAAATGATCAATAGAAAGTATTGCTAATATTTGGAGTGTTGCTAATTTATTTTGCGCTACATTCTGTCATCCTTTTTTACACTGAGAAGTTCCTTACTCTACAAGTTGTCACTGCTCTCAGTGAAACGGTTTAAGGAATAGGGTACATTCAGCATGACTAACAGTGGCCAAATCTAGTCGCGCGTGTGTGTGTGTGTGTGTGTGTGTGTGTGTGTGTGTGTGTGTGTGTGTGAAAGAGAGAGAGAGAGAGAGAATAAAATTAGTGGTGATGATCTACTGACCACAAGACCTCATTCAGGAACAATCTACATTAGAAAAGGGACAGTAGTTGTGTTTGTCTCTCCATTGTTTTGGGGCCAGATTGGGAGTTGGCTTGTGCAGCCCCAGAAAGCAGTGAAGGGGGGTAAGACGCCCCATTATTCTCTGGTGTCAGCTACCCAGATTGCAGGTAGCAGTGTGTTGTGGAGTGCACCTGCCATTGAGCTACTACATCCCTTCACCCCATGTAAATGGATAGGAGTAGGTGGCATGGGGTGGGAGTGTGTAGAGCCTTGATCAGGGTACTTTTCCCATAAAGCAGGAGGTCAATGGAAGGCAGATTTTGACTCTCAGGGCTTGTCTATAGTGGGCCACTCATGAAAGTTAAGTTGAATCTAGGCATTGACTTAACACCTTTAGTTGCTTTATCTTAACTTTCCTATGTTCCCATGTGGACATGGCCACAGAGTGAGATTCTTCTTCCTGGGATGCTCCTGGACAGAACAACATTGCACAGCCTTTAATCAGGGCAAAGCTATGACTGACATTCTGGGCATCTGGGAGTGTGTTATTTTCCTTTAAGAATCATCTGTTTAATAGCAATTAATGACCTTTTTATTGGCGATCATTTTCTACTAATAAATTGCAAAATAAAGCATTAAAAGGAGCAGAAAACTAGAAGCCATTCTTAATTCTCTCTGGAATATAATACCAACATGTTGATCTCACCACAGTGTTGTATTTGTCAAATGTGCTGGATGCTGCTTCCATTGAAGTCAATGCCAAAACTCCCATTAACTTCAATGACAGCAGGATCTGGTCCATTGTCTAATGTTGTAACCCTTGCTAATGTGTTCACATTATTGATTCCCCCAGGGCATGTCTTTCATGAAAAAGGTGTCAGAAATTAGAGAGAAAAAAACAATCACCTTAAAAATCATAAGAGAAGAATTATTCACTCATTGTCTTCTTTCAAAGAGACAATGTTCTCCCAATCTAGAGATCTCAAGGAAGCAGGCAAGTAACAATAAACAAGAGCAAAGTTCATACTAGCCATAACCTCTGATAAACAATAGAGGTGCTAAATCTATTGGCTCTCAAAAATAAATAAATACAGAGATAAAATGCAAGAGTACAATATGCCTTCTCAGAGCTATGTTGAATCTGATGTGAACATAAATCCATGTATTCTGCTGTTACACCTAACAACTGGGTCATTTACAGTCCTCCTGGAATAGTTAAATTAACTGCACTGGGTAAATGGTCTTATGATTACAAAGGTCTTAATTTATGCAGGGCCTGAAGTGTATCATAGTTCACTAGTCATATGTGGACCATGGGTCAAATTCAGTGGCCATAGAAATGGTGACACAAGTTACACATCCATATAACATGGGTGTTATATGGGTGGAAGGGTGAGGTAATAACTGAAAAAGTAACTAACAGAAGAGTGAAAGATACAGTTCCCACACCATACGCTTTATCCCCCTTTCATCTCCATACAGAATAGCCTTCTGAAGCCTCAGGGGTATCTGCAGGGTTCCCACACAAACATTCAGAATTAGAGGAGCCTGGCATCGACACCGGACACAATCACTTTGACAACTCCCTAGTATAAACAGCAAAAAAGGACAATAGCTTTTCTTGACACTGACTGCATCAAGGCCTTGACACGCTAAGTACTTGTTTGATGCACAAAACAACCTGTCTTCTCAAGTTGACATATGTCTTTCTGTATCTGCCCCACTAACCGATAATACAATGCAGGGAATATTGGGTCCATTTCTTTCCTCGGCTGCTCGGACTTTTTGTGTGTGTCTGAAACATTTATTTTCAGTGTGTTAACATTGATTTCTGACTAAATTAATGAAAACATTGTACAACATTTTAATGATACAAAACAACTTGTAAGTTCTAATTCCATTTTTGTTAAAAATGTAGCGTGCATGCAACATTTTACGAACATGTCGTATTTGTATTTCTCTTCTAACGGTTCAGTAATAGCAAACATTGTGACAGATGCTGCTACCATTAAAGTCAGTGCCTAAACTCCCATTGACTTCAATGGGAGCAGGATTAGGTCCATTGTGTAATATTGTAACCCTTGCCTAAGGCACTGGAATGTTAATATATTCACAGAATTGATTCCCCCTTGGCCTGTCTCACATGAAGCATGTAAAATAATTGGTTATGAATATGTATGGTTAATACATTTCTCCCAGAATATTTGCACTTGTGTTTGGTAGAGTAACAGGATCTAACTGGACTTTGAAAACAGGAGCCCAGAGTGTGAGATCCTAATCACCTCAGTTCCACTTTTTAAAAGCAAGTTTAGGGTGCCCAAAAGTTTTCAGGTTTGGTCTTAAGGAAACAGAGAGCCTGGGAGGCAATAAAATGTAATTGGAGGCTGTGAGTCTTCTATTTTGCTGGGCTGGTAGGCAATACTCTGGGAGAAAAATTGCCTTCAACCACTCAGGAGTGTAACTCCTACAGCCATCGGTGGGAATTATGCATGCAGATTGGAGGGCTGCATGTTTGGTTCTCTAATCACACTGGAGTAGGAATTGATATCTTTGATTTGATTCCTCCTTCCTGACGTAGTATTAATAAAAAGACATTAGATGTTATTTAGCTTCTTCAGATGTTTGGTTTGCAGCATCAAGAAAATCAGCTTGCAAAGGAAGATAAAACACAAGCCAGAGCACTGGGGAAGCCAACTGTCTTTGATGGAGTTTGTGTGAATCACCAAAAGAGAAATTCTCGAAGTCCTTAAGTGTGTCTGTCTCAGCACCTATGAAAATAACCTTCGCCCTTTATTGCGCCCTCCCAGCCACTCCAGTAAATGCAACTGTCCAGCATATTGTGAAGAAACCTACATTTGACATAAATGATTTTGCAAACTCTCCCCCACCCATTAGATAGCTACATTTGCAGATAGATCCTTGTTCCTCCTCATCAAGAATCCACACAGCAACTCAGTAGTGAGCCTTGTGGGCCAGAAGGCTCAATAAAGTCACTTTCTCTTTAACATGGGACGGCTCAAAGAGTTGGTGCAATCTCAGATATTAAAATTTGCTTATCCAAAGGTTATTCTTTGCTATTTATAGTACCTTATATAAGTTTAGCTATTGGCAAGCTACTTTTGTTTTGGCCCAAATAATCTCTCTCTCTCTCTGAATATGGTCTCATGTTTTTTTGTGTACATGTCTATATTAGCTTCCACTGCCCCCACCCGACCTCCCACCTACTTTGTATTTCTTTTTATTCTCTCCATCAAATTGTATCTTTTCCAGGATGTATGAGTCAGAAATGGTGCAAGACAATCAAATTAGGACTAGCATGCTCCAGCTGCCAGAAAACCACCCAGCTGTGATTGATTAATAGCAAAATGCATCTGATTGTGAGGTTCAATCCCCCAAATTGCAGTTATTTAATATGATTCTGTCAGCAAAACCTTCTCAGCTGACAATCTTTATGGAACAGCGATCTGTTTTTGAGGATTACAAATACTTTATCAAAATATTTATGGCATGTTTCTCCTGAAAGATGATATCGTCTCTTTTTCAATAGATTAATGTCTTAAGGGTAACTGCAAAAGCTAAGTATACAGTGAGAAAATAAACTTTGAGATTTATCTAATTCACCAGCAAGTGACATAGCCCAGAGCCTGAGTCCATTTTTTATTGTCATAGGGGATATTAAACTAACATCAACACAACCAGAGCAGCTGTCGTTTTATTAACAAATTTAAAGGTCATGTTAAATCAAAAATAAGTAGAATTTAAAATGGTTAATTTGAGGTTGCAGCTTCCCTCTCCCCCTCCTCCTGATGTGCCAGCAACTTGCCTCTGTTTCTATGCCATTTTGAAGGGAATTAGAAGATATTTCCTGTCAGGCATTCATCTTGAAGGTACACAGATGCTTCAGAATATACAGTGACTTTTCCCGTTCGTATCAGCTAATTTATACAATTATTAGTATTCATTATTTATATTAAGGACATGACTAGGGCACCAGCTAAATCAGGCCCTCATTGTGCTAGGCATAAAGTAAAAAATAATCTCTGCTCCTAAGTCTCTACAATCATAAAGACAAGACAATAGATGGGCAACACAAATAAATGGAAGATGGGAAAGAGGATGAATAAAAAGAGCATGCTTTTGCATAGACTAGATGTGTGCACATTCTGAAGTTGTAAGAAGCTGATCAGTAGCAGTAATGCTCACTACCTGCCTAGTCATTATCAGATGGATGCTTTTTGTAGGCATCCTGGTAGGAAATGCCTTAGAGGTAAGATTGGCCATTATATATATATATATATAGAGAGAGAGAGAGAGAGAGAGAGAGAGATTAAAGCAAGTCCTATATGAACCTTGTTAAGAGAGCTAAGGCTTCACTTGCTTTTCTAATGGTTTGTACTGCAATGACTTTGATTTTCCCTCCCTGTGTAATACACATTTTAACAGATTCACATATTTGAGAGAGGAGGCTTTTTGTAGTTGTGTCTAGGAGGTATATAAAGAAATAATACTATAGAAGAAGCTTAAATAAACTTCTGGAAACCCAGGGTATCTTTCAGAAATATCTTGTATTTCACCAAGTTATTTCTAACTATTACTTTTTATTTTACTTGATTTCCCTTTTATCTTTTCCCATCAACATAGAACACTGCATAGCCTTCCACACCGATGGCCTCTTTCATACACTTATTGTTTTGAACAGGAACTAAAAGGGCAGTGTAAAACAATTGCATGCTCTTTTCTTCATAATTTTCTTAGATCCAGGGAAAAGAGATTATTTTTCAGTTCAGTTATTATATTTTAGGGAGATCACATTAGGAACATATATATTTATTAGAGAAAACAAATAAACAAAAACCTTTCCATATCCAGCACAGCATTCATTCACTGTTGTAACTTGTTACAGGATATGGCCTCTTTGAGGGGTTCCTGAAGGACATAAGTCCACACCGTGTAGAGGTTAAACATAGGGGTTTATTACACACAGCGCTGGCGGAGTGTCACCTGGCTTATTAGGCTCAGAGACACTGTCAATCAATTGTTTACAATAGAATATATAGATTTACCATGGGTGGGGGAAAGTGACGGGGTAGGCAGTTCCACACCCCCGGATAGGTTTTGCAGCAAGACAAGATAGCACAGTAGCCAATGGTTAACAGGTTACATAATGTCTCTGCCCATGGTCTCAAGTTAGCAAGTTAACATTTAATTCATACTTTGATAAAATGTTATTAGTTTAAATATATATATTGAATTCTGATTTTGGGTCCATAGGAATGGAGCAACTCCTTTGACTGTCCAACAGGTACATTCCTAGGGGTGAAAGCAAAGAAACAGTGAAAGAATATGGCAATAAAGATTGTCTCCTTTGTGTCTTAAGGCAGGCACTGGTCCCTGGGAAAGGGAGGTGGGAGGATGCCATATCTTATACTGACATGTGCCAACCTTTCATAAACTCAAGGTTGGATCTGTGGGAAGAACTTCTCCCTACAGAAGAAACTAACAACCAAAAGAGTGTTTCTTTGTTCAATCTGCAACTCTGAATAAGACACAATTATTTAGTTCTCAGCTCCAACACCTGGCAATTTGCTGACTAGGCTTATTTTAGCAAAACAAGTTTATCTGTTTACCCTAGCTTTCTCTTAGCTAATCACTATTTGCTAGGCCTCTGGTCCCTTGACTATACTCTGGACTTTGGGTCTGGGAAAGAGCTAGCACAATCCATATACCAGGTTGTTATATACAATGCACATAGATTTTAACCCTTCAGTTCCCCCCAGGGTGCCACCTGGAACTGGGGTACCACTGAGTGCCCCTGACCCACCAGCCTGGTCTCCCTCTCACAATGTGCTGCTGTGACAAGTTGCTAAGGTCTCTAAGCTTGCTCTTTCAATCAGCATACACACAGGTAGGGACACAGCCAGCTGTAGTAACAGGCAGACAGGCTCTCTGACCAGAACCCTGCATGGGAAGGCTATACAGCTAGGGCACTTACCAGCTTCTCAGGCGCACACCCCCTCTGGAGTAATTATACTATCTTGCACTGCACAGGGAACTGTACAGCATAAGCTGATGAAATTCGCCCCCTCCCTCAATGTGGAGAGGAATATACACAGCTTTCTGCCCAAAATTATGATTTCCACATACTGGTTTTAGACAACAACAACAAAACAAGTTTATTAACTACAAAAGATAGATTTTAAGTGATTATAAGGGATAGCAAACAGATCAAATCAGATTACCTACCAAATAAACAAAAATGCAATCTAAGCTTAAGATATTAAAGAGATTGGATATGAATAGCAAATTCTCACCCTAATTGTTGATTTAGGCAATTTGCAGAGATTCTTGAGGGGCCAGCTGCACTTGCTTGCAGCTTAAAAAACCCAGGTATTCCTTTCACAAGCTAGAAATCCCTCTAGCCTGAGTCCAACCCTTCTCCCCAGTCCCTTTTCCTCAGGTGTTTCCAGCAGTCTTCTTGGGCAGAAAGTCAGTGAAGAACCACAATGATGTCACTCCCCTGCCTTAAATAACTTTTGCATATGGCACAAACCCTTCGTCTCCAAGTTTAGTTCCCACGCCTTTCAGTGGAAAATACTGATATTCCAAGATGGAGTCCAGTACCAGGTGACTTGGTCACATGTCCCTGTAGGGTCACAGCAGCCATAACTCAGAGGCTGCTTTTAGCATCCTCAGGAAGGCTCCCAGATGTTCTCCCCAATGGCCCTTCCCAGCCAGCCATTTAGACTGATTGCATCCTGCCTAGTGGGTGTTCCCCAGGTGTAAACACATTTGTAGTAGATGCATAGGCAATATTCCTAACTTCAGATATGAAAATGATACATGCATACAAATAGGATAATCATATTCAGTGAATCATAACCTTTTCAATGATATCTTACATAACCTATCTTTCATAAAATACATCATAGTTATTCCTTAATCATATCATAATATTACTATGAATAATATGGGGAATAATGCCACAGCCTCAATACTGCAAATGATCTGTATGTGCCTAACATTACTCATGGGAGCAAATATGCATATATACATAAGTGTTTGCAAAACATGCCTATAAGTGGAGATTTTCAGAGTACAGGTGTCAAGATTGCAGCACTGGAAAAACTGTGCAGTGTACATATGATGGAGGCATAGGCACTGACTCTGTGGTTGCTCTGGGGCTGGAGCACCCATGGGGAAAAATGGTGGGTGCTGAGCACCCACGGGCAGGTACCCTATGAGCTCCTCCTATCAGCCCAGCACCTTCCACCTCCCGGTGGGCCTAACAGATCAGCACCTCCCCCTCCCCAGTGCCTCCCGCCCGCCGCGAACAGCTGTTTCACGGTGTGCAGGCAGGAGGCTCTGAGGGAAGGAGGGGAAGAGTGAGGACGCATCATGCTCGAGGGGGCGGAACTGGGAGGGAAGAGGCAGGGTGGAGGTGGGGGTGGATCGGGGCGGGAAGAGGCGAGGCGGGGGTTGGGCAGAGCCGGGGTTTGAGCACGCCCCGGCATTTTGGAAATTCAGCACCTGTGGGTGGAGGATTCTCTATTTGACAAAATAGAGGGAGGCAACACCTGCCCATAAACTAGATTGTGGCATTGGGCATAGCCCTGAGAAAGGGCTGGTGGGTAAACCACAATAATCCGTGAGAAACCCTCAGTGCCTTGGAGGCACCCTTCTGAAGCACAGTTCTTCAGGATCTCCTCTCTCTTGCTGAACTATGTGGGGTGAAATCTACTACATCTTTTTACAAAGTACGACATACTCCCTCTTGAGATGGGCAGGAACTGGATTTTTCATTTGACGGCAAATTCCACAATTTCAAAATTCTTTTAATTCCAAAAGAGAATAAAACAAAAACAAAACAAAAAAAATCAAAATTTCCTATGAAATAAAATTCTGAAAACAAAATCATTTTGGGCGGATGGAAACATTTAGTTCTGATAAAAAAAAATCCAGTCTGACTTCGACCTCTTTAAAGTATTTTTTTTAAATTTTCATATTTTAAAAATTCATTTTGAAAAGATGGTTTTAAAGTTAAAAATTAAAACTTTTTGTTTCAAAAATGCATTATCAAAATGCTTCTTTTCTTTTTTTCTAAATAAAATTTTGTTCAAATCAATACTTTTTTGAAATACTTAGATTTTGATGAAGATGGCATTTTTTGTAAAACAAAACATTTCAATGAACTCTGCTGGGAAATGGAGCCCTATTAATAAAGGCAAATAAAAAAGCCTGCAAATACAATGCTTTTTGGGCATTTCATGTATTTCTGGTCTGAAAAGTTCTACTGTAGAGGTGAAATTCTGGCTCCACCAAATTCAGTGGCAAACTTCTATTGACTACAATGAAGCCAGCATTTCACCCTCTGTCTTTTAGTATCTCTTGCACCAATTAATGTTATGCAATGACAGATCATTTTGTTTATTTCTAAGATTCAGTCTCTGGTGAACATCTTATTCACTCACACATTCACATTCCCACACAGTCTCAAATTCATGGAGATTTTCTAGTACTTTTCATTTTGACATTGACTTTAATTGGGTGTATCTCAGGCTTACAAATTTGAAGAGCGTTTCATAAAAGCAGGCAGTTTTCCCACCATGTATTTCTTTCTAAGCTGTCACAACTTAGCTCCTGCTAGCACTAGAATATTGTTTATTTTCGTGCCGAATACACAAATTAAAAACAACTAAAATCAGATTTTATGTATGGCTGAAAATGTGCTCACATTCACAGCATGCATCAGATGGGTGAATATGTAATTTTACAATACCAAACGGTGTGCAGTCAGAGTGTTTGAATGTGAGTTCAATACATTGTTCAGCACCAAAACAGGCAAAATTTATAATTTTGATATTCATGAAAAAAATGGCTGGAATGGTAAATTGTCCCTGTTTTAGCTGAATGCAGCAGCAATGACTGATTGTTGTTATGGTAAAATAAGATTAACGGGGGGGCTGGGAGGGCAGGGGAGAGGAAATGACCTGAACAGAACAACAAGTTCCTGAAAAGGTTAGGGCAGACATGTATTTCAATGAGCAAACCTGTCATACTTCTGTTCTGGATAATGTATGCATTTCATGGAGAAATGTTATTTTATTCATAAACGAATGGATGTACATTCATAAAACAAATGAAATATCTTACACAGTATATGTTGCTACTTTTTGGATGGCGTCTGTGCAATATTTGTGTCTACTCCATTCACTGGATAAACTGCATGTAAGAACCTAGGTAGGCACGTAGATTTATTATGTAGATAGAGATTTCTGAATCCCATATAATACATCAGGAGTGTAAGTGTGTGGGACAGGGATGAAGCAAATGTGTAAAGAAATAAAAGTTGGAATTACTTTGATATTTTTATTGTTATGAGGAGTGTTATTCTTGCTATTTGGATGCATGCTGCCACATGGGTAATTCACATATCAGCCTTCATGTTAACAATCAGAAGGAAATAAGCTATACAGATTCCAAAGTTTTTTTTGGCAAACTATAGGCTCAATCCTGCAGCCATAGCAAAGACAACATTCCCTTGTCAATTATGATTTCACACCACCTTCCTGAAGAACTTAGGTTTTTTTTCTGTGAAGGTCAAAATACCTACCAGGCTTGAACATATTTGGCTTATGAGAGTTGACAAGACCACAGGGCGGTATTGCAGTTGAGGAAATAATACTACTTAGGTATCAACTAGCCAACTATGATTTTAAATTTACTCCAGAAAAAAAATGATGCATTAATGTGCAATTCAGATAGGAAATAGCTGCCATGTGTTTAAATGCCTGCCATGTTTTCAGCAATCCTCGAAAACAAATCAAATAAGCAAAAAGGCCTTCTATTGGCATTATAAGAAGCACATAAAGTGTCTTAAAGGAAGCTTGCAATTAGTCTTGGTTATTGATTGTTTGACTTTTACCATGATATGCTGGCACGTCAATATTCTTAGGATATAATTTATGGATTAATCAATATACTTTAAAAGTATTATTTTAAGGGCAGTATTTTCATTAGCAATTTATGCTGCAAGTCAAAGTCTGGGTTAAAAATATAAGGCCAAATATAATAATCATGGTGACTATATAAACTACAATGAAGTTACAACTGGGATAAATTTTATCCCCCAAAAACTTCTTTTTGGAGATGAACTGAAGTCAAAAGCACTGGGATTTTCAAAGCAGCCTAGAGGAGTTAGGTGACTGATTCCCATTGGTTAGGAAATGGTTACCCCCTAGTCTCCATTGAAAATCCCAGGTACGGATCTGAATTTTGATCACCTGGAAATATGGGGAGTTTCATATCAGGAGTTTTGGTCCAATTCCATCTACAGTTGCTTTAAACTGTAACTATAGAGATAGACAGTCAGGTGTATTGTCTTCAAGCTGAGCCTTATGCATGCAACTCTTGTTAATGTAATAGGATTCAAAGCTATAAATCTCATACCTACATACCTCAAGCTAAGAAAATACTAGAATGATTTTTCAAGTATGTCTAACAAAATTATCAAAGCAATTAATCCAAATTAGTTATTTGAGCCAAATTTCCTAATGAGCCACAAACCAGCTCCAAAATTTACATGTGCAGTTGTGCAACTACCCAAATAATAGAATTCTGTGTGCAAAAGGGATTTGCTCACACAAAATTAGACAACTTTTGAACATGTTGCATATGGAAATTCTGAGACTGGTTTGAGCCCCCTTCTAAAAAAAAAAAAAAGGGGCACTCTCCCTATTACAAAAAACATGCTATCATTATTTTTTTTCCATAAAATATAGAACAGAGTTGCTGACAAAAAATGGAACCTCAAATCTGAACTACTTCAATATCAGTGGAGCGGGGATGATGGGTCCCTAGATTCTGAACCAATTCTTGTTGATTGTGTTCCAGGTCAGCTGCAAAATGAGAGGTTTGGGTTTTATTTTCCTAGCTTGAATTTGGATATAGACAAAATCTCAAGAGTGGAACAAAAGGGAAGAGCTCTCATAAAATAACTCATTAATACTGGTGCCACCAAAATCTGAGCCCTACCCCTGACTCATCCTAGGATCCTGATCTTAAATCCTTGTCTTAAGCTATGGATCTGAACTCATTTCTTCATCCCAACTCTAATTAAAAGGGATTCACATAAGAAGGAATGGGGGATGGAAAATGTTTTCTGACCCGCTCTAGCAGTAACACCACAGAGACTGAGCAGGAAGTCACAGCGGATGATAAATAGCATGAGTTTAATGTGTGATTGCAGATGAAAAACAGGCCAATACCGTAATGTGGCATGTTAACAGGAGTTTCCTCATAAAACAAGCCTAGTATTTACACTGACAAGGCTTCATTTGAAATATTGAAGTCACTTTAGGACACCGTATTACAAAAAAATGCATCATCAAACTGGAAAAAGTTCAGAGGAGAATGACAAAAAGAGGTAATGCTTTGGAAAATAAGAACTGTGACAAAGGGGTAGCTAGGAACTGGAATAGTCTAGTCAGGAGAGATTGAGGAGACAGACGTGCTAACTGTGCACAAAACCATAAATGATGTCATGAAGAGGGGAGGCCTCAAGTATTGTCAGCAGTAAACTTGGACAGAACAAGGAGCATTAGGGTCAGAATTAATTTCATTTCAGTGTTTTCTTAATATTATTTTCAAAAGAATAAATGCCCACAAGAACACAGTATTTATGTCCACACACAGCATGTAAACTTGATCACCCTTTTTAAAAAAAAAAAAAAAAAAAGGAGTGTTTTTCCCTGCTTGTTTTAATTAAATTAAATTAACTTTAATTAAATTAAAGTTAAATCTAGACAGGTGTAATTAAAATTTAGATAACTCCATTAGATGAAAGAATAACATTTAATTATAATAATTAAAAGTTTGAGGGGCATGGATCAACATTCATGTCGCACGCCTCGTCAGTACTCGGCCCAAGCTAGGGAAGCTAATGACCCAACCAACTGACTAAATTTGGTAACGGATCCTGGTCACATGCCACCTGAGGCATGTTGCGCATACACTAAGAAGAAGAGTAAAAGCTTAGACTTTAGAGCCTTGTGTGTTAAAGGGAAAGAGCAACACTGAAATTTAATAGGTTTTGGAAGGCAATGTGTCAGTTTAGCTGAGACTCAAAATATAGTTCAAATATTAATGAACAATGTAGGAGGTTACAAAAGCTAACTTTGGAACAAATTCTGCTTTTTCAACTACACTGGTGTAATCCTGGTTAACCCCATTTAAGTCAATTCTGATTGGTCCAGGTGGTACAAACCCTTACACATGAAAGTGATCCTCACTCATGCAAAGAGTCCTTACATGCCTAGGTAGGCACACTGGTTTCAATAAGCCATATCCAGCAGTGTTGTTTTAGTGCATTAGAACCAGGAAGTGAATCTGCTCAGTGTTATTTAATTTCCAAGCTGAATAAAATTCAAAGTAAGTAAACAAAGGACATCAGTGAGTAAACAAAGAACATCATGACAAAAATGAATTTGATCTCTATTAATTCTTTCATCTAAGAATCACAATAGCCTCAGTTTTGAACTAGCACACAATCTTATGGGGTCTCTGTAAGCCAAATCCTTCCAACCTTTCCCTAAAAAGTGGGTCCCCAGAGGTCCTGTTCATTTGCTGTACCTGGAAGAAGGGCCTAAGCCTGTTTAAAACTAGACTATTTATCCAAAAATCCTTTCTTTGTCTGTTGGTCCCTGGAGAATCCAGTTTGAACTAGTATATACTAACCTCTACAAGGGTGGCTTCAAAGGGCTAAAAACCAGACATTAAGTTAGCATCCCTCCCCTCCTCTCAGGAAGATACATACAATCTCACAAGAACACATATTCAATTGCAGTTTTAATACAATGGACCCCAAAGGTACTGAACTTAATTCAATAATATTTAACTCAATTTGTACACTATTGTCATATGTCACATTTTCATAATGTGTCAACAGCTCTACAGTAAAACAGAGGGGAGAGAGACTTTAGGGATAACACTATTTTCTTAAAGTTCCTTGTTCGGCTGTAGAAGAAAAGAACTCTTTCAGTTATTCTTTGTCACAGAATCAGAAGTTGATATAAAGAGGATGAAAAAGAAAATGTCAAAATTCAACATTTCACAAACCTTTCAGTCTGATAAGCCCAGGAACTGTCCTGAATGGAATGGATCCTTCTCCGTATTTGGACTGCAATGAAGTTGGACACAGAGCAGCAAAACACAAGTTGGCTTATTCATTTTTGCCTGGGGATGAGCCTGAAAATATTTATAAATAATTTTCCTTCATGGAGGAGGGAGATAATAACTCTGACGTTGCTCTTAAAACGCCAGGGAACATTCAATTCCAAAATGCAGCATAATGCACAATGGTCCAAGCTTTGGCCAAAAGGGGAGATTGAGGATGAAGGATACTGGACAAGTCAGAAGAGGAGCGGAGAGGAAGGAGGGCATGGCAGATCTTCTCTTTGAAAGACAATCAGTTCTTGTGTAGAAAAGGCAGGGGAGGAAAGGCACATCAAAGGTTGCAAATGAGTGACTGAAACGTGGGCATGGGAGTCAACAAGTCTGAACTCTGAAGATGAGTCAGTGACTGCTGTTTGGCATGGAATATCACAGAAGAGAAGGGGGAGAGAATAAACATGTAATGGAAGAAGTATGTATATTAGTGAGACTTTCTCCAGAAGCACCCAATGGGATGGGAGTAGGAGCAGAGAATGAATGTTTGTGATGGAACCAGGGTTGGGGGATGGTGAGATAGAGTTGTGGTGGGACAGAGAGGGGCAAAACTGCAATAAATGTGCAGTTAAAACCAAAATGGCTTTCTCTTTTCATTTCCCCCTGCATTTTCCTCATGTTAGTCTGTGTCCCAGACAGAAAACTCAGGCACACTGCTTGATCATATAAAAAGACATATTATCAAATAACAAAAAAGATTACAAAAGCCAAGTTGAGAATACAGCACTGCTGTTTATTTCTTCAAAGCTTGTTTTGCAAGACAATTTTATTAGCATTTTCTGCCTGTCGTTCGAAACAGAGAAAGATAAAAACTAGGGCTGAGAGCTTCAAAGCTATGAGACTTGGATCCCCAATTCATATTCATTCTAAAGAGAATTGGACATCCAAATCTTTTAGGTAGCTCTCCAAATCATAGTCTGGACTTCTAGCAGAAACTGTTGACTAACTTCTGCTCTTACTGCATTCATGTAAACCTGGTTGAACTAAAACCTTATGCACAGAAGAGTGAAAAAGTTATCTAGATTTATTTTGGTGTAACTGGGAGTTGAATTTAATTCAGTGGGGAGTTCTACATGTATAACAGGGCAGAAATAGGCCTGAGAAACTGGAGGTATGTGTAATACAAAGTAGGAAATGGCTTGTATTAATTTGCAGCTTCTTAAGCCTTCCTACTGGTTGCTTTTCCTGCTACATTTCTTTCCTCTAGCCCCTCAGCATGTACACTAAAATATATCCATTTAGGCTCCCAAGCACACAATTAGACTCAGAATCAAATGGACTAAATGCATAGGTTTTGATTTCAAACATCCCTTCTGAAAAAAATTAAAGAGTTTTTAAATTTAAGGGTCTGATTCATTTGCATAATTAAAAAACAAAGAAAAAATAATGTTGATGAGAATACTGGTGTTGACAAAGTGTAGATAAGTTTGTCATAAAAATATTTAAAAGACAAAAAAAAAAATAGCAAGCATTCACAGACTTGAGTAAATAAGAAAAATCCAAATAGCTAAGTGTTGTTCTTTGCAGCAGCTTGAGAGATGCTCAAAACACAAACATTGTTGGCTGTAGCAGTGTTGGTGTCAGCTTCTATTAAACAAAACAAGAGTATATCCAGAGTATAAATTACACTATGACATGGTAGTAGTAATAATTGGACCAGACAACATATATTAGAAATGCACCACCCCAATGGCACAATAAGTACAATTGTGTTGTAGTTACTTGGAAGAAATTGAATTCTCAGTTAAGGGGGGGGGAAGGGAAGAAGGATTTTGCATACCTATTATCCGTATCGGTGTATGCACAAGTTATACACAGAACAACTTCTTGAAGAGATAACTTAGGGCAGATCCTACTGGCTTGGATAGGAAAGTAACCTGGAAAAAACGGCTGCACATTGATCAAGGACCCTGGTTTGAATCTTAGCTTTCACAATTCAATTCTTTTCTATAGGTTTGTACACTACATATAATGGTGAGGGATAGTCATGCAGAGAAGACTGAACGTAGCTAGGGGACTTTTATTGTTTAAATGAATATAGAGGGTTCTGGTTTGATTTATAACATTCTACTGTAATAAGATGCTAATGTCAATTGGATGGAATACAAGAAAATATTAAAAAGTCGTTTTTCAACTATTATAGAGCATCTGGTAAACTTTGGGTTTCTGGTTCAGATTTTAAAACTAGTATGTGAGCCACCATTGAAGCTAACATGTGAATGATTGATTATTGTAATAAGAAAATCCCATCATTAGCACAAAATTAGGTTTGGAAGAATTTGATTTTTTATATAATTTCCACTGATAATATCTATGTTTATTTGTAAACATTTTTGCCTAGTTATTGTTTTAAATTTTCACAGTTGTGGGAAATTATGTGAAGGGTCACACAATGGGGTGTGTGGTCACATGAATGTTTTAATGACAGTAGACTTTAATTTCAGAAATTTAAACTTTTATAACTGTTTAAACATAAATTGTCAACATCACATGTCAAAGTATACATAGTAAATATCCTGAAATCAAACTTTAATACATTCTCAAGCAGCATTTTTTTTAATAGCTTATCTGTACATTTCAATTATTATAGGTGGAAATTTTTGTTGTGTGTGTATGGTGAAGTTGACTGACATTTATAAATAAAAATCTAATCCTTCCAAGGCTACACAAAACAAGTATTAAAGTATTTGAATGAAAACTGGTAATGAAGATACATTCAAAGGCACATTGCGGTGTACAGTATCAGTTTATCAGGATCGTAAACTATACCAAAATTGATATAGCATTTAGTATTCACGTTATCCATACTAGTAGATCATGTTAAAAGCAAAAAACGTTTTCCCACTGTTCAGCAATGCCAGGTATGGGAACTAAATGAGATTCAGCTACTGGAGATAGAAGAATGTCTTCAGTTACTTCCTTATTACTTGTCTTTTCAATCCTGTCTTTGAATACCATGTGTATGGTCATCAAAAAATGATCTAGATGCTATGCTGACAGGTGCATTAAGAAGTTAGACAGATAGATTTGAAATATATAGATAGATCTGTCTACCTTTACTCTTGTGTAAACAATGAATACAGAGAATAAAAAAATATATAGAAATCTTGAGCTGATGCATTTAGACTGGAAATCTAGCTTACCCTTATTCACAGTGCTTTGCAATTGCTTCCAGTCAGTTCTGGCTCTATTCTATTCAGGTTCTTGTATTGCTGCTGTCACCGCTGAATTATAAGTGCCTTTCTGGAACAAAGAGGAGCATGAAAATGAAAAAAATTATATAATTAAAAGGACATGTAGTTTAATAAACTCTCTAGTACCTCAAAACATTCTGTTTCAAAATTCATTCATTGACAGAATACGTGTGCTTGGGTCAATTGGAATTCCAACTGATCTAATTCTCTGATCCCCTACTTGAGACAAAGGGGAAAATTTCCCCTTAAAACATCTAAACAATTCTTAAAATTGTATTTACATTTTAACTTTTATACGCACAAAATATAGAAAATAAAAGCTGGTTATAGCATTTCTTTTATTCCCCATCCCCTCCCCCATTCTAAGCTATTGCAAGTGAATGTGAAGATGCCGAAGAACAATGTGAAGATGCCGATAAACAATGTGTGCTAAATAGTAAATAATAATTACAGTCTAGTGAGGTGCCCTACTAAAGAGTGTTTGACAGGAAGACAATTGATTCTCTTGCTTTTTGTTTTATGGACAATAAGATTTACAAAGGAGTGAGATAAAGCTATATAAAAATGCTGTTGCAAATAACACAGCAAAGTATAAAGTTGTGTCTGCACTCCTTGCCTGTTGGGGTATTTCTTCCACTTTTAATAGACTGTCACAATTGATAAATCTAACACAGTTCTGTGGTCCACTTTGGATACGAATGCATAAGTTTAAGTACCATGAGTTAAATCCGCAACCCAGTGCCTAGCTCAAGTAACTGGGCTGGAGGCTGGGCAGATGAATGGGGGAGTCTTCCTCACTGCCTGCAAGTGTCAGTATCTCTATGGAGACTACTTGCCTCCATGGGGGCTATTTCAGCTTAATGGATGGAGTAGCCCTGTGGGCTCAATACCCCATCTCACTATGGGAACAAATACTGGATTCCTTGGCTATCTCCACCACTAATCGCATGTTTGCTGCTGTTCCGGGAGCAATGCCACAGAAGTGCTTTGCATTTGCAGGGGTTGTAAACCCTGCCCTTGCACTACAAAACTTCTTCCTTCGTAATGCCAGGTGGCTGTGCATAGCTGTAGAAGAGGGAAAGTCATTTACCCCTACCTGAAACTCTTGGGGCCACAACATTTGGATAGGGATTATGCTGCATAGGTTGTTTGGTGATATTTCTAGTACTTTCTGCCTCTGGACAGAAATATCATGAGGACAAACTTTCTGGTTAGATTTTAATATTTCTGCTTCCAGCTCATTGGGAACCAGGAAGTGCAGAGTTGTATGAAAATGAAAGAAGAAGAAAAAAACAATATAAAATTTTTGAACCTTAAAAAAGCTTTAGTTTCAGGCTAGCTCATATTTTACAGGAGATGTTAATTTTCTTTTCACTTTATTTATCCAAAACAGATCACCCATTTTAACTTTTAACAACAAAAAAGTCATTTTCAGTCTGTTCTGTTTGAAGCTAAAACTGGCAGAAGCTAAAACAGGTCTGGCTGGAAGTTTTATGGTAGCAGAGGGTCTGCTCCCAGGGGCTGTGACAGCACAAGACAGCCTCCTCTCTGCTGGAGTAGCTCCCCAGGCATCCAGTTCCAACCCCCAAAGTGAGTGGCACTGACTGGGCCAGGCTACAGCACATCTCCACTGCAGCCTCTACTCGTGGGAACCTTGTAGGATTCTTGAGCATAAATCAAGCCTGCCTGCCCTTGATAGATGCCTCCTGGAGGGAGGAATGGAAACAATGCCTGCCTACCCATAGGCTGATCTGCCTGGTCACAGGAGGCTGGGCTGGTACAGGGAGATGCCATGCAGTAAGGGTGAATGTGGCCCATTGGTTGTGCTTTGGCATTCTTTGGGATGAAAGGTGTTTACATATATATGGGGATAACATTCTTCTTATCATTTGCCCAGAGCCCTATACAGGGCCTGCTCCAGGCACCAGCTTAACAAGCAGGTGCTTGGGGCGGCCAAGGGA
>NW_020664447.1:24213281-24284695 GCF_002925995.2 Terrapene triunguis
AATTTTTTTTTTGCTTGGGGCGGCAGAAATGCTGGAGCCGGCCCTGGCCCTATAGATTCACTTGTGTCTTCAGTCCACAAATGGGAAACAAGGCAATCTACATTCCTCGTATTGTTGCAGCTGTTCCAATTTCGGACATCTGAAACACTGTTATCGGAATTAAACACCAGGCTTCTTTCTTAGTCCCCACCTCCAGCCACTAAAACAACAGTTGTGGTATATATTTTGCTTGGTATCACACAGCATAACAACAATATTCTTAGGTAATTACTATATAACATCCTCAAGACCCAGATGCCACCCTTTCTATAATTAGTAAATATTAACCTTTTCTGATTTCTATATGTTAAACTCTCATCATTTATTTATATGTTAACCAACATTCTTTTTATATTGTGTATCTAACAGATCTAAATCGGTTGAAACTGAAAAGTTCTTTGTCCTTCAGTTGAACCTAGTGGGTGAAGGGAAAATTAACTTAACAATGGAATGCTTGTAATCTTTTATCCTCCTTTGCCACTGACCTTCCAATATAGCCTAGACATCCGGGCAGAGAACCCTGGAGACTAATGAAGGGACCTTCAGAAGTTTGTTATAACAAACAAGACTGGGTAATTGATAAGAGGGTGCTTATAATCAAATTATACTTTGTAACCAACAAAGGATCTTTGTTATCACATGTTTTAAGGACCCATTGAAATATGTTTTTAACTAATTAGGAAGTGCTTATTACAACAGGTGCTCTTAATAATTGAATTAGAAATCCTTTTATATCATAAAAGAAATTCCATAAATAATGAGATAAAATAAGATATCGAAAACAATACACCTCTGGGAAAGTAATTCTTCTCCCGCAAAAGGAATTTATTTGTGTCTCATCCTAAAAAGAAAAGAGGTTTGGGAGTTAGACTGGGAATGAAAATTGTTGGCATTCCATCAGTTACAGAAGGATGATCCAGGTGCCAGCTTTTTACCTTACACAAAGAGTGGTAACATACTTTTTTCCGTATTCCTTATAGTGCTGTATTAATCTTTGATTGATAATCTTTTATTAAATAATTCGATATGAGCCTGTTAATTGACAACCTCAAAACATTATTAAATTAAAACATGCAACAATTCTAATAAATTACTTACATTTCATTATGGTGCCTATATACCTTTAACAGTATTTACTCAATAACAGAAGGCTGTGTAATGTAATTACTTGAGGCAAACCATGACAACGGCTTGCATAGTCTGGTGTTCCCTTGTACTGTATATCATATTTACAGATGTAAAAAAATCTCCAAAGCATTGACTCATACAGAATCGTTGTTCTCTTGTGAACCAAAATGATGTTTTTAGGCTAAAGATAGTATAAATGAATTGGAAATTAAAATCTCTCCCACCAACACACGTTTTCCCCCCCTACTTTGAACAAGGATCAATTTAATGACAATAAAAGCCAATTATTTGAGGCCATGGATCTGAGTAATTCTATTAAATATTTATTACTTATCCCAAAAGCCTGCAGAAGGCTTTCAACATAAATTGAGCAGTTTCACCCTTCCCATCATATGGAATCAAAGACACATACATACGCAAGAGTAGCCTGAAGCCAATTTTAGGCTTTCAAAAGGAAAGCAGAATATTTCTATTGTGACCATTTCCTCCCAAAATATTTTGCCAAATCTTTTTGCCAAATCAAAAAGTGTTATATATAAATGTGGGCAAAAGCACAAACACAGAAACTGTATAACTGTTTTTATTCTCCCAACTTCCCTAAACATGGGAAGAAACTTTCTCTATTTAACAACCCTTCTCTGGGGAGCTGAGTTCACTGAAGTCATGTACAGTACTATTGCTGCCCACAAAGGATTCAAAGAGTGATTTGAGTTTTCCAGGGCAAAGTATCCTAAAGATAGCACCTGTCACAGAATAGTATTGCCTGCAGAAACAGCAAAG
The DNA here is from genome assembly GCF_002925995.2 of Terrapene triunguis. Lineage (NCBI taxonomy): Eukaryota > Metazoa > Chordata > Testudines > Emydidae > Terrapene > Terrapene triunguis. Next base: position 24,215,229 of record NW_020664447.1, read on the forward strand.
CAGCAGCTAATCAGGGTGAATACCTTCCCTTATCTGCTTGATTTAAAAGTATAATTAAATTGGTGCTGTAGTTACAATAGGGCTTAAAATATATTTGTGCCATAGTTGTAAGAAGCACGATTTAATTCTAATAGTGGTGTGGAGGACTAAAATAGCCACATGTTAATAAAAATTATAAATAATAATAAATGGATATAGCGTTGCAAATGTAAAAGGTACTTTAAAAACATATGGCCAGAACCAGACTTGGTGGAACTCCATAGATAGTAACCTGTCACAGAGAGAGAGGGCAGTGATTGTAATAGTGCAGGACTTTGGAAAATTACAATCTGTCTCCCATGCGATGTCCATTGTATAGTACCCCTCTTTGGGTGAGTCTTTGCTATAAGTCAGGCACATTACAGCAAAGTATAACAGGGAGGTTGGGGAGGGATGCCATGAGACACCAGAAGCCAGAAGAAGTGACACCTACCGGAATGTGACCCAGGAACCTCTTAGTGCCAACTGGCAAGGGGCACAGAGGTGTATAAGGATTACAGGGATCTCCTGGGTCTGGTGTTTACATTCTAGTTCAGCACAAGTGTTCGCTAATGAAAATTGGTTTCACACTGGTCATCAACATCATAGTGAAGTGCATGTACAGATGTTGTGTAAGGAGTTATGAATATACATTGAAAATTACGTTCTTAAGATCTGTGTCTAGATACTGGTCATCAAGAAAGGTGAAAAACTGGTTTTCTTTCAGGCTTATCTACCTCTCTGTATATTAAGTATTGTATAGTTCACAATGGGGATCCACTCACCAGGCTGAATCAAATGCTAATGAAAGATTGTGAAAACTTCAAAGAAACAAAAGTAAAAGTAAACAATAGGGTGTGGGGGGACCCTATCTTGAGGTGCATATCAAAGGTTTGTTCTGGTATATTTCTGGGATAAGGAAAGCACCCTGTCATCCTTCACCTAAGAAATAACAGACAGCAAGTTTGCTTAATGAAAGATGGGTCTCAGCCAGGTCTGGCTGAAAATGCTGGAAAGAACTTTAAATGAGATAAGCTTCTTTAGACAGGAGGATAACTTGTTAGTTAAGTTTAGTCTCTAGAAAGTGTGTTATGATTTTGTTTTATATGTTACCATTTGTTTACAATATTCTTACTCATCAAGACTTGAATCTCTGTTTTTGATAAATTTATTCTTGTTTTCACTATAAATATATCTAGGTGCTGCGTGATTAGCAGAGCTGCGTTGAAAGGTATAACTAATAAGCTGGTGTGCACTGTTCCTTTGGGAACAGAAGGCTTGGTAATTCTGTGAGTGTTCAGTGGGTAAGAGGCTGGACACTAAAAGGAGCACTCAGAGAACTTGAGTATTGGAGTGTGCCTATCGCTAACCTGCACAGAGAGAGCGAGGCCTGCAGATGCCTGGAAGGTAGTACTTGCAATCCCAGAGGTTGGGGGTTTCAGGGAACTGAGCCACAGCAGGCACAGACAAGACTTCCTCAAGCTCAGAGCAGCTGATAGTGAGATGCCTCACAACCCTGGGGAGTGTCACACTGGAGACCAAAGGCTGCTGTCATGTGAAAAAAATAATTGGAGGAAGCTGGATATTTACTAGCCCAGGGTTGCTGCTATCAGGAATGCATTAAGCCTGGTTGAACATGTAATGGCTAAAAAAAAACAAGAGCTCAGAGATCCAATTGTCACCTTCAAGAACAATTTGCAGCAGCTGCAGACAGAAACCTTAGCTGAATCTTAAATTGATCACATACATTAATGAAGTATATGCTTGGTCTCATCGAATGCATTTGAAATTCTGTCTGCTGATATTTCCAGACCTGCTCCCATATATATATATATTTTTTTGTGTGTGTGTAAAAAAAATGCCCTGGTGACTCTTACATACCTGTCAGTTGAAAGCAGTGGAAGTACTTCAATCTGATTTGCCTTTTCATGGCCAATTGATTCTTCCACAAGTTAGAACATTAAAATGTTTTAGGCGACCTGAATGTCACACTGTCTAAAAAGTTCCTCCACTGTGTTCCAGGTCAAAGGAATGAACAAGTGAACAAATGGATCAGGTGTGGAAAGGAGCAGTCTTCAGTTACCAGGAAATAAAAAGGTCTTTTTTCTCTGTAATCAGCTGTAAAGGTCTTCAGGGAAGTGGGAGATATAAAATCAGTTTTGGTTATATTACTACTCAATTCTTTTTTTATTCTTTAAATTATTTAAAAATTAAATAATTAAGAATTAATGTGGAGCCAAAGTAGTATTTTTTTTAAAAAATGGAAACATATTAGGTTATATGTAGCCCATCCCCTCTCTGCCATTACAGAATTGTCCCTACAGTATATTCTCCAGGGCTTTATCTAGTATTTTTAAATGTCTCACAATGAGGCTTCCACCATTTCCCTATAGAGACTATTCTACTGTCTAGCAGATTTAAACAATAGGAAACATTCCTGATAACCAACATAAATTTTTCTTTTCTCCTTTTTATCCCATTACTATTCATCATACCCTTAAACCACCCTAAAGAAGTTCCCTGGTGTTTGCATACCTCAAATGCTTGTAGACATTTATTGTGTCTCCTCCCACTAACTAGTACTTGATAATTATTAAGCCATATTTACTTCTTTTAACCTTTCCTGACAAAGAGGTCACTTCATTTCTGTTGCTCAGGTTTTGGCAAATCGTTCATAATGGAATTATGAGAGCACGGCATGAGCCTTAATTGCAGAGGTTTTCTGTCCCCACGGACAGTACAGGGTGGCAGCATTTCAAACACTGCTACTCAGGACATGCATATGCTCCCATGGAATGCTGGCATAGAGTGTGTATGGAAGCATTTGATAATAGTGCATTTCAAGAGTTATTAATTTTAGTGTTTAATGTCCACTAGTTACAATAAGATCAAGCACAAAAATGGGTATATTTCAATTATACTTATCCCTTGATTAAGGAGGGGAAGTGACAGGCAATTTAATAGCAATGCAACAGTTGCTAAAGTATAATGCTGCCATGAATTAAATACCTACATATTTACACATCAGACTCTTCAGTGCCTGGCTAAATCACAGCTACATCTTCTTCTTCTAACCAACATTAGTTTGAGAGCTCTGATAGATTTTTTTTTTTTTTTGCTTTGCAATCTCCAGGCTACCATGTAAGCAGTAGGTCATGAATATGATAAGTAGAGTTTCCTGAACTTACTTTTCTGTGCTTAGAATTCACAGTTTCATTGGAACTGTCAGAGAGCAGCGAGGGATAGAAGTATCTATCCTACTGAGAAGCAAAGTGGGGAAAAATGCAAGAAACCATTTTTGCCCTACAGAGACTTCAGACTTTCACAGTGTATAATTTGAATTCTGGAAGATGATTGGTCAGCTAGGCAGCACTTTTGCCTCTGAAAACTACAAATGGGGCAGCCAGTTCAGAAATGATTTGGGGATCCCAAAACATCCGATGTAAACTGTTTATACAACATACAGTGTGGACTAAAACTGCAAGCAGACAGGAGTTACCTGCTCGAAGAACACAGTAGAATGCATGATAGAGCAGGAACTGGATCCAAGAGTTTTGGAATGTAATCAGACTACACTCAGATGTCTGTTTGCTCATTTTTGGTCACATTGTATCATTTCATTTCCCTGAGCAGATGAGGGTAACTGTTTTAAAGAGCAGGTGGAGTGGTCAAGTCACAAGGACTTAGATTCTCTCAGAGAAAGCTTGGGAGAAGTTTGTGAAAATAGGAAGATTTAGGCCAGGATTAAGTAATTTGGACATTTAAAACTTTTTTTTCTTTTCCAGATTACTAGAGTCAAGCCTTGCCTAAGATAGCATTACAAGACATTTAGGTTGTTATGGTATTATCAACTGGAGTCAGGTTTACATTTAATTTTCTTACCACAACCCGGCATAGTAATTTCATCCATATTCTTAACCACAAAGGTTGTGACGAGATCTTCCTCTGGGTTATTTAATTTCTCTGTGACAGGTCTCTAGCCAGTGGGTTTGCCCCATCCTAGATATGAAAGGTATATTTACATGCACACATATATTTTGCTTAATTATTGTAATTTTTATTTGTATCAGAGTAGTCACCTAGAACCCCAAATGAAATGAGGATCATTGTGCTAAGCACTGTATATCCACACAGTGACAAATAGTCCCTGTTCTGAAATGTTCCAGTCTAAATAAACAAGGAAGACAAAGAATCAGAAATGAAAACCAGAGGTTCAGAGTCCTTCAGCGGAGGCTGGAATAGAAATCGGTCTCCTGAGTCCATGTCCAGTGCCTTATGTCAAATTAACAACTCTAGTTCCGGGGCTCCAGGCTGCAATTCTGAGAACACAATCTGTAAAATTCTGTTTTGTTGGTAAACAATATTGTGGTATATGGATGAGGCACAATACTTATGTCTATAAGTGTAGTGGTCTCCAATGATCTGTTACCTGTTACCATTCATTACAGACTCTATCACAAATGAATTGATAATTGAGATGCGACTGAACATTCATATTCTTAGCTGTGAAGGAAACAGCAAGAGCAGGTTCCTGTAATATTCAATAAATCATTGTCAACAAGGCATTTAGCTAAGTGCAGAGGGTTAATGTCAATCATCTTTCTACTTGAGGTCTTTACCTTTCTAATAAGAAAGCCACTGATTATTGGTTTTTGCAACAGGCAAACAAAGCCACACAATGTACAATATATACACTTATGTTTACGAAGTGCTTTCAGAATTTGCTATTCTTGCCTTTTACTATGAGAGTTCATAGTTCTAGGTTGTTTCCTGTGAACCATGTATCAAATCAGTTAGTTATAGGAATAAGGACTAAAACTTCTGCCCTAGGCTATGCCCCAATCCTACCTCTATTGAAATTAATGGAAATGTTCTCATTAGCTTCAGTGGAAATAAAAATCAAGCCCTTACACCTTGGTAATTCCATTGAAGTGCTGGGATAATAAATAAAATAAAATAAAATAAATAATAATTGCACAAGTATAACTGAGAGCAGAACCTGACCCATGTCCTCTGATCTGTCTCCACAATCCAAAGGCAGGCACAAAGTTACAGTAAAATTGGAGGCCTTCCTTTTGAAGTTATATCCTTTAATTCCTGATTTAAGCCATAAGAAATAACAATGTTCTTAGTACCACACACTTGGAAGTTTCTTTTAGTGCCATCTGGAATTGAATAATGAATTTGTCTGTATCCACTCACTGTGTGAGGTATCTGTGTTTTAGGTCACTGTGTGAAAACATGCCCGGCCAGAGAGGGTTGGAAGAATAATTGTTTGGCCATGTATTTAACCAGGAGGGAGATAGATGGAATTACTGGACAAATGTGCAGCTGCTAGGCCACTATGCCATCAGCAAAAAAATGAGAAACCCTAGGGGGCATTGATCTTTGTGATTTTACTCAGAGGGTAAGAACAAAATTATTCAGTGCAGTTCTACTCTGTAATTGTGATACAGTCGGGAAATTTAGTGCTGGATGGATCATACTCATGTTCCTTGCTTTGGTGATTTAGGACTAGGCTGGGATACAAAATGTGAATGGAGGACCAGCTGGCTTGAATATGCCAATTACATTTGTTTTCTGCCAGTGGCTGTGCTGCTGATTTTTACTCCTTTCCTTTAAAATAGATGTTTTCTTAAAAAAAAAAAAAATCAGAAAAAGAAGCATATTTCATGAGATTAAATTACAGTCAGAGCTGGAGTCACTCTTTCTGAATTCAGCTCCCTGTGCTGAAAAGTAGATTCATGGTGCAGGGAAATCAGGCAGGCAGGCTTTACACACAGGAAATTTAAGTATCTGTACCTGGATTCCATAGCAGCTTTGCTGGTGGGGACTACAGTAGGATTGCAACTGCTAATCCTTATTGTCTCCCAGCTTCCCAAGCAACTGCCAGCTCTCTTCACTTTTCAGACTGAGCTGCCCTCTTGAGGGGGGTAGTTTGCAGCCACTTTGCTGCATATGATTAGTAATTGTTTTGCTTACTAATAATTTTGGCTGATTAATAGAAAGTCAATTTGTTTTTTGAGCAATGCTGGCTGAGTCTTTGTCTAATCAGTAATTAATTCAAGTAGTTTACCTTAAAACTGAATTCTGGAGGTATTATAAATAGCTTTTTAACTTTACCCACTTAAAACAATTTCCAGTGCAGTCACAGAAAGGAAAGAAAGTTGACATGTTTCCCTATCCTACTTTTTACTCTTCCATTCTGTCTGTCAGCAATCCATTATCTCCCTCACCCAATTTTTGTATGTGTTTTTTCTCTACTTCCTAAACCCAGTTTTTTGTTTTGTTTTTTTAAAAAACACCTAATCAAGGGCGATGACCCAACATGCCTTGCACTCTGATGCTAATGGGAGTTTTAGGATATGTTATGCAAGATTGGGGCCCACTGTTGTATTCTAAAACAGGAGAGTCTTCAGTTAGCTCAAGTGAAATGCAATCATGTAAACCAAGAACAAAGAAAAAGTGCAAAACAAAGGAAATGGTAAACACCTCACATAGCAGAAATGGAAAGAGCAACACTTCTGTGCTGAAGAAGCAGAAATCTAAGCAAACAAATGTATTGAAAAGAAAACACAGTAATTTCCTAATATAAAATGCAGTTGGATGAAGCAAAGCTCTGCTGGGAGAAAACAGATGGAATCTTTCACAGAGGCTGCCAGATCCGGCCTTCCCAGAGTGTTTAAAAAAAAAGTGGCACAATTTCATTTCTGCTAAATAGAAAGTCTAAAATAAATGATTATGGTTGTTTGGAAACCTCTTCTGAAATTGATGTAATGTTATCTATTAAGTCCTGTTTTGAACTAGTTAGCACCGAAAAAAATGAAGTCTTAACCTAAGCCATAGTATCAACCCAGAGAGCTACCAGCTATGCTATGTTATATCAACTACTTGTTACAAAACCTTCAAGATAACTGACTTCCTGATGTCTCCTAAAACAAGTTAAAATAAAGGGTGCATAGAGAAGGGTTGCTTGAGTATCTGAATTATGGGATATTCAAATAATGTTAAAGTTTGATCTGAACCATATATAAACTTTGCGATCCCTCTAACTTTCGGGAAATTTGGATCTGTATCTAAAGTATGTGATCCAGGGCCATCTCTAGAACATGAATCCAAACCAAATCACTGGTTATGAACGTCTTGAAATTTAGTTCTTGCTCCAAAATGGATGGCTTAGGTCCATTTTTATTCTACATGAGCTCCTGTAGTAGACAATGACTTGGAGAAGCAGCTGTCTTATCACTTTGTCAGAAATTATTTTAAACTAAGGCTAGATTAACAGGTGCAAGTAAAATAAGAATCTTCATCCAAAATTTAGGCTAAACCAGAGCTGAACTCTTTTTGAAATTGTTTCTGTAACTTAACTCAGCTTTGTGATATGGCTGGCACCAGAAACAGAAGTATAAAAATACATTGGAAAAACAGTTTTTTGTGGTCTTTCCATCTCAAACAGAAACAGGAATTTGGAGAGTCTTTCGTCATGTGAACTCCAGCCCAACCTCGCAGACCCAAGAGATTCAAATAAACTTCTGATAGAAGCATCTAAACTTATGTGGCTGGAGTAACTGGAGTAACTAGAGACCTGGACGGATTGGCTCATGAAGAATAATTAAAAGAGTTAAACATGTATTAGCTTAGCTTTACATATTAAGCTGGTCATAAACTTTTAAGTTTTTATTTTCTTATGGGGCTTTAATTCCACTCTTCTTCATAGATTGGCCATTCTCTTCGTCTCTCTCTGTGTTGTTTCTGATATTTAGGCCACCAATTTTCCTGGTCTTCATGTAAGTAGTCACCAATGCATTGTTTCAGCAAGGCCCTTAAGCTTAAGTAAACAATTAAGTTCCATTGACTTTAAAGCATGTGTTTAAAGCTTTGCTGAACCTGGGCCCTAATGCAGCACAATACCAGGGGCAGCAAAGAATTTAACAATTGAGCTACAAAAGGGAGGCATTTTCCTTTATAAAGTAGTAGCTTGCATAGTTCTGATACAGTTTCTGCCCAGATAATCATGGTTCCAAAAATGGTACAGTACCTTCATTTTCCAAACCTATTTGAATTTCTATAAAAAGTGAATTAAAATAACATTGCATAGTAAAAGGTTCTATTTCAAATAGTTATTATGCAGAGAGAGTTTTCTCTGTCAGATAAAGAGCAATAAAAGAATAAAATGCTAGGAGGATTTTTTTTTATTCTATTTTCATTTTGTCTTGATAAATCACATAAAGAATGCTTTCCCCGTGTATAAAGTTGCTTTGTTTCAAAAAACCTGCATAGTTGTTTGATGCATTGTATATCTGATCTAATCCTCATTCCAGTGAAAGAAAAAAGGAAGTTAGTTATTTTCACTACTTTATTTGTGGTTCACTTTGCAAACACCTTAGTTCCATCATATAAAATAAATTAACAAATCTCTGAAAATAATTTGGCCATATTCTCTGACATTTAAGCCTACAATATCCAGTGATATTCTCATTTCCCCTTTCATTCCAGCAATCTTAATTTAAAACTAAAATAAAAAACCTTCATATATATATATTTAACATCTGCCATCTCAGCACATGGGAATGGTGGTGAGGACACAAGTCAAAACCCAGTATAAATGATGAGAGAGTCATGCTTGGGTAGTTTATTTTGCTTCTAGAGCTTTATCCACAAGAAGATAACATGATCCCACAGATTTGACCAGATATGTGATTCCATCTGATAAAGAAAGGGCAATGTTTGAAATATATGTGAACAGAGCGTATTTATTCTAAATAGTCCTGGACTGAGTACTCCATCTGATACCTGAATCCTACCAAAATCTGGAAAAATGTAGATGAAAACTTCATAGCTTGGCCCTGTGTCTACCATGGCTGAAACAGAACCTTGGTTGAAATCATGACCCATGGAAGACAATGTGAGTTTTCCTATTGACTTCAGTAGGGTCAGGATTTCACACCTTTAATCTAAACAATCTATAAAACTTTAGAAAAGCTTAGATTTGAATCTGATTCCACTATTAAACTTCAGCGAGAAAGTCTAAAAATTACATAGTAGAGCCTGCACTTTACTAATCTGCAGGCTTTATAATTTGCACTCTAAGTACCTGTGTATATTCCCTGCTTCTCATTAAATATGTGATGGCAGAGTGCTGTAGTGTGATTTTGCAGTATTTGTAAGGCACTATTATTTTCATAAATTATACTATAAAATATTTACTAATATATTATGAAGTTATTATAGTAAATTCCCCCCAATTGTCAGAATAATTGAACAAACTACATTTTGCAATGCATCATCCCACATGTATGTTTATTGTGTTCATTCAATTATTCACTAATGTGCAAAACTGACAATTTCTGAATGGGTATCTGAGTCCACATTGTGAATTGTCATTACCTTCATTTATATGATGATAGACCAAATTGTCTTTCTGAATTAGTCATTCTTTTTCTCTTATTTTGTTAATTTCATTAACAAGACCTTGTGGGACTTCATAATGGGTTTCTCAGCACAAAGGTAATGGCACAGCAACTCAAAGCCCTGTCACACGTGCAATGTGTTTTGCAAAAGTGGGCATTTGATTTTACGTTTAACAACATTAAAGTAGTCAGACTTTGGGGGACACTGTCTTCCATTTGGATAGGAGTTAATAACTGGGATTCTTAGTTCCCAAATTTAGCCAATAAAACCCCAGCAGAAGAAAATATGGTCTTGGTAAATAAAAAAAAAAGAGCTCAAGTCCATCAGGTGAAGTCAACGGAAGTGCAGAACTGAGGGCAGAATTGGAGTTAGTAAGTGAAATCTTGGACTTCAATAAGTCAGGATTTCACCCACTGTTTTTAACTATTAGACAAAGCTGCATACTTTCTGAGCCCAAAACATGTGTAGTATGTAGTGGTTAACGCAGTGGTGAAAAAACAACAACACATCATACTCTGAAGAGAGAGCTGGCACCCTTCCAAAGTGGTGAACAACCTTCAAAAGAGATGATGTTGTGGATGGAAACTGAGTGTGTCTCACAGTACAGAACTAAAGAGATCAACAGACAGTGATATGAAAAATTGATTGCCCTGCTAGATTTTATAGTTCTGTTAGCTGCTCCACACCAAATCCCCTGGATGCAAGTAGAACCACAGAAAGTTGAGTGGCTTCTGTAACCTTAATTAGTTCTTCTAATACAACTTCTTCTACCTCCAGGCAGGAGTGAGCCTGTATTCAGGGAGCAACTTGAACATGGGTTTGAGCTATACATTATTTAGTTAAGAATATTTTTCTCCTAAGAAAAATCTCTCCTGCTCAAAATCTCTGAGTGATAGAAGCAATAGACATTGTTCCACTGAACTTAATGGCAAAATTCCTAGAAATTTTAATGGGACCAGGACTTGTCCATAGTGAGTAAACTTGATCTTGACCTTCATCCGACTTTCAAACTGAACCTGGATGTCACTATTCTGTAGTTTTGTAAAAATTTGTTATTTTTCATAGTGTCTTTTCTCTGTACTTTTTTGTCCCTGACAGGACTGGAGACATAAGTGACACCATATCACAGGAAAGGATGTTTTCATAGAATATCTGTCCATTGCTGAAATAGGACATATGTGAAATCTCACTATAAAGCTTATCATGAGAAAATCTGAAGCACACAGGCTCACAAGAATTGCATAAGCACCTGAATACACAGTCACTTATCCAAACAAAACAAAACCACCAACCTTATCAGGATTAAGTCATCTCTATCAATGGGGAAACTTTTCAAAGCTGAAGGGCTATGAGGAGGATTTTTATAGTGGAATCATCTGAGCAAAACTTTGAGTATGAGAAACTGAGCTGCTAGAACAAAGGTTGCCCTGTTTTCGCTTATCCTGATCTGCTTCGCAGGGGAGGTACTGGGACTCTTTTCAAAACTTCTGGGTCTCATTTCTTTAGTGTGAGATCTTGCCACGAGTTACTAAAGGCTCCTTCTTGAATTACTGTCACGCAGCTGTGATGGAATCTGGTCTAATCCAACATTGCTTAGCATGCTGATTTAGAGTTAAAAGGATAGCTGGCCCTTGCATGCATGTGCAAGGGTGGAGCAAGAAGATGCAAAAAGCCAGGGGCAAGCCATAATATGTCTAGTTTAACCATATCCCCTTTTGCATCCCGGACTCATGTCAGGTGACCGGTGGCAGGAAATAAAGATCAAGCTCTGTGACATTATCTGACCATATAGATTGTTGTTGCAACCACTGTTATATATTTGCAACAAATCTTGTACAAAGGTTGTTGAGTGAGGTGTCCATGAAAAGGTTATGATTTGCTGGTTATGATTATGCTATCTGTATGTATGTATCCTTTTTGTATGTGAAGTTATAAGTATTGGCTCTATACCTGGATTTCAAATGTTTGCTCCTGGGGTAATGCCCGTGAAGTAATTAGCCAGCACATCTTGGAGGGACTATTCAAATTGAGTGGCCCATCAAAGGAACATTTAACTAACAGTGGACCATGGGAGACGCCTATCTACACTTAATGAAATTTCCTGCTCTGATTAGGTGAAATGCATGGACACGTGACTTTCCCATGTGACTCCAAACTCCATCTTGTTGCTGTAATTTTCCATGGTAAGAACAATGGGATGCCCTCCACATGGCAAAAGCTATAAAAGGCCCTGGAAACACATCCAATTTGTCTTCAATCCTGCTTCTTACCTTTGGAGGAACTTTGCTACAAACTGGAGCTCTGAACAATGGACTGAATGACCCATCCAAGCTGTGGATGTATTCCAGAGTCTTGCCAGCAGTTTATTCCATCATTGCTACAAGCCTGAACCAAGAACTTTGCCATTACTGTATGTAATTGATTCCTTTAACCAATTTTAATTCTCATCTTTTTCTTTCTTTCTTTCTTTCTTTCTTTTATAAATAAACCTTTAGATTTGGGTAAGATCTAAGTTTTATATTGACCTGGGTGACTTTGGAATCAGAAGAACCTATTTGATGAAACGGGTTGTAAAGAACCACTCATCTCTGAGTCCAGTGGTTTTGGTGGTGATATAAGAACTGGAATGCCTGAGGAAACTGCCTTTATGTTTTCTTGTTGGCCAGTGTGGTGAAACAGGAGTTTATTTTTGTGGCTGGTTTGATATATCTTATAAAAGAATAACCACCAATTTTGAGCTGTGTTTGCCCTATTTCTCAGCAGTTTGTCCTGAATTTGGCATTCTCAGTTATGACTCAGTAAGGCATAGCTACAAGGTCAGTGAGGGATAGCTCAGTGGTTTGAGCATTGGCCTGCTAAACCCAGGGTTGTGAGTTCAATCCTTGAGGGGGCCACTTAGGGATCTAGGGCAAAATCAGTACTTGGTCCTGCTAGTGAAGGGGGGGGGGGGGGTGGACTCGATGACCTTTTAAGGTCCCTTCCAGTTCTAGGAGATAGGATATCTCCATTTATTTATTATTATTTACTAGCACTCCTCTTTGTCAACCCTTTATTACAGATGAAGGGTGAAGCAGATGACTCACAGGTATGAATTGTTTGAAGTGGGCATAGAAGGGTGGGATGAGCTGTGATATGTGGGCAACCCAAAAGAATCCACAGATATTAGCTGCAACCTTGTCACTTGGCAACCCCACCTCTTGCAAAGGGTAAGATCTAACCCTTAGTTTATTGGCATTATCAGCACGGCTACATCTCATTTATTATTTCCTTCATGCAAATGTAAGTCAAACTGCTGGTAAAAGATGAGCATATTGTTAAGTGCTCCATTGCTTTTTCCCCACTCTACCCTCTAATCTGCTTCCACGGGGATTGCTTTGGGCCGTACTGTCACAAATTGTGGGAGACAAGGGATCCCAAGGTCACCGAGGTGTTTCCCAATTAACACTTCAAATTACAGTTGTGAGGGCTGAGCATCTCTGCTCTCCACTGAGCTGTCAAAATTGCTGGAAAAAAAGACTGTCAAGGAGCAGCCTGCAGAGAGTCATCTGACCTTGGGTATCATTGAAGATGTAAATGCATGTAAAGGTCTTTAGAAAGAAAGAGACAGAATTATTTCTCAAACTGTGTTCATGGCTGATACCAGTAAATCAGAATTAGTGAGTTTTTTTGTGTGTGTGTGTGGGGGGGGGTTGCTTGTTGTTTTGTTGCTGTTGTTTTTAGCAGCAAGGGATAGAAGCTGGACTCAAAGGATGTAATAGAAGGTGTCATCTGTCAACAACAACACCACCACATGGCAACATGCAGCAAAGCTAGCAGCCACTTCCAATTCCTGGTGTGAGGTATGTGGGGTTTTAGTTTATCAGCTGAATATACTCATTCCAGCCAGTGTGGATAGTGGTTTGTGTTTGAAAAGGGGAATGCTTAGGTATCCTGCGTGGTATTGAAATTCAGTGTTAAAAAGGACTGCGTTGGTGGGATGTGAGTACACCACAAATATGAGACCCACGTTTTGGTCATTTCATTTGTTTGCCATTTGAGAAGATCAACAGTTAAAGGCAGACTGGGCAAAGCACTGAGAAATGCACCAGAAACAATCCTGAACTTGCTGAAAGACAGACTAGAAGACCCAATAATGTTCCTCCCCTCCATCTCTGTAATTCTGTATTCAGTAGTTCCATACTATTGTGTGCTTTGAATTATATCCTTGAAAGGCATGTGCTGAATCCTTTCTTTATATCAGAAGCCTTGCTGCAAGGCATAACCTACTGGATTACACACATGTTTGGGAACCAGGGATCCTGGGTTCTGTTCCAACTCAATCACTAACTTGCTCTGTGACCTTGTGCAAGTCACTTTATTTCTGTGCTTTAGTTACACTATCACTGTCAGTAAAAATGGGCTCACCCAGCTTTGTAAAACACTCTGAGATCTTTGGAAGAAAAAGAAGTGTGGTGGATGCATGCAATGTATTATTAAATGTCTGGAGCCCAGGGACATTACTCTCTGAGAATTTTGCTTCCCCAAATATAACTCAATGTGCCAGAAGGAGCCTTCAACTTGGTGTGGGTAGATGGATCAAGATAGGATGCATAGTCTATTTTTGTGGATGTTGTGTGGGTCTGTTTTTTGTGGGTGGCTTTTTTTCTCACCTTGTTCAGTTTGTAGAGGGACAGTGTACTGTGATAGAAACAGAGCCCTGATTAGGGAGTGGGGCTTGCCTGATTAGCGGAGCTATAAAGGCATCCAAACAGTCAGCCAGTGGCAGAGGAGCAACAAACAGAGCAGTGAACAGGGGCGTTTGAGTGGGACTTGCGGGGGTGTGTGTGTTTTGGTTTTGTTTCGGTGTTTGTTTGGGTCTGTTGTGGGTTTTGTTTTTCTCCCTTGTCAGGAATTCAGGCAGGAAGGCTGTGACAGGTACAGAGGCAGTAGTGGTAGTGACCAAAGCCATGGAAGAGACAATGAATATGACAGGATGTGGAAGCTGTAAACTGTACATAATGCTAGAGTGGGTACCTGAAAAGAGCTTCATTTGTTAGGAGTGTTACCTGATAGAGCTGATGGAAGAGAAGGTCTGAGACTTGAAGATGCAGGTAGAAACTATGTTGGAATTTCAAAGGGGTTTCAAGCAGATGATGGAGCAAAGGCAAGAGGAGGCTGAAGGGAAAAAGTCAAGACTTCTTGCAGGTGCAAGCTGGACTGAAGAACTCAGGGACTGGAGACTGCTGGGTGAGGAAAGTGGTCAGTGTTGGAAGCATGTGACTACAAGAACCAGACAGAAGAAAAGAGAAGCTAGTGAAGAAGAAATAATGCTCAGGAACAAGTTTGCTTTGTTGGATAATGAAGAAAGGCTGCAAATGAAAGAGGGAGGACAAGGAAGAAGAGAAGAGCAGCTAGTTCTGTAAGAAGAGGGGAAGAGCCAATGGAAATACCCATAGTTCAAAGTTCAGGAGGATACAGAATGACTTGCAGAAAATTGTAAGGGAGAATAAAAGACATGAGAACTGACAGCCAGAAAGCACAGAAGAAAGAAAATATGGAATACACCATCACTGGAAAAAGCTGGTCTATGTGACTGGGGACTCCCTACTAAGAACAGCAGATAGGCCTGTCACCAGAGCTGATCTGGAGAACAAAAAGGTGTGTGGTCTGCTGGGAACTAAGATACAGGATGTGGACCTGAGGCTGAAGAGGATCCTAATGGGAGCAGGAAAGAACCCACTGATTGTCCTCCATGTGGGAACAAATGACACAGGTAGATTCTCACCGAAACATATCAAGGGAGACTATGCCAGGCTGGGGAAGATGCTTAAGGAAATGGAGGTTCAGGTTCCCTAGAGGAGGAAAACAAAGGTGAGACAAAATTATGATGATCAATAGATAGCTCAGGCAGTGGTGCTATAAGGAAAGTTTTGACTACTGGGAGGCATTCATGGACAGAGGACAGTTTCATGAGATGGACTCCACCTGAGTAGGGAGGGAAATAGACTTCTGGGATGGAGGATGGAACAACTCATTAAAAGAGCTTTAAACTAGGAACTCAGAAGAGACTGTTGGGAGAGGCTCATGTTATCTCCATGCCTAATTTTAACACTGAGAGGGAGGAAATCAAATAAGAATGGATACAGCAATGGAGAATGGACATTAAGAGGAAGGATAGTGTTCATACCAGTCAGATAGGCAATACCGGCAGTAGAATGACTTTACTGAATCAGGTAAAGAATGTGAGCAAAGCCAAGCAGCAATAGGTAAGATGTTTTTACACATATGCAAGGAGCCTGTGTAACAAAATGGAAGAACTAGCACTACTGGTGTAGTAAGTGAAACCAGATATTAAAGAGATAACAGACACATGGTGGAGTAGTAGTCATGACTAGAGTACAGGTGCTGTTCAGGAAAGACAGAAATAAAGGCAAAGGTGGTGGAGTATCATGGTATATAAATGATGAGGTAGACAGTAATGAAATTAGAAGTGATGGAATGGATAAAACAGAGTCTGTTTGGGCCAAAATCACTTTGGGGAAGAAAGCTACTAGAGGTTCCCGATCAGGGCTGGCTCTAACTTTTTTGCTGCCCCAGGCAAAAAAGAAGAGCGCCGCCCCGTCGTACCCCCCCCCCGCGAGCGCCGCCGAAATCCCCGCCCCCCAGCACCACGCCACCTGAAGCCCCACCCCCTCCAAGCGCCGCACCGCCGAACCCCCTCCGAGCGCCGCGCTGTGCCAGCCCCTGCCCCCCCAAGACCCTGCCCCCCCAAGCGCCACGCCACCCGAAGCTCTTGCCCCCCGTCCGAGCACCACGCCGCCCGGGTCCCCCCCCCCCTCCGAGCACCGCGCCGCCCGACGCCCCGCCCCCCTCCGAGCACCGCGCCACCCGAAGCCCCGCCCCCGAGCACCGCCCGAAGCCCCCGCCCCCTCCAAGCGCCGCACCGCCAAATCTAAATAAATAAATAAATAAATAAATAATCGAGCGCCGCCCTGGCCCAAGGTGCCTCCCCAAGCACGTGCTTGGTCGGCTGGTGCCTGGAGCCAGCCCTGTTCCCGATATAGTGCTTGAGGCGTGTTACAGACCACCAGCATCCAATTTGGATATGGATAGAGACCTCTGCAACTTTTTTTTTAATGAAATAAATGCTACAGGGAATTGTGTGATTATGGGAGACTTTAACTTCCCAGATATAGATTGGAAGACAAGTGCTACTCATAATAGTAGGTGCCAGATTTTCCTGGATGTGATAGCTGACAGATTTATTCACCAAATAGTTGCTGAACCAACAAGAGGTGATGCCATTTTATATTTGGTATTGGTGAGCAGTGAAGACCTCATAAAAGAACTGGTTGTAGAAGACAACCTTGGTTCAAGTGATCATGAGCTAATTCAGTCGAAATTAAATGGAAGGGTAAACAAAAATAGATCTGCAACAAGGGTCTTTGATTTCAAAAGAGCTAACTTTAAAAAATTAAGGGAATTACTTAGGGACGTGGACTGAACCAAAGAACTCAAGGATCTGAATGTGGAGGATGCTTGGAATTACTTTAAGTCACAGTTGCAGAAATTATCTGAAGCCTGCATCCCAAGCAAGGGGAAAAATATCATAGGGAACGGTTGCAAACCAAGCTGGATGATCAAGCATCTCAAACAGGCGATGAAAGAAAGCAGAATGCTTACAAGTAATGGAAGATGGGAGGGATCAGAAAGGGAAGCTACCTCTTGGAGGTCAGAAAGTGTAGGGATAAAGTGAGAACTGCCAAAACCCAAGCACAGTTGGACCTTGCAAAGAGAATTAAAACCAATAATAAAAGGTTCTTTCCTTGTTTTCTTCCTATTTATATGGCTATAGAAGAAGTAGGACCTCTAAACACTGTGCAAGGGGTAGAGAGTAAGGATTATCTAGGCATGGCCCAACACCTAAATAAATACTTTGTCTCAGTTTTTAATGAGGCTAATGAAGAATTTAAGGGTAGGGTGGCTAATGGCACTGAGGATATGAAGGTAGAAACTACCACATCCAAGGTGGAAGTCAAATTCAAACAGCTTAATGGGACTAAATCAGGGGGCCCAGATAATCTCCATCCTAGAATATTAAAGAAACTGGCACATGAAATTGCAAGCCCAATAGCAAGGATTTTTAATAAATTTGAAACTCCAGGGTTGTACCCTATGACTGGAGAATTGTTAATATAGTTCCTATATTTAAGAATGGGGAAAAAATGAAATAGGAAGCTATAGGCCTGTTAATTTGACCTCAACTGTATGCAAGGTCTTGGAACAAATTTTGAAAGAGAAAGAATTAAGGACATAGAGGTGAACAGTAATTGGGATAAAATACAACATGGTTTTACACAAGGTATATCATGCCAGGCCAACCTGATCTCCTTCTTTGAGAAGAAAAATGATTTTTTAGACAAAGGAAATGCAGTAGATCTAATCTACCTGGATTTCAGTAAAGCACTAGTTTCACATGGGAAATTATTCGTTAAATTGGAGAAGATGGGGATTAATATGAGAATTGAAAGGTGGATAAGGAATTGGTTAAAGGGGCGACTACAATGGGTCATACTGAAAGGTGAACTGGAGGGAGGTTACTAGTGGAGTTCCTCAGGGATCAGTTTTGGGACCAATCTTATTTAACATTTTTATTATTGACTTTGGTTGGTTTAAACTAGTGTAAATGGTGAATTCTCTGTAACTTGAAGTCTTTAAACCATGATTCAAGGACTCCAGTAACTCAGTCAGAAGTTAGGGGTCTATTTCAGCACTGGGTGAGATCAGACTAGATGATCACAATGGTCCCATCTGACCTTAAAGTCTATGAGTCTATTGAGAATTCTTTTCTTTGATAGTTCTCTCAGGGGCTGTGTTGTTGGAGACAGATCACCGGGGTTGTAATCCTGAATCTGGCATTCACTCGTTGTGTGACCATGGGGAAATCACATAACTTCTCTGTGTCTCAGTTTAACCATAGAATCATACAGGTTAAATCACCCAGCACAACTCCCAGTACAACTCAATGAAACCTCCAAATCATGTCATTTGTGCTACAAACTAATAACTCAGACCAGGGTTGTCTAAAGATTCAATAAGGGTTCATATGAATGTGGCATTGTTCATGGTTAGCAGAGAAATCATGTGAAATACCCGGTTTAAACTGAACAAATGTCTGCACGAATCTCTGGTTAGTGAAACCACCATGTTTTGCACAGCTCTAGTAACTGAGCTACAGAACCCCACAGAGTTATTGTGAGGCTCAGCTTCTCAATGTATGTAGATTACTTTGCAATCCATAGATGGAAGGTGATGTATAAAGTGCCAAAGGTTAGCTGACCTGAACATTAAACCTTCAGACACTATGACAGGGGCATAGGGTAATGTGACAATTGTGCATATGCTTTGAAAGTAGCAAAATTTAAGACCTACCATGTTTACTGCCCATTGGCCGAGGTCAGATTGGACTTGGAATTTGGAGTATTCTTTGTGCTGCAATCTGCAGAGGTAAAATTTCAGTGCTACCAGTTTCATTAATCTCACAAGATTGATATGTTTTTAGCCATTATATTCCTTTGTGTCATCTGCCTGTCTTTAACTTAGTATCTCGTTGTTCAAGCTTACAGGGAAAGACGGAAAGATCAAAGAGAATCTGTTTTCCTTTATGCTGCTCTACATTTCTAGGTGAGGCTGAAGGTGTTATAATTTATCTTTATGTTTGTCTTATTACAGCTCTAAGCAGAAGACCTGAAAGGTGAGGGGAGGATACAAACCACATCTGGCTTCAGTTTTATGCTATTTGTTAGAGCTGGTTGGAAATTTCCAACAGCACATTTTTCTGTCGGAAAATGCAGATTATTCAAAATTGAAATGTTGTGTGATAATGTGTCAATTTTGACAATACTCCAGTGGAAATCAGGCAGGTTTCCATCTGAAACCTACCTGGTTTCCTGCCAGCTTGCTCACCCATATTCTCTGCAGCTTGCCTGATGGGCTGACAGGCAGCTGAGAGCCTGGTAGCCAGCTCCTGGGTCCTCAGCAGCCTATGCTCCCAGGTGAGCTGCCTGGGAGTCCTGGATCCCAAGCTCCCAAACTCATGGCTACCCAGCAAACTAGAGTCCCCAGTCTTCCAGGTCAGCTTGCCAGGAAGACTATCCCAGAGCTGGAGCTCTCTGAGTTTCCAAGCTCCTGGCTTCCCAGCAGGCCTAGGACTTTAGGCTTCCCAAAGTGCTCAGCTCCTTATCTGTCAGGCTGCCAAGGTTTGGGGCAGGTCAAAGGGTCTCAGAAATATTTTTTTAAGGGATGAAGCAAATATTTTTACTTTTTCAAAACAAAATTTTGGAATTCCTGTTCCACAGGAAATTTCAAAATTTTATTTTTCATTCTGTTTAGGAACATTTTTTTTTTCAATTGAATTGTTGCACAATGGGGATTCCAGTTTCCAGCCAGATCCATTATTTGTTCTTATTTAAAGGGTAAAGGGCAGAAATGGTACAACATTCCAACTGCAGTGTTCACTTACAATGGGACTATACAGTAACAACAACAACACTACCTAGAATGGAGTAAACAGAATGGTCTATTTCATCCCACTCACTTCTAAGCAAAGACTAGAACCCAGGACTCCTGGCACCAGATTCCCTGCCTTAACCAATAAAAAGGAGACAGCCTACTTTCATATTTAGACACCTTTGATTTTTGGCTAATTCTAATCACTGAAATAGTTGTATGCTAGAATCGTTTGTGCCTCCAATAACATTCCAAGCTAATTTACCAAGTATGTCCCTAAAACCTAGTCTGACTCTCAGAGCTAGGAGGTTGACATATTTAAAAACCTTTAGAGAACATACCAATCTATTATTTTATATGGTCTTCTTATCACCTCATCTAGAGAAAAGTGATTTATGACTCATATAACAGTTTGCTAGCTGACTCTGACTGTCCTAATTAGGTCTCCTTCAGAACTGTGTGTGTGTGTGTATAAGGGATTTCCGCAAACCATGATTGTTTTGGAATAGAGGCCTATCAGAGGATATGTAAATTTGGGTAAATTTAAAACAAAATAAGTGACATGGAATAAAAAGGATTTGTAACTTCAAACATGAAACTAGATAATAGTATTTATAAGCCTATAAATTTTAAACGCTCCCAGCCTAATTTAAAAGCAGTTTAGTGATGCTGCCGAAAAAGAAGAGTATAAACAGAAGGTTCCTTTGATTATCAGAATGTTTGCTTCTGAAAATTAGAACACAGCCATTTATCAGAGGGTGTCTCAAGGCTATAATCAGTTAAAGATATTCAAGAACGGAGGTAATTTAGTATGCTGAATGTCAATCAAGCTGGGGCAAAACATGAAGCAATGTGCTAATGTAAATGTGAAATATGCATATGCTAAGGTAACATGTAGGAGCAAGTGATAATCGGGTACCCGATGTGTTACAGTCTTCTTAACACACAGTCATGTATGTGTGAACTCAAAGGATGCCCCTGCAAATTATGAAAATAAATATGTACCGTTAGTTTTAGCAAAACATGAATATGACTTCATGATGCCAATGTCTTCAATGAGGCCAGAGATTACTAGCATTTCACAATAGTTTCAAATATTAAACAAAAAAGGGAAAAGAGGGCAAACTTTCTCCATGCATCATCCTTCCTTCAGCCCCTGCAGGTATTCCTCAACAAAGTTAACAGTGATTGAATCAAGATGAACTTTGATGTCTGTGATCTATTCTGTGAAAACCTCAATCTTCTAAGAAGGGATTTGGGTGAAGTGACAATAGGTGAAACCATGGCAGCATGACTCCATTGGCGAAAACAGGAAGCTCTAGAGAACTGGGAAAGTTCTTATTTATTTTAATAAAAAAAAGTGGGACTCAATTTTGCCTCCCTCCTTGTACCGTTACCTGTGGCTGTGAAGGGTTAATTTCTTTTTGGAAATCGGACTAGCAATGCCAGGGTGAGGAGGTGATGTCACATAAGCATGAATATATTATGGAAGACTATCAACCTATGAATTGAGCAATGGAATCACAGAACATTCAAAAAACAATGTCTCAGCTTCATAACTGTTATGTGTATCTTGTACGTGTTATATGGGATGGAGGGTGGGAAGGAGGCTGTAGGAACTAAAAATTACCGTACCAGGTTGGAGAGGGGGACCTAAATCAATCACTGGGAATAATTAATGCAAATCCCTAGGCAGACAGACAAGTCTGGAGAGGAGCTTTACCCCCCTGGGAGAAATTGCATATACTGGTTTGACCTGATTAAAGAAGGCCACCCAAACAAAGAAGAGAACTGTATAAAGTGCCAGCCTGATATTGAGGAGCGGTTACTCTGACTACTCGATCCAAGAACTGATATGACACTATGACCAAGAGGTGAAGAAGGAACTTTAAAGATCTGAGACCCACCACATGTACTAAGTTGTAGAGAGGTATTACCAGGTAAACTTGTGCAGTAAGCTGTTTATTGTTTTATGATTTATTTCCTCTGTAATACTTTTGTTCTAAATAAATACTTTGCATTATGAAGCTGCTGGCTGATTAACCTTGTCATTGTCCCTGAGAGAATAGAACTGCCAGTGCTGAACTAAACGACAATCACAATGAATTGCAGCCTAAAATCCTGGTGTGGAGGGAGAAGAACTCTGAAAAAAGAACATTGAGAAAAGTGATGAGTAGAGGCCCACTACCTGAATGGGGGCTCAAGAAGGCCACAAGGGGGTCAGAGGTGCCAACTGTGGCAGAAGTGGGGAGCCAGTTTGGAGACATAGGTTCCCCTCAAGGATGGTCCTGGCCTATGTCCATTT
Organism: Terrapene triunguis; assembly: GCF_002925995.2. Lineage (NCBI taxonomy): Eukaryota > Metazoa > Chordata > Testudines > Emydidae > Terrapene > Terrapene triunguis. The sequence goes on from NW_020664447.1 coordinate 24,237,451, forward strand.
TCTTTAGGTTGTAATTCCTACTGCATTTCACTGTGATCATCTCAGCAAGTCTGAGTTTAATTCGGCACCTGCAGTCCTGCTCTCTCAGGGGCAATAACAAGATTAATAAGCCAGCCAGCCACATAAATCCACATGGGGTTTGCAGGTCCAAACTCCAGTTAATTCTGTGAAGGAAATGAACCCAGGTCTCCATAACTGCTGAGTTTCTTCTCTGTGATAACACTGACCAATAACAATATGTTTCTTTGAGACACAAAGAATGTCTTGAGAAATATGTGTTGAGAAATATATATTTGTGAAGGGCACTCACTGAAAGTGCCCCCTTCTGGTCAGGTATGGGACATAGTAGGCTCTCATCTTTGCTGGCACCACTTATTGACAGGCATTTTGACTCTGGTAGTCTGCCCCTCTCATGACTTGGCCCTCCATTCAAGTCACACATTTATGTCCACCCCTTTGGACATATATAAACAATCCAGAAACTGCATAGTGCTATTGGTTAGGTGCGGCCCTTCAGCCCTCCCCTGGGTGAAAGTCTCAGGGGCTTGACTCTTGTCTCCAAAGCCTTCTTTCACCTAGCTTCCCCGTACCAGAGATAGGCTTTCTGCACCTCCTAGAGGTTGTTAAGGGAACCCATCAGGCAAGCTGCAGAGAATATGGGTTCTGATCCAGGGCCCAGCGGTAGGCACTAATACCCTGCACCCAAAAATGTGATATTGCTGCTTCCCTGGATCACTTCCTACCCAGGTCCGGCTCTAGGTTTTTTGCTGCCCCAAGCAAAAAAATTTTTGGCTGTCCCCCACCTCAGCCCTGGGCTCTCACCTCCCCCCCGCAACAGTGATCCCCCACCCACACCCCCTGCTGCCCCAGCCCTGGGCTCCCCCCCACCAGTGCTGACTGCGCCCGCTCCCCCCTTGCCTACTGGCGCTGGCAGGGTCGGGGTAAGCAGCGGGGCTCCCGGGCTGCGCCTCAGCCCAGGGTCCCTCAAGCCAGGGCTCCCGCCTCCAGGACCAGCTGGGACCCGGGAGGGCAGAGCCAGGGACTGCCCCGGCAGGGGGTTGAGGAACCCCGGCAGGGCAGCCCCAGAGGGAACAGAGCCCCAGAGACTGGGACGCTGGCCCCGCACGGCAGCGCCCTGCCCTCTATGGCCCTGCTGATGCTGCTGCTTCTGGCCACCCTGCCGCAGTCCCTGGGCGGCTTTGCTAAGCCCCGGCCGCCGCGCTGGGGGGCGGCCCCCAGCCAGAGTGTCCCCCGCTCGGAGCCTACCCGGCCCAGCCACAAGGTGCGGGCGCTGTTCCCCTGCAAAAATGTGCTGCCCCAAGCACATGCTTGCTTTGCTGGTGCCTAGAGCTGGCCCTGTCCTACCAATCCCTTCTTTCCCAAAGGATAAAGTAAAGATATCCAGATGTGGCAGGATGGGGCTGTTTAACCATTTCCTTACTGGTGCAGTGCTTGTATATCCTGTCACCGCACTGTTAATGTCTTATCCTTTGTCATGGATCCTCATTACAACAGTTGATGGAACAAGTCTGCCTTTTTACTGTCCAGATAAGATACTATTTTAAAGTTCTTAAAAACTTACTGCATACAAATTAATTGAAATATTAGCACTGGGCCCTTTGGGTTAATATATATAGGTTTTTCTTCATTCTGTATGAAGGATTCCTACTTCAACTGGTTTCCTTTGGAAAGTAATTTATTGACAGAAAAGCTTTCCATTCACTTTTCTTACTATAATGAGAACTATTAGAAACACAAGAGTCGTTGTAATAGATCATTGATACTCAATTGGTGGCCCGTGGGCCAAATGTGGCCCTCCAAGGCTTTCAGTGTAGCCCTCTAGCTCACCTTTGAAAAAAAATGTTTAAAATTAAATTCATGAAGTGATGCACTGCCTATCATTTGCCTATGACTTTCTTAGTAAGTAACTTACTGGCACTGCTTAATTTGTAATGAAAGGTGCCGGGGCTCAGCCCTGGCAATCCCTGGGGCACAAATTAAGCACTGCTGAGTAGCCAGAGAGCAGAGGCTGCTGTCCAGGGACCTTGCTCTGAAGGTAGTGTTGCCAGAGGCAGCTGCGCAGAGGTAAGGGTTGCATGGTATGATGTATTGATACCCTTACTTCTGCACTGCTGCTGGTGTCGGCACTGCCTTCAGAGCTGGGCGGCCAGAGAGTGGAGGCTGCTGGCTGGGAGCCCAGAGATGCTGGGGTTATGAACTGCCAAGGTTAGGGATATGGGGGCTCAGCACCACCAAACCCAGGCACAAATTAAGCACTGCTTACTGGATCTTAATTTCTTGCGATATCATCGGCTATGACTGAGCTAGGACACTGCCCATTTTTTCATTAGTGTTGGAAATGGAGACAAAAATGAATGAGAGTGGGAGTAAACATTGCAAAGTCAACAGAAAAACAGAGTATTTAACCCAAACTGAACAGTGGATTCTCTTTTTATCATGCTACCTCTTTTAAACACAAAACTTTTGTGTTTCACATGTCAAACCACTGTATCCATCTGTAAGGTCATCGATGTGAGGCACCACTTTGAATCAAAGCACAGTAACTTCAATGTGGCCTATCCTCCTGGCAGTGTTGCAAGATGTGACAAAATTGAAAATCTGAAGTCTTCGTATCACACTTCACATTTCATTGTCATAACATCAGCAACTGTACAGGAAAAAGCAACAGTTGGTTCTCTTCAGATGATGTTGGTACCAGCTAAAAAGAAAAAGCCTTTCCTGAATGCCGAGCTTGTGAAGGAGTGCATGTTGGAAATGCTGGAGGAGTTTTTGCTGGAGATAACAAAGATTACATTGTGAACTGTGTGCAGCAAGTTCTCCTGTCTGATTCCATGGCAGTATGAAGATTGGAGGTAATTTACGAGGATTGTTTGTCAGCACTGCTTTCCAATTAAAAAACCACACCAAATACATGTCTCTTTCTATGGGCAAATCAAGCAATTAAAGTGACACTGCCCAGCTATCGCTGTTTGTAAAATTTTTATGATGGTAAAATTTTCAAGGAAGAATTTTTATGCTTAGTACAATTAGAAACCTACACTACAGGAGAGATCATTTTTAAAAAAAATGGTTTAGATCTGCAGAAAGTAACCTTACTTGTTATAGACAGAGGCCCCTCCATGACAGGGAATGAGAAGGCTTTGCTTCATGTTTGGCAGGGACATACCCTTCAATAAATACACTTTAGTAAATGATGCAGTGGACTGTCCTGTGCGGTAAATAGTCTGGGGGCTTGAAAAAAAAACAAATAGTATTGTGATGAGATTAGTGAACTACATAACGATCAACTTCTAGCTTGCAACATCGTCTTTTAAAAACTCTTTTACAAGACACTTCAGCCGAATACAGTGATCTGTTGCAGCCCAATGATATTCACTGGTTAAGTAGGAGATGTGTGTTAGAGAGGTTTTGTGAGGCTCAAAAAGAAACAATAAAATTTCTTTCAAACCACAAGACCAACGAGCTTGTGAGTTCCTGGAATTTATGAATGGATGTCCCCTTTACGTCATTGGTAGCTTCTCTCTATGATATTCCTGATCACTTGAATTCCCTCAACTTGTAGCTCCAAGGCCGAGCAAGCAGTGTCGGGTCTGTTCGAAAAAGTTTGTGCCTTTGAGGAATCTTGAAATCTTTCACACAGACTTAACAAGAAAGATGTTGCACTTTCCCACATGGTGTGTTGTTGCTATGATGAAATTTAGATAAAAATGATGTAAGAATTTCTAAACAAGCTGACTGAAAATTTTAAAATGTGATTTGAGAATTTTCAAATTCCAAAGGATTTGCTTTTATTTGTTCATGATCTATTTGTTGTCTCTGCCAGTGGACCTTGCCCTTCTCAAGCAAAGAACATTCTTGATTCAATTGATGAAGGTGCCTTTCAATTAGACGTTGTAAGGCTCCAGAGCTGAGATGTCTTGAAGACAGAATTCAGAGAAGTGAGACTGTGATTTCTGGACTCAGTATCCTGACCAACTTCAGAATACCCAGAATCTAGCCATCTATCTTTTAATGATATTCAGATCAATGGACCTCAGCGAATCTGGGTTTTCTACCATGAACATTAAAAAACCCAACACTGCAATCATCTGACAGATGAGTATCTCCACCAGTGCATGCGCCTTGTCCTGACCTCCTACAAACCACTCTTCACAAAGCTTGCCAGACATCATTGGTCACCTCTCCCATTAGAGATTGCCACAAAGACAGGTAATAATGTTGATTTATAAACATTGTTAAAAGATAGAAACACTAATACTTATGTTGTGATCAAGGTCTTTATTTATTGGCAGATGAAGGTTTTGTTTCTTTATTTTGTCAGCTTTCTGTGCAAATAGTCTCTCTTGTCATAAAGTTCTCAAATTGGCCCATGGGCAGATCTAATTGAGTATCACTGTAATAGGTAGTACATATTAAGGCTTTATCAACTGGTCTGGAAAGAACTAACATTATTGACCACAACTTAATCTGAATCTTGGTCTAATCCTTTTCTTATAATAGATACAAATTTTCTATATTTTGGATTATTATTTTTCATTTTCATGCATGTATGTACATCTTGATTCCATTAGAGACTAAAAGTGCTAAGTGCTTTTATAGAAAAGTCCTACAGAATTTAATAGAAAATGATGAACTTTCTATATCATTGTTGAACCACCCTATAGAATTTAATAATGAATTGTATTCCTGATACTATATTTTTTATAATGAAGACCACTCTCTACAATATTGTAACAATTTTCAGAATAATATCTGTAGAATCTTGTAGTTCTGAATGCTATGCTAAGGGCAAAAAAGTATCTTGCTTCAAGGCATAAAAAGATCACTGAACTTTTATCTATGGGCAGTACTGCAAAATTGACTATGAAGATTTCTGCCATCTTCATAAGCATCAGAGATAAGCAATAATGGAGGTAAGACATTTTACTTGACCAACTGTCTAAAACTGATCCAGTACAAAAAAAATTATCTTTTATGTTCCTATGTCAAACAACCAAGAGCTCTGTTTTTACTTCTTTCCTCTAGATGGTACTTTATCAGTCATTTAACTTCCGTAGACATGCTGAGCTGAAGAAGGAAGAGAAAGATCATTATATATAATTCTCCAGAAATACAAAGCAGCCTATTAAGTGAAATAGTTTCAATAAGACAGCCCAAAATACACAGCTAATTTAGGTCTGAACTGTTTAGACTGTGTAATCTTCTTTTGTACACCCAAACCCTATTATAACTGGATATACAAACAATATTGAAAGACTCAAATTTTCACGAAGTAAATGCACAAAAGCTACTCTGCATTATACACATTGCTTGGTTCAGATTCTCCCCCTCTCTTGCTAGTTCCCTTAAAGACAATGAACGTTGGAAGAATAAAGAGAAATGGAAACAAAGTAATAGAATGGGCTATTTTTTACTATAGTAAATGCTACATGTATTTTAATGTAGTGTATTCCCAATCTTCACGGTATAATTACTTTCAAAGTCTGAAATAACCTCAAACTACTCTATTGTTCCTTAGCATTTTTCTTAGGGTTTGTCTACACTGCACCACAGATCAGTCTATGATGGTGCCAATTACAGAGTGCTCTAACATGGAGCACTCTAACTGCCCTGTGTAGACCCTGTTGTTGTGAATTAAAAAAGACCTAGTTGATTTAGTCCTTTTTCAAACAGTATTGCATTGACATGCACTAGGTAGCAGTCATTTCACAGAGTATAGAAATATCATTTAATTTAGGTGACCAGTCACACTTAAAAATAACAAAATGAATATTCATAGTGCCCAATTCACGGATAATGTGCAGGCTGAGATTTTAATGTACAATTATGACTAGTGAATAAATCTGGGGCTACTGAGATCAGTTTACTGATTGATTCTAAAGATAGTACAGAACTAAATTTGTCAGATAAATTGTTCATTGCAAACAGTTCACCTAGCAGTATCAGTAACTGCCATCTGTGCTGGGTGCTTGCTCTCTCAAAACATGTTATTTCAGTTGCAGTGTAAGTTTCAGAAACACATAATGAAGCTTGACTTCAGGATTCTCTCTGGTATATCCATAAGAGGTTATACTTGAATGGCATACTATAAAACCTATACATACAGTATGTCATAGATTATATTATATGAAGGACTAGGATTCATACCCTTCAACTATCCCAAATTTCCCTGCAGTCCACATGGATATTTGCTGTACTCACTTGTATGAGAGTGTTAACAATGAAACTGAGGCTACAAAAAGGTTAGTGATGCTAAAGACATCATTTTAAATTTCCAGCACTAATATTGTTCCTTGTTTCATCATTTAGGGTTATAATGCAACTATACAACTTCCAGCTTTAATCTTGTCAGATTTTACAAGCTAAACAGGGTTGGGCCTTGATGGCCTCTGGATGGGAGACCCCCCAGAACATCTGCACGCTTCGGGAAGCAGCAATGACAGCTCAGTAGGCAGCATTCTTCCCACTCAGTATTGAAACAATGCTGGTGATAGGGAATGCAAAATGGGACCTAAAACCAAAGTTTTTACCGTGTGTGCTCATTTAATATCTAATGGAACTTTTTCTAAGCGTCAGAATTTTAATCTTGCCAAATCCTAGCCAAATTGTAACTTGGGTAACGACATCTTGCCTACCTACAAACAGTCCCTGTGGTTTCTAATGGATGTGACACTATTTTTTTCTGAACTGCTGTGTCATGCTTCTTTGTACTGTTAAATACCTGCTGTGGTTTACCTTACGGGAGGTCATAATTTCAATGGGGCATGAGGTGATTCATGTACGTAAGTAGGGCTTGATCCTGCACCTCCAGAACTCAATGGGTTCAGGACCAGGAGTACAGTTTGTAAAACACTTTAGGATCTTTTTGAGACAAAGTGTGATATTATAAATGTAATTCATTATTATTTTTCTCATGGCCCTTTGAGAAGTATCATCAAAATTGTAGAGAGACTCCTACAAATTTTACTTTTTCAAGATGACACAGTTGAAGTTCAGTAGGTACCACTGGTTATCATGGAGCCATTGATTAACAAAGGACTCAAGACACATCTGAGAATCACAGAGCAATCATTTTAAATTTCACTTGTGGGAAAAGTCTTACAAAGTCTTTTAAGAGATCAAAACAGGAAAAGTACTTAGAAATACACAGTGTGAGCAAAGACTGATGACCTCTAAGAAAGGAAAGTCATGCCTCACCATCTAGTTGTATTTCTTTGAGGATAAGCCTACCATGGGAGACAAAAGTGGGATGCAGTGGGCATCACATCCTCAGATATCCAGAAAGGATTGACAAAGGTCCAGCTCAGAGGTTACTTTCTTTATTGTAAAGTTGCTCAAAAGCATGTGGGTTAGCTCCCTGTTAGGGTTGTCTCTCTGTTCAAAGGCAGTGGAGATATGGAGGAGGAGCGGGTTGGGCAGCAGGGGCATCTGGCTATATTAAGTGCTGTGAAATGCCATACATTAATGTTTCACATGGCAACACCAGCTCTATTTATCTCTGTCACTTTCCACAGTAGCTACTGAATTATCTTCTGAAGTGTTGCTTTTCCATTGGAACATATGTCTTTCTAGGTGATGCATCTTGTACAGCACTTGAGGTGCATTTTGCTCTGAGTATGTTGGGAGGCATTTCAGCCATTAATTCTGAGTGTGACTCTGGACCATTGTCCAAAAGTTTGGGAAACATAAAAAGGTGTTTTTCACTATTACAGAATTTACATATGAGGCATGATCTTGCACAACTCAGCTGTAGAGTTTTGTGCACATTAGCACAACATAAAATGCAATGAGTGGGACAGGGAGCATAGAGGAACTTGTTTTTAAATCAGGGCCTGATCCAAAGCCCAATGAAGTCAATGGAACAACTCTCATTGACTTAATACATACCAAGAAGGGACCACCTTGATCATCCAGTCTGACCTCCTGGAAAACACAGGCAATAGAACTGTCTCCAAATATTAGCTAGAGCATATCTTTTAGGAAAAATCTAATATTGGTTTCCACCACAACCCTAAGTAAATTGTTCCAATGATAATTAACCTCACTATTAAAAAAGTATGCCTTATTTCCAGTCTGATTTGTCTAGCTTCAACTTCTAGACATTGGATCATATTGTAAACTTTATCTGCTAGATTGAAGAGTCTTATTAAGTATTTGTTCCCCATATAGGTATAAACTGTGATTGAGCCATTCCTTAACCTTCTCTTTTTAAAAATAAAAAGATTGAGCTATTTGACACTAATCACATGTTTTCAAATCCTTTAATCATTCTCATGGCTCTTCTTTTAATTCTTTCCAATTTGTCAACATCCTTCTTGAATTGCAGACGCCAGAACTGGACACAGTATTCCAGCAGCAGTCACACAAGTGACAAATACCGAGGCAAAATAAACCCTCCACTTCTACTCAAGATTTCCAGTTTATGCGTCCAAGGATTGCATTAGCCCTTTTGGAAACAGCATTGCACCAGGAGCTTATGTTCAGCTGATTATCCACCATGACCCCCATATGTTTTTCAGAGTCACTGGTTCCCATGATAGAATCTCCCATCCCTGTATATAAGACCCACATTTTTTGTTCCTAGATGTATAATTTACATTTAGCTCTATTAAAATTCATATTTTTAGCTTGCACCAAGCTTACCAAGTGATCCAGCTTGCTCTGTATGAGTGACCTGTCCTCTTCATTATTTATTGCTCCACCAATTTTTGGGGTCATCTGCAAAATTTATCAGTGTTTAATTGTATGTTTTCTTCCAGGTCATTGATAAAAATGTTAAATAAAGTAGGGATAAGAACTGATCTCTGTGGGATGCTACTAGAAACATACCCATTTTGAGACATATCAGTTAGCCAGTTTGGAATCCATTTAATTGTGTGTCTGTCTAGTTTAAACAAAGTGTTGTGCGGTTACAAGTCAAATACCTTACAGAAATCATCACTATTATCAATACTGTTATCTTTATCATCCAAACTTGTAATCTCATCAAAAGAAATATCAAGTTAGATCCTGCCAAACTATTTTCCATAAATCCATGATGATTTGCATTAATTATATTATACTTCTTTATCAGCTGCTCTATTATTTTGCCTGGGATAAATGTTAGATCAATGACAGGCCTATATCTGGTCATCCTGTTTACCCTTTTTAAGTACCGGCACAACATCAGTTTTCTTCTAGTATACTAGAACTTCTGCATTGTGCTAAGACTTATGGAAAAAACAACATTAATAGTCCAGCAAACTCCTCAGCCACTCTTAAGACTCTTGGATGCCAGTTACCTGGGCCTTTAATGTTAATACCTGCTGTTTATCATTCTCCCATGATGGGAGAACTCAAAGGGTCCCGAATGTAATTGCTGCTGTGTGCCCAGTAAGTGATTGTTTCCTTGTAGCATGAATAAGAGGGGACCATTTAGTCAAGTTCCATATTAAGGCTCCTGCCTCCTCAAACATGCCCATTCTTTATCTGCGTTTTGCATATTTCCTATCCTGGGCTCTTGAGAGTAAAGGAGCAGATGCTCAGGGGCCTTGAGACTGAATACTGCTCAGTGAGAACTACTACTTAGTGTTTTTTTTAAACAACTAACAAAATCATCCAAAGCATAAGATTTGGTGGTGATGGGGAACTTCAACTACCCAGACATCAGTTGGAAAAATAATAAATGATGGCACAGATTATCCAATAAGTTCTTGGAATGTATTGGAGACATTTTTTTTTATTTCAGAAGTTGGAGAAAGCTGCTACAGGAGAGGCTGTTCTAGATTTGATTTTGACAAACAGGGAGGAACTGGTTGAGAATTTGATAGTGGAAGGCAGCTTAGGTGAAAGTGATCATGAAATGATAGAGTTCATGATTCTAAGGAATTGTAGGAGGAAAAGCAGCAACAATAAAATATAATGGATTTCAAGAATGCAGAATTCAGCAAACTCAGGGATCTGGTAGGTAAGATCCCATGGGAAGCAAGGCTAAGGGGAAAAATAGTTTAAGAGAGTTGGCAGTTTTTCAAAGAGACATTATTAAAGGTACAAAAGCAAACTCTCCCACTGCGTAGGAAAGATAGGAAATATGGCAAGAGACCACCCGGGTCATAGGCGCCAACTTTTCCCAGGGCCAGTGGGTGCTCAACCCCCCCACCCTGGCCCCACCCCGACTCCACTCCAGTCCCTGCCCCAACTCCATCCCCTCCCTGCCCCTATTGGACTCCTTCCCCAAATTCCCACCCTGGCCCCACCTCTTCCTTAAGTGCACCGCGTTCCCTCTCCTTCCCCCTCCCTCCCAGCACTTGCCACCACGAAACAGCTGTTTCGCGGCAGCAAGCGCTGGGAGCTAGGGGGAGAAGTGGGCTGCGGCACACTCAAGGGAGGAGGCAGAGGTGAGCTCGGGTGGGGGGGGGCGAGGAGCTGCCGGTGGGTGCAGAGCACCCACCAAGTTTTCCCCTAGGTACTCCAGCCCGGAGCACCCACGAAGTCGGTGCCTATGACCCGGGCATAACCAGGAGATCTTCAATGATCTGAAACTCAATATAAACAAATAACACAAGTATGTAGGGACAGAATTAGAAAGGCCAAGGCACACAATGAAATTAAACTAGCTAGAGACATTAAGGGTAACAGGAAAACATTCTACAAATACATTAGAAGCAAGAGGAAGAACAATGATAGAGTAGTTCCATTACTCATTGGGGGGGGGGGAGACAATAACAAAATGTGGAAATGGTAGAAGTACTAAATGACTTTTTTGTTTCAGTTTTCATCAAAAAGGTTAGTTGTGATTGGACATCTAACATAGTTAATGCCAGTGAAAATTAAGTAGGATCAGAGGCTAAAATAGGGAAAGAATAAGTTAAACATTACATAGATACATTAGATGTCTTCAAGTCACCAGGGCCTAATGAAATGCATCCTAGAATACTCAAGGAGCTGATTGGGGAGATATCTGAGCCATTAGTGATTATCTTTGAAAAGTCATGGAAGATAGGAGAGACTCCAGAGGGCTGAAAAAGGGCAAATATAGTGCCAATTTATAAAAAGGGAAATCAGCACAATCTGGGAAATTGCAGACCACTCAGCTTAACTTCAGAACTCAGAAAGATAATGGAGCAAAAATTAAGCAATCAATCTGCGAACACCTAGAAGATAAGGTGATAAGTAACAGTCAGCATGGATTTGTCAAGAACAAATCAAGTCAAATCATAGCTTTCTAAAAGCTTTATTTGAGAGGGAAACAAGCCTTGTGGATGGGGGTAGGGATAGGTGTGGTATATCTTGGCTTTAGTAAGACTTTTGATACTGTCTCACATGACCTTCTCATAAATAAACTAGGGAAATACAACCTAGGCAGAGCTACTATAAGGTGGGTGCACAACTGTTGGAAAACGATTCCCAGAGAGTAGTTAACAGTGGTTCACAGTCAAACTGGAAGAGCATATCAAGTGGGGTTCCGTAGGGATCAGTTATGCTTCAGGTTCTGTTCAAGGTTATCATCAATAATTTAGATAATGGCATGGAGAGTGCACTTATAAAGTTTGCGGATGATAGGGGTTGCAAGTGCTTTGGAGAATTGGATTAAAATTCAATATGATCTGGACAAACTGGAGAAATAGTCTGAAGTAAATAGATGAAATTCAGTAAGGACAAATACAAAATACTCCACTTAGGAAGGAACAATCAGTTGCACACATAAAAAATGGGAAATGACTGCTTAGGAAGGAGTACTGCAGGAGGGAGTCTGGGGATCATAGTACATCACAAGCTAAATTTGAGTCAACAGTGTAACACTGTTGCAAGAAAAGTAAACATCATTCTGGGATGTATTAACAGGAGAGTTGTAAACAAGACACGAGAAGTAATTCTTCTGCTCTACTCCACACTGATTAGGCATAAACTGAAGTATTGTGTCCAGTTCTGGGTATCACATTTCAGGAAACATATGGCCAAAGTGGAGAAAGATCAGAGAAGAGCAAGACAAATGATTAAAGAAAACATGATTTTAGAAAACATGACCTTGAAAAAACTGGGTTTGTTTAGTCTGGAGAAGAGAAGACTGAGGAAGGAACTGATAACAGTTTTCAAGTACAGAAAAGGTTGTTAGAAGGAGGAGGGAGAAAAATTGTTCTCCTTAATCTCTGAGGATAGGACAAGAAGCAATGGGCTTAAATTGCAGCAAGGGCGGTTTAGGTTGGACATTAGAAAAAACTTCCTAACTGTCAGGGAGGTTAAGCACTGGAATAAATTGCCTGGGGAGGTTGTGGAATCTGCATCACTAGAGATTTTGAAGAGCAGGTTAATCAAACACCTGTCGGGGATAGTCTAGATAATACTTAGTCCTGCCATGAGTGCAAGGGCCTGGATTAGATGACCTCTCGAGGTCCCTTCCAGTCCTACGATTCTATGATTTACTCATCCTGACAGTAGCCTCAGCTCTCACTTGAACCAATGGGCAACAATCAAACTCCTTGCAACAGGCACAAGGATGTGAATGACTAAGACCACAAGTGCTTTTATATTTATTGATATACACTCAGAAATAAACTAAGAGACCATCACCTCATATGAGTGGATCATTTCAAGTAGCCCACCAAATAACTGTCAGATGAGATTAATGACCCTTCTGGTGCTATTGACCTGGACCAAATTTGAACAAGTAATATTGAGATGAAGGGCCCTCTATTCTATTATTAACTCCCTGAGCTATCCATCCCTTTAGCTTATTTCAGTTCTACTGCTGCCAGATAGTTACTATCACATTGAGACAAATTCTACTAGACCCATCCATTCAGTGTGCGACAAAACAAACTCTATACCAACATATAGTATAGATTTTAGCCTTCTTACCAAAAGGATCAGCTGCAATATTCATTTTGACAGGGCAGTTCCTTCACCTCACCTGTGAACTTACTGCCTAACTACAGCCATTTTTTAAATATTATCAATTATATGACTTCTTAAAAGCTATCCAGAAGCCCTGATTTAAAGTTGGTGACAACAATAATTTAGGGCTGAAAAGCCTCAGACAGCCTTGAAATCAATAGAAGTGAGGCCATGTCTACACTACCACTTACGACAGCAAAACTGATGTCGTTCAGGGGTGTGTTTGTGTGTTTTTTCACACCCCTGAGCGACATCAGTTTCGCCGAGACAAGCAGCAGTTGGCACAGCGCTATGTTGGTGGGAGTGTTTTTCCTGACAATGTAACTACTGCTGCTTGTTCAAGTGATTTTATTATGTTCATAGGAGAGCTCTCTCCTGTCAGCACAGGGAGGCTACACGAGCGATCTTACAGTGGCACAACTGCATTGGTACAACTGTGCCACTGTAAGCTCACTAGTGTAGACACAGCCTTAGAAATTCACACAAGCCAAATGATGCCAGTCACTGTTGACAGAGAGGTATAAACAGGCCTTGTGAGTATTTTGAATGAAATGTGCCTCTTTATCTCTAACAGCATGCATAGATGTTTAGTTCTGTTCCACAATCATACATGGTCACTTCTGGAAAATGTTAGATGGGCAATGACAAATCTGAAAATTACTTTGAAATTCAATTAATATAATGAGACTTTAAAGTATTTTTAAAAGTTATGCTCCCCTCCCCCCTTCCCTTAGAAAGTGATATCCCTTAAGTAGATTCAGCAAAAGTCACAGAATTGGTTTATATTCAGGGCACTTTGCAGGGGCCAGTTCAGTGCTTGATTTTCCTTCAGCCTATTTGCACAAATATTATGTGTAATTAAAACACAAGTTTAAATAGATTTTGGTGGCCTTACACTGAGGTGACCACACTTTCAGAGATTATGGAGGTGCTTAAAAGAGCTCTCCCACACTTTAGCCTATACTCAAGGACAGGACAACACCTGGAAGTATGGAATGACACTGTTGTGCTACGTTATGTTGGGAGTACTATTTCTGATGTGAGTATGTCTGGGGCCCTTTTTATAAATGGAAACAAGCAAATAGAATAGCTAATAACAGTCACTGCTTAAATGGCCCTGTCACCAGCACTATTAACACATAAATTGCAGCTGTTTAGATCTAATTCTGCAGATGCCTAAGCACATGCTTAACATTAAGCACAAAGAGTTCCACTGAAGAATCAAGGCCTTAACACTGTTAGATCTTCAGGCAGGCCCTGCAGAAACAGAAGATAAAAAAGGCAATCCCTAGCCTGAAGATCTTACAATGTTCAGGCGTTGAAGTTGGTTGGGATCTCTGCAATATTTTTTTTTGTTCGGTATTATAATTATTATTGTGATTATGCCTGGGTCTTATAAAAGGGACACGTGGGAAGGGGGATGGGAAGAGTCTCCTTTTGCCCTCAGAAGTAAATGAGATGCTTAAATGTGTTTTAAAGAATCACTAAGCACTTATCTGGATCTTTAGGCACCTTTGTAAAACTGGTGCATAGGCATTTTGCAAATTCATCTTTAGGCTCCTACGTCTCTTCTGAAAATCAAAGATGAGTTCCTAAGACTCTGAAGTGCTTCTTAAAATGTTACCCTTAGACCTAAAAAGTATAGTGAGACTGTTGAGGATTAACATAAAACAAACAAAACCCCCACAAACCTTTGAAAGATATTTCTGGTTTAGATATTTTCTTGTAAAAGTACATTGAAGTTGCCCAGCACTGATTTTTAAATTAAGTGCTATAGCAATCAAAGCTAATGTTAAAATATAGTCAGAATTCACCAGAATTAGGTTTTGTGTTTTAGCCTTTGCATTGACTAAATAGCTGCTGTTCTTTAATGGTCTGTTGTTGGATTTACTCTTTTTCAAATTAAAAATTATATAACTCCCCCCCCCCCCTTCCACCGCATGTAAGCCTGATGGATCTATCAAACCTGGGCTAAATATAGACAAGCTTAATCTGTGACTGTATAAAACATTTTGCAAAAATCTGCATACTAAGGTGATTACCCTCCTCCTGATAAACTAAATGATTTTTTTCCTAATGAATATACATGTTATTACTGAGCCTTCTCAAAAAGCCTCTCTTAACAGTATGGATTCAGCGTGCCTCTGCAAGTCCCCAGATAATAACTGCTGTTGGAAGAGAGGAAATACAATGTCTTTCACAGTATTCTAGAGCTGAATTAATAACATGGAAATATTTCCATGAACATTTCTTCAAACTTTAAATGCTAGGTCACTTTCTGACAAAATTATTCTTACTAATTAGCACCTTATTCCATGAGTGGATGTACTGACTTCAACATTACCAGTCATGGAATAAGGTATTATTAATCATGAGTAAGGGCAAGATTTTGACATCCTTTCATTCAACATCTTCCACAAACATTTGAGTCCTAAAACTTGACTAGTGCAAATACTCAAGAAAGCAATTTTAAGTCAAAAACAAATTTTGAATTTTATATGCAATTTTCAACATCATACTCCACAATTCCTGCCATTTTGCTTAGTTACATAAGTCTCATGGTTTTGTTTCGTTTCCCCGACTGGATGCCTTTCATCCCAGCAGTGAGAGAATTACACTGAAATTCATGAGTTTCCACAAAAGTACTGTTCACAAGCAATCTATGATGAAAATTAATTTGATGTTCGCAAACAGGACAAAAAAGAAGAAGCAAAACCCATCAGAAAAATGATCCATTGCAAATTACTCACTCAACTCAAGTAAATTGCCAAAAGAAAAAAGAGATAATGTACAATAACAAATCACTTCATTCTATCTATAATAAAGCACCCAATGTGACAAAATAGTCCTAGTTAAATTTGAAAGTTCCAGACTTACCAGAATATCATTAGCCCCCATCCCAAATCTCTGTGATTCAGGCAATAAACAGAGTGGAAGGGTGCTCAACACTTAAAAAACAATTAAAAAGTCAAGCAATAAACCTTCAGCTGTATGTGTATATATCTGAAGGCTTATTGCTTGTTTATATACATATATTACACACACGGATATATATCGGAGTCAGTATTAAATGGCAGCCTAACATGAGAATTGAGCCAGCTTCTGCTATATTGGTGTGAACCTAACATAATCCAGTTATCATTGACTTCATTGGAACTAATCTGGATTTACACCAAAATAAACAAAATAAAAATATAGTCCATCTCTTTTAAAATGTCACATTATAAAATTCCATCTGCTAAAATATATTGTGATAGTATTTTTAAGTGGTTCCTATTAATCAGAATAGACATATTGGAAAAAGTGAATGTGGTCTATAGCAATACGAAAAGAATATTAGGCCTGATTCTCATCTTGGAGCAATTCCACCATTGTAGCTCTCACGATTTGAATGGAATTAAGTTTGATTTACTTCAGCGAGAGAGATTAGAACCAGGCCTCTTGTTATTAATAAATTTGATAGCATAGGAAATTTGCAAATTTCACTGAGAGTTTTATCATGTCCTCAGCATGGTTTAATTTAAACTCATAGTTGCTGTCCTGGACTTATATATTTCCCCCACATATTTCTTTTGCAAGCTCTAGGATGATTATGCATGGCATGATATACACTGTCAATCAGGGCTACTGGTGCTGTGCTGTGTAGTGAATTTAGAATGTTTTCAGGGCACCAAGATAAAAAACCCTTACAGTACTTCATCAATGCGTTTTGGATAGCAATAAAAGTAAAGAATTAATACTCATGTAGTTTGTAATATTAAGTTCTGATAATCAAATTTTAATAGGCATTATACCTGGATGAATTTTAAATAGATTATCCTGTGAAGGAACAGACCCACTGAAAGATGGTCTGTGTCTCCTACATTTAATTACCTATTCACTTCTTCTGCGGATATATCTATTAAACTAAGTAAGCAACAATAATAAAAATAATAATTAGTAGTAATGTATATATTATGTAAAATGTATTATTGGAGGTGATGTTCTTTACAAACAAAGTATGAAGACGAGGTCCCTGCTTTGAGAAGTTTACAGTTTAAAATACGGATTCTCCTCTTATTCACACTAGTTTTACATTAGTTGAACTCCATTGACTTCAGTGGAGTTTTTCCTGATTGATACTGCCATAAGGGAAGGGAGAATTGGGCCTTAAGGAGTCCGAACCTGCATTCAGAGTGCCCCAAGACCTCCCATTGAAGTCAGTGGGACTTTACACAGCATAAGGAATTGTAAATTGAAGCAGGATTAAGCCCTCAATAAAATAACCTAGTGACAATATCATTGGACTATGAGCCAAGGAAGAGAGCTGTGGCATAAGCAGCCTCGTAGCAAAGAGCACAAGGGATAACATTTTCAAAAGCACCAAAGTGAATTAGCAGCTTAAGTTCCATTTCCAAAAATGGATCTAGAAGTCTAAGTACCATTAGACTTACACTCTTATATGGTCCCTTAGAAGTCAATGGGAGTTTTGCCTTGGATTTCAGTGGGAGCAAGATTGAGCACAAAGTTTACAGATTCAATAAGCAGGATCTTTAGCTGGTGTAAATCAAATCACACCGCTGATATCAAGGTAATAATGCTGGACCAGTGCAACGAAAGTTAGGTTAAACAAGGTTAAACAAGAAATCTTTTGGGTGTTCAGCCAGACTGAACATCTTCAGCTTCTGAGGTTTGTCCATTACTAATGTAGTTAAACTGTGCTCATATACATGATATTTTGCATATTTATTTTATCTTTCATCAAAAATCTGGGTAATGATAAAATCCTTACTGTTTATAGTCATGGATCGTCATGGATTAATTGAGAAAGAGTTCAATTGTTTATATGAATATGAGGAACCAAATTCATTCATCCCAGCCTACTGTAACTCCACTGATTTCAGTGAAGTTACATGGGGATGAATGTAGCCCAAATTGTCTGCAGGTAGAAGGGAATCAAGCTTCTCAGACTGTTTAGATATCATGAGCCAGATTCATCTATACACTTGAGGCTGTTTTACACAGCTCCAGTGACACAAATGAGGTATACATCTTACTTAATTGGCCAGTTAAACTTACCAGTGAATCTGGCATTGTACATTATGTGACTAAATGTATAGAGAGAGTTGTAAGTTGAATTGACAGTTTGCTGGTTTGTGTTTCTGTCCAAAGTTGCCCTAGAAGAGATTAGTTTAGGCAGGGTGCATCTTGCTTGAGATTTCTCACCATTGGTATCTTAACTTCTCTCTGATTGCCCAGTGCAGTGTTAATATGGACATAACAATTTGTATGTTGCAAGGTACAATTATTGTTTGTAAAATGCTTTAAAGGAAGAGTAGCACGACACTACAGCTCCATTTCATAATGGCCCGTAATGTTATCAGATGCAAATTTACTACGAAGTAGAATAAAATTAATAAGTCTTGAAATTCTGCTTTGCTTTTTGTGCTACTTTATCTGGGTGCACATTATGATTCCTATATAAATTAGATAAAAGGTATTAGAAAAGCAAGCAAACAAAAAGCTCTTCTCCAGTGGAGGTAATAATGCAACAAAGTAGCACTGAGCAGTTGAATGTATGAGGCACCAGCCCCTCTCTACTGAAATACATTTTAGTTGTTTTCTCAGTTGGCTTGACAGTACTTTCCTGGTTGATAGTGGTTGTTGTCTCTCTTTATCAGTAACTCTCACACCACTGAGCTCTTCAATTCTCATCATGTGGTGCCATGCATGAAGAGGAATCACAGCACAAAATGATCCCTTGGAGAGATTTTTTTTTAAAGGACTGTGATGACAATTCTATATCTATAAGCCATTTGCCCCAAAAGTGCTCTTTGCTAAATTATGGGACTGATCCAAAAATCATTTACATCAATGGGAGTCTTTCAATTTACTGAATTGTGCTTTGCATCAAGTCCTAAAACCTTGAGATGTTTGGGACCAGTAGTCCCTTAGAGATTCTTATTTAGAAGACAATTATCTGTACCTAACCCTTATACAAAAACTTCTGTATTCAACAGTAGTGACCCTAGCTCTATAGTAACTATAGTTTATACTCTAATGGACCGTGTTATATGAGGCATAAATCTGTCACTATAAAAAGGATCATCATCAGGCACACAAAATAATCTGATGGCTTTAAAGTACAGCAAGAGCTGAGAATGAGGAATGCAAAGGATTTGTATGACAACAAGGAACGATCTGGCCCATTAGCACTATATATCAGATTCTAGACCAGCAAGCCTTATGGTACTGGGGTTCCCCCCCTAATATTTTTTACATTTTTGCTAGGACACTTGAATTGAAAATGAAAAACTGAGATTCTGGAGGGAGTGCAGTCTATTCATAAAAGCAAGAGAATGGTAAGAGTCAGGATGCCTGGGTTTCATTTCTAGCTCTGCTACTGCCTTGATGTGTGACCTTTTACATATCACTTAAGTAAACTGAGATACAGAGAGGTTAACACTAGAAGTATGGAGACTGGAAAAGAAGGTATATGTAAAGCTATGTGTTACCTACAGGAAACTTTCAGATACATGTAGGAACATATATATTGCAACAAATATGCGAAGCACTTTTGAGACACTAGCAGAGTTAGACAGGTGGCTAGCCAGGATTACTGGTACCAGTGATGTCAATTGATTATTTATATCTTTAAAACACCCTTACAAATTGTGCAGATACTGTAACTAATCTACATAGCCACACATTCCTATCCCTATTACCCACTGCTCTCCCTCCCCTACTCTCTGCATCTGCTTGTTATACCTATTTCTTCTGTCTTCTCTTAACTTAGACTGTACATTCTTTGGGCCGAGACTGTCTTGCTGTGCATTTGTAGAGTGCCTGCCACAGTGGGGCCCTGATCTGACTGCAACATCAGAGCAGTATTATATTCAGAACAAGGCACAACAACAACAACAACAATTGCTAGAAGAGGAGTCAGAGGGACAGATTTTTAAAGGTATTTAAGCATCTAAAGGTGCAGACAGGAGCCAGTGGATTTTCAAAAGCACCAGTGAGACTGATTTCAAAGGGAACTAACTCCAATGAGAATCAGGTACCTAGGTATTTTGAAAATCCCACTAGGAGTTTATCTGTATCTTTAGATGCCTAAATATCTTTAAGAATCTGGCCTGTAAGTCCCATTTACACAGCAAGCAAAACCCCACAGAAGCGAGTCTCAGAACCTGGGTCTACAGACTTGGGCTTGCCAAATTTGCGCAATGAAACTAAAAATAGTGATGTAGACATTCTGGGGCTCTGAAGCAGAGGGAGGTAGGCAGGCTCCAGCCGAAGGTCTATTTTTAGCATCATAGAGTGAGCCCTGCAAACCCAAGTCTATAGCCCTGGGCTCTGAGACTCACTGCCACAGGTTTCTGCTGGTTATGTAGGCATACTGTGTCAGTGTTCTTGAACTTTATTCCCTGCTGTACTATTGACGCACTATCAGTGAAATAAGCAGTTTAATAGAATGTTTGTAAATCACTTCAAGGTGAAAGGTACTATATAAATGCAAAGCTCTCCTCTTCCTTCAGGAGTCATAGTTACTCTAGCTAGCTTTCCCTAATTGATTCCCCAAGTAGGTAATCCAAAATCTTGGGCTTCCTGGAGTTTTACAGTCATTTGAATTACAAATAGTATTAAATATATTTTAGTGTCTTTGTTGACTATGCACATTTTTGTGTCAAACCTTGCAGAACGGTCTGTGACCATTGTATAGCAGTGTTATATGACTCAGTTGCAGACTCAGATATGCCAGCCTGCTTATTCTTCTCCCTCTCAGCATCCATCCTGGTCTGTTAACCAGATCAGAGGGAATGAAAGCAGCTTGAGCCAAGGACATCCTCACACCTGGCTGATTTCCTTTAGTTTGCAAATAGAAGGCTGAGATAGGAGCAGACAGAAGATATGAAGTAGACTCAGTGGCAGGACAATCAAGCCATCTGAAATATTTTTTTTACTCTTCGGATGTTGACTTTTTGGGTTCTCTACAGGTTTCCAGATATATAGTCATATGCTAGGTAATTGTTGGGGAAAATTCTTCTTTGACATAACTTTTAACCTGGAACAGCTGTAAGGCCAGTGTGAAGGGACACACAGGATGGGTCTTCCCACAAGTCCCATTCTCTTCCTTACTGCCACTCTATTTGTAAACTGAGCTGCACTATTTGTTGTCACTATATTGTGTGGGTGGCAGGTAAGCCACCCTCTGTAGACAATTATTTAATAGCTTTGTAAAGGGGAACACTTACCACCAGTGCTACCTAGTGGTCAGGCAGGGGTACAGAAGGTTTTTTCCCTGCCTGAAATCCCCCCTTTTCAATTCCATCTTGTGTGATCTGTTCCTTCTTCTGCAGCTCAGAACCCCCAGCTACAAATAAAGTTTCTGACTTTCACAATCAGTCACCAGTGTCTCCTTTGTAGGCTTTATTAGCTCTATGTTACCAGCTCTCAGGCAACCAGAGCTCCTGAGATGTGCTTCCCCAGAGCTCAGAGCAGAGGTCTGCTCCTTTTCACAGCCCACCTCCCCTGAGTGGCTCTGCTTCCCTTTTTAAACTCCACCTCCAGCTTGTGTAGGCTTTGTGTATGTGGCAAGGCAGGACTATCCAGGCACAGAGCTGCTTCCTAACTCCAGAGTGGGGTTTGTTTATCCCATCACAGGCTTCAGTGAAGTTATTCTGGTTTTATACCATGTGACTGAAAGGAGAATTTGGCCTAGCGTGTCAATAGTAAATTTCAGCTGCAGAACATATTTACTATTATTCTATTGCAAGGTCAGCTACAAGTGACATGCAGCCATTGAACTGGTTTATTGGCCATGCTGTGCCTTGGGCTACTGAATCTGACCTGTACTGTAACTGTTTGTCAGTGCCCATTGATTCATTACTTATGTGTCCCTACTGGCTGTTATTAACCCTCCTTGCAATGTCTCTTGTGATGGCTAGAACCAAAGTCACCACATATGTGGGGAAATAAATTTGGTAAATATTAACCACAAGCTGCTGCTGGCTAAATCAAAGAGCTTATTGGTTTATCACTCCATGTCAAGGGGTTAACTCACCATTGTAAACCCCCTTGCAGCTTGATTTAGTGATTAGCTCCACTCAGGTCTGACACCCCCCTCCTTGTGACAACTTGCTCACCCCACGTCCATCCTGACTCTTCAGAACATGCAGTGCTCCCTATTCATGACTCAGCTCTCTGGCCAGGTCATTATATAACCCTTCACTTCCAGGGTATCAAAGTCCCTCTGGGTTAGCTGTCCGCACCCCATTCCAGACAGTCTTCTGCTCCAAGGCCAGGTCCTATGACACTTCCACAGTGACTGGTAGGGAAACCCAGGCCCACTCATTACTCTGGGTCCCAGAACAGGGACCCTATGTTTAGCATCTCCGATCTGCTTGCTCCCAATCCCTGTCACTATTTCCCTCAACTCTTTCCTACTTCCCTGCTCTATCCTCTACACCCTGGACTTACTAGCTCAACTCCCTCAGGGTGTAACTATAGACTACTCCTTTCTTTGGTTCCTTGACAGATTCTGTAGCCTCAAACACATTTCCCTTCTTCCAGAGAGGGACTGTTTCTTCTTCTGGTCTTAGCTTGCTGACTTTATCCAAGCTCAGCCTGTCCCTGCCCAGCTGGGCTTCATCATCAATTAGTGCTTGTCCTTCAAGACTAGAATTCCGCCCACCTAGTGCAGCCTACCTAGTTAACTGACCTAATTTAACCTGCTCTACCTGTTGTGGGGTGGACACCCCATTAGACCCCACCTCATATTGAGGACTGGGTGGATCCAATCACACTAATATAATAGATGACAATTTCAGTAAATAGTCTTTCTTAACAGGTAACAGAAAAGCAGAAAAATCCAAAATATCCCATTACACATGAGCTCTGAAAATAATAATTACAACAATGGTTCTTGTATTCTCTCCTCACAATTCTGACATCACAGTCACCTGTCAATTACCCTTCTTCCTTCTCCTTTCATTCTATCTCCTGCTGCTTTTGAAGTTATCGTATTTATAAAAAGCTTCATGGTGAGGTATGACATTAGCTTGTCTCATGCACACAAAAATGAAAAGCTTTATTACTTCATGTGTACAATCTTTTGCTTAAGCTGTGCTGTTAATGTATCTGCATTACCTGCTGCATGTCACCATAGAGCACTAGTAATTTGTTCTACATTAAAACTGGAAAAATACTATCATGGTTAAATAACACTTGCAGAAATTAGATTGATACTGTTTATTGTGGAGAAGGCCATTTTTACTGTCAGTGCATTTTGGATTATGGGATGTAATTGGGGATAGATGTATTACCAGGTCCTAAATCAATCAAGGGTTTTTGATGGTATCATAAGTGGAGAGTGCAAAGCTTGAGCAGTTTGTAATAGCATCAGAAACCCATCAGACGACATAATAAATAACCAGCAGTGAATCCCTCATGTGGTCAGCATACTGTGCTGCACACCTCCTGACACAGGGGAACAGGAAAGGCGTAAGAACCCACTGAGGAATCTGAACTGAAAATGAAAGTTAGGCCCGAACACAAATGAGCATTGTGAACCATGTTAAATAAATAGAACACTTGGCCAACAAATAGAAGAATAAAATAACAATAAAATACTTATATACACCTCTACCTCGATATAACGCTGTCCTCGGGAGCCAAAAAATCTTACCACATTATAGGTGAAACTGCGTTATATCGAACTTGCTTTGATCCGCCGGAGTGCGCAGGCCCCCATCCCCACCCCCGGAGCACTGCTTTACCGCGTTATATCAGAATTCGTGTTATACTGGGTCGCGTTATTTCGGGGTAGAGGTGTACTACCTTAAGTCACAAAAGAATAGATAGAGCAGGTATTTTTGGTACATGAACACGATATTTGGAGATAATTTATTACATCATTTTATCAATACTGGGCCTGATTTGTTTCTCACTTATGTAAATATTGCACTGGCATTTATTTTGATGGACTTGCTCCAGATTTACTAAGCTAAATGAGAGATGAATCAGGCTTATTAACCCTAATTTTCTGGAAATGGTGGTTGGATCTTTTGTTACTAATTTGTAAGGCTAGATTTCTGATAAACAACTAACCCGGAACTGATGTTCCAGTTGACCTAACCTTTGACCTAACCTCTTATGACCTGTGTTGATATTGTTTCTATGCTTTGAAGATTTTGTCCTGTAGAAAGAAAGAAAGAAAGACTTGAGTAAGTCAAGAACAACAACAATCAAATCCTTCTTCTCCACCCTCCCATCGTGGGAACACATGTTCACCACACTTTTCAGAGAAACCTTAAGTGTTTTGACATATGAGATTCTGGAGATCAACTCATGGAGAATCAAAGTAACTGTGTGTATGTGTTTTCTTCTTCTATTTATATAAGAACCCAAAAGTCATTTTTAAGACTTTAAGTATTATGAAGCATGATAAAAGAAGAAAAGAAAGGTAACAGCTTTTATCTGTAGGGATTTTTGCTGTAAAGTTGCCTGGGGTTTTGAAAGTCAAGGTTACAAGCAATTCGATTAGCATTAGAAAATGCAGCTTTTATTAAGTCTTGCTTGTTCATATTAGAGCATATCATATAGCATTCCATGCACATTAGGTTAAGGAAATGCATGTACTTATGGGTGAATTAATTATCAGAAGATATTAAATTTTTGTTTTATGAGATAAACATTGCTAACTACAATCATTTAAAGGAATGGACTTAAAATTATTTTTAGCAACATTGTAAACAATGTCTAATTCCTTCCAATGCAAAGGTCCAGTTTAGGGGGGGGAAATCATTAATTCTCAGCAAAATGTATGCAGAAAAGCTTCTAAAATGCCTGTGCAAAACACTAACAAAATAATAGCACAATGCTGGAACCAGATCTCAATACTAAACTAACAATATACTGACACTGTTTAAGTATATAAATGTATACTTAATGTACATAAAGTAACTGACCCCACTGCAGGTGTTGCTGTGAGTGATGTGGTACACCAGGCCCCTCCAGGTACCTGGTAGTGTGCTCAGGGCACCACAAACCCAGAGGCAAGAGTTGTAGGTGCTCCAAAGGCTAGGCTGTACAGGCTCTAGCCAATAGTGGGTCCCCATTATAACTCACACACTCCAAAGAGGTAACAGAAGATTGCTTTAATTGGGCTCCCATAAAGTAAAAGGTGCAAATAGCCTATGACCAATTAGTTTAACAGGTACCATAAAAGATCAACCTAACAGTTTCTAACCCAGCCCCTAGTGAAAGTCCACAGCTAAGTAAAAGCAGCTATACCCCATTGGGCTCCTGAGGCCTAGTCCTAGGAGATACTCCCTTCAGTCCACTTCTCTTCCAAAAGCAATGAAACACTGGCCTGACAATCCTACTCAGAACTTATTTTTTTTATCCAAGGTCTCATTGGAGCTCAGTCAAGTTTCCCTCTTCTTTACACTCTCTGCAATTAGTGCTTATGGAATTTAAGAGACAGAAAAGTGATCTGGCTTTGTTTCTGTGTACTGCACGCTTAGAGCTCTAAGGACTCTGTGGTTTATAGAGGCAGGCAGCCATTTTGTATTCAGGGTAGCGCAAACCATTCCAAGGAAAACACACACACTGTTTTACTTTTGTTCTTACATGTTGTTTCCTTAATCTAAAATAAAAACCATTTTTGACCGAAAGTACACTTTCTGATCTTTGTATCTTGCAACATGATTTATCCAATATACTTTCTAACCAATTTTGCAGGTCCAGGAATGCTGGGTAGGTCAGGTAAGATTTGGATAAACAATCAAACTTTTAGCTTCATATCCAAAGTGATCTAATTTCTGTTCACCCACCCCTGTTTATTAGAAAATGGCTTGGCACTTGGAGATGCAGTATCTTTTGAAAACAATGCCATACTTTCTTCTCTGTTGAATTTCAGCATCCTTTGCTACTGTACCTTCAATCCCTTCTCTTCAAGCATGTGGGTTTTTTCATCATCACACCCTATCTCATCACTTGATGCTTGACATCAAACATTCTCTGGTGGACCATGTCTCAAAGTCCATCATCTCACTGCCTCCACTGCTGAATACCTGCTCTTTAGGCCCTGCTGCAAATTGATTCCTCACAAGCCTCTCTGATCCTCAAACCATGCAAAATTATTTTGAGGCTTTAAAGTGGATTTAAGGACTCAGAATTAAATTAAAGTGCCAGCTAAGGAGAAAAAAAAAGAATAAATAAAGTGAAAATTTAAAACCATGGATGAGCCCGTGTCAAACTCTTTCTTCTTTTCATGCATGATTCTTGCACTAAAGTCTCAATCAAGTCTAAACAGCATTAGACATACTTTTCCTTTTTTTTGCCACTATGTTTAAAAGAAAAGAGCTAACAAACAAACAAACAAACAAACAAACAAAAAAGATCCAAGCATTTGCTTTCCCATAGTCAATCTCACTTTCTACAGCGCACAGACACAGCTGGGAAATTACTTTATTGCTGCAATTGTTCTCTGTAATATCTATTGTTAAAATGCTCCCTCTTTCCCCCCGTTACTTGAAGGGTTGGGGGTTGGAGGAGGAATGAGCTAATGGGAAAACAGGAAAAATCAATCCATCTGAAATAAAAGAATGTGAAGTGCAATAAAACCCACGGAAAGCTGAAGAGAATCCCACTCGTAGGCTTCCTGACAAATTTCATTTTTGATGATTCTCTAAATATGACGAAAAGAATATTTGTATTTTAAGCAAACCCCTGCATTTAAACTTCTAAAATGCTAAATGACATTTTAGTTGGAAGGACTTCATGGGAGTCTTTGGTGCATAAAAGGTACTCACAACTGACATAAGATAAAACACCTTTATATAGAGAAAATCATTTTAGAGTAATCTCAGTGAAAGATGGTGCCACCAAAATAAACTGATCTGAGATTATGTATACATTGTGCAGTTAAAAAGTCATACAGGTCAGAAAGAGATTACTATACCTCTACCCCGATATAACGCGACCCGATATAACACAAATTCTAATATAACGCGGTAAAGCAGTGCTCCGGGGGGGAGGGGGGGGGCTGTGCACTCCAGTGGATCAAAGCAAGTTCGATATAATGCGCTTTCACCTATAAAGCGGTAAGATTTTTTGGCTCCTGAGGACAGCGTTATATCGAGGTAGAGGTGTATTTTCACAAGTATGATCCACTTTAGATATAGGGATATCTCTCAAAGGAGTAGAATACTTCCCAATGGAAGAAAGTTTTTTTTAGGTGTGATCACTGTATATGGAGGGTTTTATTTCCCTTTCATTTACAAAAGCTAGAGCTTCCCCAATCCTGGGTCTGGTTTGGTCTCAAGGTGGAAACCAGAGCAGATTCAAGACTGCTTTAAATTGTTTAAATTTCTCAATTGTGCCTCCTTGGACAGAGAGGTGATATGAATTGTCCGAGGGTACATAGTCTGTAGCAGAGCTGGGAATAGAATTCAGGGTATCCGGAACCCTAATCCTATACTCAGAATACTGGCCCAATTTCGTGACTGTCATCCAAAATCTTGTGTCATCTGGCTAAAATCCAAATTTTTAAATTGTACTCAGTGAAAATAATAGTAAATACTCACTATCACACTGTCCGGGTAGCACCCTGTAGCACAGTTAGGGGAAAATATGTACCTTTCTGGGTTGAAAATATATATGAAAAGTGGCTAATTAATTGTAATGAAAACATGATGGCTTTGTCCATGGGCTTATGCCAAATGGATCTCTTATACTTAGAAAAGAAAGCACAGGGTCAAAAATAGGACAAAGTGACAAAGGACAGAACTATTTTATATTCTGAGATGCTGAAACTAACCTTGATAGGTAAATGCCCTGCTTTAGATGAGAAGTTCATCACCAATTGATTACTAGCGAGACTCTATGGGCCAGATAGCTGGAACACTGTTTGCCGATGTCCTCGAAGGAAAGGGATAAATGCCTCAGTGACAGTGATGATAAAAGTTTTAGACTGCAGGCGGTTTCAGTAGCCATCCCACTTGAGCTTCATGAAGACTCTATTCCAATTCACCAAAACACAATGCCAATTTAAAAGCCTGCACCAAAATTATCCAGTATTTAGTCATACTGTAGACAGTTAATGACCTCTTGGAGGTCTTCAATGAGCTCCTACTGACTTTAGTAGCTGAAGCAACCTAGTGAGATTGCTAGCAAAAACTACAACCTATAGCAGTCATTAGACCAGAGCAAATAATCCATAATAAATTATTTCTTGAAGGCATTTAGCTTCTTTTCTCTGAGTATTAATTGTTCACACAGAGATTGTGATTATTTCAAATTTATTTCCCAAATATTTTCTATGGATGATCCCTTATTTGTAATTTGTTCCAAGCAATTCATTCTAAATACTTGACATTCAAAATTCCAAGCTCTTTTGATTGGACATATATATAAGTTTGTGTTACCTGATTGGATGAATGTAATATAGCCCCCAGAATCAGGCTCCCCATGTGAATACTCACAATTTATATATTCAAAATTCACTTACTATAACTATTCTTCACTACTGGCTTATGACATTCTGCTTCAGGAAAACTCTAGCCAGCTTATTTGCTATTATACTGATGAAAGTGAACACAAATGGTATGGACACAGTTGAAGTAAGTTCATTTTAAAATGTGAACAAATAATGGTGGATAATTTTTGTAGGTGGTCAGATACTACAGTGATGGACAACAGTTCAAAGCCCTATGGGAGAAAGAGTTGCTCACCTGCAGAAGTCATATACAGGTCTATAGAACACAGACTGGAAAATCACTTTGAGAATACATGTGGGGGACTAATTAAGAGATTCATGATGGGATATAGTCTTCCCCTGTTAGGTCATTGACTCTCAGGTCCTGTTTGGAAGTGATCATAAGTAGTTCTCTTTTCCCTTTTGGATGCAAACCTTGTCACTGTTATCCATGCTTTTGTTACCTCAGCATTAGACTATTAAAATGTGCTTTACATGTTCTATACTTTAAAACTATTCAGAGATGGAAGCTGGTGTAGAATGCTTATTGAGCAGGCCATCTCAAGGGATCATATGGCACTAATGCTCTGGAATCTGCACTAGCTGCTTATTGATCTCTGGGAGGAGTTCAAGGAGTTGGTTATATGACCTATAAAGCCTTACATGGCTTGGGATTGGCCTACCTGAGGGATTGCATCTCTTCCTGTGCCTTACTGCCATAGTTGCAGTCAGCAGAGGCACCTGAGCTGAGGGGGTCCCCCACATTATAAAGAGAGTAAGCAGCTGGCAGGATGTTCTCTGTGAGTTACATGCCTGCAGCTGGTCTGGGCCAGCTGTCTTGGGCTTGTCGGCTGTGAGGCTATAAAATTGCAGTGTAGACATTAAAGCCTGGGACCCGGGGGCGGGGGGGCGGGAGAGGGGTTGTCCAAAAGCCCAAGTTCCAGCCCAAGCCTGAATGTCTATACCACAATTTTACAGCCCAGCAGCCCGAACTCTGCAAGCCCAAGTCAGATCTTGAGTGTTTAATTGATGTGTAGCCATATGCTAGGACTCTAGAAGTTTTACCTTCTCCGCCTCCCGTCAGTCTGAAATAGCCTGAATTTGGTGACCTTCTGGGCATGCTCTGAGAGACACCTGTTTGATTGGGGTTTTGAACAGGATGGAGAGTGTACTTTGTACAATGATGAAGGGGTGGAATAAGTTTCTAGCTGACTGAGTTCCTCTTGGAATTATTATTTAAGTGGTGTTGGGATGTCATTGTACTGTAAAATTAGGAAAGCTATTAGGGTGCCTAAAGCCTGAGATAAGCATCTTTGTGTAGTTTTAAATCTTAATAAATCAATTAATTAATACAATTAATTAATTTCCTATGAACAAGCATTCACAACCCTAACACAACCCCCTCAATTGGCATTAACTGACACCCTTTTTGGCAGTTCAAGCAGAGACACCAAAAATTAAACGGAGTCCTAGACCGGGGTCTTTCCTCCTTCCAACCCCCTTCCCCATGAGGTTATTCAGATATGTTAGGATGGAGGCATAGTGGGAGGACAGTGTGAGAAAACCGTACATTGCTGCAACCAATACTGTAGCTGTTCTCTGAATAAAATGAGGACTGGAGTTTCCAGGGCTCTCAATGTAGTACTTTTGGAAAAGAAACATTTTTTTTTAAAGAAACATACTGAGTTTCCCAGCTGACTTACAGCTTTACTAACCGTCACACATCCTTCATGCTTTATTTATGAGCTGTGGACTCAAGTCACAGGCAAAGTCACTCTCTGCTAAGTTAGGAGGACTCCAAGGCAGTATCTAAATTGCGATGTAACCATTAGGTCTTTGAAACTACATCATTATAAATGAGAAAAACTACAGTAGTCTTCTTCATTCAATACAACTAATGAAAAATGTTTCTAGAAAGTTTAACTCTAACTTACTTAATTCAATTAAGAATCCATTATAAAAAGACATAAGATAACCATGGCTGTTGTACAAAGAGTTCAGTCATTCCCTCAAGTAGCCTCTGTCTCTTACACACCCACATTCAGAATAATCTGAAAAATCCAGTTAAGGATGTCAGGCAGTGTATTCTGTACTGCTCTTTAGTACAGAAATTTCAATACGGGGCGTAACCTATGAGGCTTTCCTCCCACTTCTGGTTTGGGTGGGTCCCTAATATGTTTCATTATGAGTTTTGCTGTTAGATGAACTCAAAAATTCAAAACAAAATGATGCAGAAAAAAACAAGTTTTGTTCTGTGTCTAAACCATAGTTGTGAAATGTTTGTATTGACCTTCAAACGCAATCCCAATGAACCTAGGATTTGAGATCTGATGTTTTTGCACCTGTTTCCAAGAGTTTGGAAATCACAGGTTTGATTTTGTTCAAACAGCTGGGAAGCCAATTAGCATTCCCTTGCTTCCCATCAACAGCTGCCCCATTCCCCTCAACAAGCCCTTTCACGTAGCATCCCAACTTCAGATATTGTCAGCAGGAGAGGCATCCAAAGGCTTGCTTGTTGGGCGTCTATGGCTTGCTCGTTAGAAAGATTTTCAATCAATGATCTGTAACACATAGTGAATACTTGATAACCCTGTCTGTCTCCACTGAGTGGCAGCATTGAGTGTTTTTTAACTGTGTGGTGTTTTCACTGTGTTTTGTTCATGAAAAATATTACTTACAAATTCATTTTCTGTGGAGATGGAAGCTGTTCAGGAAGGATCTTCATTGCCTGAGTTGCCTACTGTGGTTCTGGCAGTGCTGCAAGCTGGATCAATGTCCTTTCATGGCTCATAAAATCTAATGGTGAGAACATGAGTTGGTAATTAGAGAGGAATTCCAGTTTCTCTCTGAAGGGTAGTTGGGAACATCTCCTTCACAGTGGCATCCTGCTCTCAGTCTCACCCAGTTATACTGATGTAGAGTTATTGGGTCTGATTCTGATCTCCCATAAACAGTTTTACAATGGTGTAACTCCCATGAATTCATTGGACCTGCTGCTGATTTATCTTTCTATCATTCTAAGTGAGAGGAAAATCAGGCCCAAAGATGCTACAGTACAATGTAATGTCCCTTTTGGAGCAATTAAGTGCCTATAATGTAATGCAACCTGTTTTATGAATGGTAAGATATGTTTTAATGCTCTATTACTAGAGCTGGGGACAGATCAGACCACTTTGAGATTTAGGGGTAGTTTGGCTCTGGATCTAAATATGAATATAAACTTTTGTTGCCTGTTCATATTTCCATAATGAGCTGAAACAAAACCCTAGATATGAACAACACAACATTACAGGGGTGTTTAGATACAAATCTGGATCTCAACTGTGCAGCTCTAGCCTATCTCTATAATAAATTGCAGATCTCTAATTCATGTCCTCCACCCTCCTTTTACCCCAGACTTTCACCTTCATATGTTTGCTCCTAATTAATACTGTTATATCACATCTCCACCACCTTCCACAATATTCTGTCAATGTCACCGACTATCCTTATGCTGTTCTGCTGCTTATAGATTAATTTATAAAGCCATCTGTCTGTTTTTTCTAGTCTATTTCTGCATTGTATGATACTGCAATAAACCAAAGCCTTTCAATCTGAAACATTAGTTTAATTTGTGAAAGATAGAATGATTTGTCCACAAATTCTAGCTAACTTGATGCAAACATACATGGTGCTATGCAGGAGATCTTTTGATCCACACAAAAGAGAGTAATCCTCATTTCATTATCCTTATACATGCTTTTATTCTGTATTTTGTTACTTTATGAGCTTTTTTACTGTTCTCTTTGTCATTCAAATACTACTGGAAAATATTTACACTACAAAGAATAGCCAAATGGCTTTTTTTGATGTGGTGCTATTTATTTTGAGCATTGGTTGCTGGAAAGGCAAGACCTATGTGTCTCTGCTGGACATCATCATCTATTTGTGTCTCTCATTTTTATATCACCTCTTTCTAAATGGACCCTAAAGCACTTTACAGAATATTGCTAACTGAATGGATAAATATGCACACACAAACACACAACCTAAAGTGAAATCTCTGGGTTGAAACACTTCCAGTTCCACTGATGAACGTGTTAGAATGCAAAGAATACAGAGGCCAGTAACAGAACTGATCGGAAAGGATAGCAATTATTTATGCCTAAGAGATGGCATGTCTGATAAGATATGTTAGTGACCTGCACACTTCAGAATTATTATGCCCTTCTCAGGTCTAAAATACAGTCTAAGTAACAAAAGCCTACATCTGCAATAATTTCTTCTAAGTCAGTTAACCACATGGAATGATTGGTGGTATTATCACAATCTTATAAAGATTTTGGTATAATATTACATAGCATTTGTTTCTGATTTCATTCTGGTATAAATCAGGAGGAATTAACTGAAGTCAAATGAAGTTATACAGTTGTGTAAAAGCAGTATAAGAGATAGCAGTATTTGGCTCACAGTCTACATATTATATGTAGGACACCAAATTTGAGTACCTGGACTAAAAAACATTCTGACACCTGCTGTGAAATGTGGTCACTAGCTCTGATAGTTGGGCCACTATGTTGCTGTTTGTGTTGTTACAACATATGGGCCTGATTCTAATTTCATTTACACCAAGGTAAATCATAAGTAAATTCACTGAAGTTATCTGAGTTACATTGGTGTTGAACGGTTGTTAGTGAGAGGAGAATCAGACCCAATATATTTATTCATAGATTCATAGATTCATAGATTCTAGGACTGGAAGGGACCTCGAGAGGTCATCGAGTCCAGTCCCCTGCCCGCATGGCAGGACCAAATACTGTCTAGACCATCCCTGATAGACATTTATCTAACCTACTCTTAAATATCTCCAGAGATGGAGATTCCACAACCTCCCTAGGCAATTTATTCCAGTGTTTAACCACCCTGACAGTTAGGAACTTTTTCCTAATGTCCAACCTAGACCTCCCTTGCTGCAGTTTAAGCCCATTGCTTCTTGTTCTATCCTCAGAGGCTAAGGTGAACAAGTTTTCTCCCTCCTCCTTATGACACCCTTTTAGATACCTGAAAACTGCTATCATGTCCCCTCTCAGTCTTCTCTTTTCCAAACTAAACAAACCCAATTCTTTCAGCCTTCCTTCATAGGTCATGTTCTCAAGACCTTTAATCATTCTTGTTGCTCTTCTCTGGACCCTTTCCAATTTCTCCACATCTTTCTTGAAATGCGGTGCCCAGAACTGGACACAATACTCCAGCTGAGGCCTAACCAGAGCAGAGTAGAGTGGAAGAATGACTTCTCGTGTCTTGCTCACAACACACCTGTTAATACATCCCAGAATCACATTTGCTTTTTTTGCAACAGCATCACACTGTTGACTCATATTTAGCTTGTGGTCCACTATAACCCCTAGATCCCTTTCTGCCGTACTCCTTCCTAGACAGTCTCTTCCCATTCTGTATGTGTGAAACTGATTTTTTCTTCCTAAGTGGAGCACTTTGCATTTGTCTTTGTTAAACTTCATCCTGTTTAACTCAGACCATTTCTCCAATTTGTCCAGATCATTTTGAATTATGACCCTGTCCTCCAAAGCAGTTGCAATCCCTCCCAGTTTGGTATCATCCGCAAACTTAATAATCGTACTTTCTATACCAATATCTAAGTCGTTAATGAAGATATTGAACAGAGCCGGTCCCAAAACAGACCCCTGCGGAACCCCACTTGTTATGCCTTTCCAGCAGGATTGGGAACCATTAATAACAACTCTCTGAGTACGGTTATCCAGCCAGTTATGCACCCACCTTATAGTAGCCCCATCTAAATTGTATTTGCCTAGTTTGTCGATAAGAATATCATGCGAGACCGTATCAAATGCCTTACTAAAGTCTAGGTATACCACATCCACAGCTTCTCCCTTATCCACAAAACTCATTATCCTATCGAAGAAAGCTATCAGATTGGTTTGACATGATTTGTTCTTTACAAATCCATGCTGGCTGTTCCCTATCACCTTACCACCTTCCAAGTGTTTGCAGATGATTTCCTTAATTACTTGCTCCATTATCTTCCCTGGCACAGAAGTTAAACTAACTGGTCTGTAGTTTCCTGGGTTGTTTTTATTTCCCTTTTTATAGATGGGCACTATATTTGCCCTTTTCCAGTCTTCTGGAATCTCTCCCGTCTCCCATGATTTTCCAAAGATAATAGCTAGAGGCTCAGATACCTCCTCTATTAGCTCCTTGAGTATTCTAGGATGCATTTCATCAGGCCCTGGTGACTTGCAGGCATCTAACTTTTCTAAGTGATTTTTAACTTGTTCTTTTTTTATTTTATCTGCTAAACCTACCCCCTTCATTAGCATTCACTAGGTTAGGCATTCCTTCAGACTTCTCGGTGAAGACCGAAACAAAGAAGTCATTAAGCATCTCTGCCATTTCCAAGTTTCCTGTTACTGTTTCTCCCTCTTCACTAAGCAGTGGGCCTACCCTGTCTTTGGTCTTCCTCTTGCTTCTAATGTATTGATAAAAAGTCTTCTTGTTCCCCTTTATTCCCTTAGCTAGTTTGAGCTCATTTTGTGCCTTTGCCTTTCTAATCTTGCCCCTGCATTCCTGTGTTGTTTGCCTATATTCATCCTTTGTAATCTGTCCTAGTTTCCATTTTTTATATGACTCCTTTTTATTTTTTAGATCATGCAAGATCTCGTGGTTAAGCCAAGGTGGTCTTTTGCCACATTTTCTATCTTTCCTAACCAGCGGAATAGCTTGCTTTTGGGCCCTTAATAGTGTCCCTTTGAAAAACTGCCAACTCTCCTCAGTTGTTTTTCCCCTCAGTCTTGATTCCCATGGGACCTTACCTATCAGCTCTCTGAGCTTACCAAAATCCGCCTTCCTGAAATCCATTGTCTCTATTTTGCTGTTCTCCCTTCTACCCTTCCTTAGAATTGCAAACTCTATGATTTCATGATCACTTTCACCCAAGCTGCCTTCTACTTTCAAATTCTCAACGAGTTCCTCCCTATTTGTTAAAATCAAGTCTAGAACAGCTTCACCCCTAGTAGCTTTTTCAACCTTCTGAAATAAAAAGTTGTCTGCAATGCAGTCCAAGAATTTGTTGGATAGTCTGTGCCCCGCTGTGTTATTTTCCCAACATATATCCGGATAGTTGAAGTCCCCCATCACCACCAAATCTTGGGCTTTGGATGATTTTGTTAGTTGTTTAAAAAAAGCCTCATCCACCTCTTCCACCTGGTTAGGTGGCCTGTAGTAGACTCCTAGCATGACATCACCCTTGTTTTTTACCCCTTTTAGCCTAACCCAGAGACTCTCAACACTTCCGTCTCCTATGTCCATCTCTACCTCAGTCCAAGTGTGTACATTTTTAATATATAAGGCAACACCTCCTCCCTTTTTCCCCTGTCTATCCTTCCTGAGCAAGCTGTATCCATCCACACAGCTTAGTTACATTTAGTTACATTCCATTAGGTGATAAGAAACCTTTTGCTTGTAATAGTTGTATATATTGCAATTCACTCTTTCACCGCCTTACTCTGTTGTAAGTGATCCAGCAACAACATTGCTGAAGAGAACATGGATGTTTGAAATATTGAGATGTAAAATAAAAGCTGCATTGTTTTTAATTCCAATCCTTTTATTTGGATTTTAACTAGGGAGGTTTAGATATATACAGTTACAAGGCTGGAGTACCTCCTGTCTGAGTCTTCATTCTAAGCACATAAAACTGAAAATTCTTAGCAAGACTAAATGAAAAATAAATTTGACATTTTGAAGCTGAGCCACTTACTAGCATCAAACCCAGGTTGAAATGTCCTCTCAGTAATTCCTGCCCATTTTCACCAAAACTCCTTTTACAGGACCTAATCTCTCATTCAGCTGAATCTATTTAAGAAAGTTCAATGACTTTTTTCTTGTTTTGGTTTTGAAATGCAGAGTGCTGTTGTACGATCTTTCAAATTAGTATCATTGAGTTAAATTCTGCACCCTTCCCCTTGCCCCCTTCCCTGTCTATTTCCTTCCTGTTTTCTTCGTTGCAAATTTAATAGATGCAAATAAAATTCAGCACTTCAGAAAAAGTATCTTTGCCTCAAGCCCTTTTGAAATATGCAGCACCTCAAGGCTTTTGGAATCTTTGTTCATTTCCAGGTGAATTTATATTTGCCTTTTGCTAACATTAGAAATGGCTGGTATCACTTTCCCTCAAGAGGGAACAAATAGTTCCAGAGGAAAAGAACCTGGAGGACACAATACCTAAAATAAAAGTGCATGACCCTCACATAAATACATTTCATCTCAAAAATGTAATTAAGGGACTTTAATGAGAATAAAGCTCAAATTAATTGCTTTCCTGTTATTCCTAGTATCCTTGAGGGATCTAGTTTGGTGTTAATGACATAGTGTAGGGGATTATTTACTCTAGTGTTCTTTTTTGTTTTGTTTTGTTGTTTTTTGCTGTCTCACTTTTTTTTCTTCTCCTTCTTTTCAGACGTTTTCGTTAGAACTCATCTCATTTTATATGTTCTTTTTGTCACAGATCCCTTGACACATTCAAACATCATCTGTTGTCCAAATTTTCATTTTGGTACTGCCTTTCAGCTTCCTCACTTTATACCTCCTGCACTAGTAGCTGCAACACCTTCCTCCTACATTCCAGCACAGGATGCACCAGAAGCAATGCAGCTCACATTCTATTCTGGAAGTCAAAACACATAACTACGTGGTGCAGCTGAGTCCTGTGTATCCCAAAGACAGTTCTATGCAAAGCTCCCCACAGTAGAATACATTTCTTCTCTCAGGCTACATCTTTTCTTAAAAAGACTTTATTTGCCAGTATGTTCAATTATTTGCCAAGGGACGGATTCAAAATTTATTTTTTTACTATTAGAAACATTTAATTCTGTAACTCTTTGAATATTAGAATACAGCTATGAGGCTAACAGTTTCTTAAACAGAGTTTAAGAAAAACTCTGGAGCTCCAAGAAAGAAATGCATGTTCCATATCTTTACTAGCAAGCTGACATGCAGAAATACACCTCTACACTGATATAACGCTTTCCTCAGGAGCCAAAATATCTTACCGCATTATAGGTGAAACCGCGTTATATCAAACTTGCGTTGATCCGCCGGAGTGCGCAGCCCCGCCCCCCCGGAGCACTGCTTTACCGTGTTATAACTGAATTTGTGTTATATTGGGTCGCGTTATATTGGGGGAGAGGTGTATACACTTCAATATTCAGACATGCTTAGGCAATGAGAGCAAGAAATAAATTATATAAACCAGAAGCCTTTTCTACCTATTTAAAATATGAAACCTTTTTGTATGGAAAGAGTATAATAATGATCACAAGAAATTATTTTATGTATTGTTCCCATAGTGACTAGTGCAAGGGAGTGTAATACAGGACTTGGATTTTGTGGTTATTTAGCTGCATTTATTTTTGGTATCCCGCATCTTTAAATCTCTAAGGTCCCTATTATTCTGAGAGAAAGAAGGCCATTTTTGTGTTCAGTTTAGTGCAGTCTTTCGCAGAAGAGAGACTCACTGTGCTTGATTTTTGTTTTATTTTGTTCTCCCAATCTTAAATAGTCATTCTACTGAAAGAACCTATTAAACTCAGTATTCTTGGGGAAAAAAAACATGACAGCTTCCATTCCTGACTCACTGTGTGATATTCAGAAAATCACTGCACCAATATGTACCTCAGTTTCCCCATGAATAGAAGTCATATAATAATGATTACCTCAAAGGGGTGTTTGGAGGCGTAGTTAATTACTGTTTGTAAAACATTTTTAGATCCTCAGATGAAAGCAATTACTGTATACATATTCAAAATATTACTAATTATTTCATCATTGAAAAATTACACAATTATCTGTCATATTTCAAATATAATTGGGCCTATTACTATTTTAAGGTTCTCTTTCAATTTGTACAGAGCATAAAATTTCACATCTGAGAGAGAAAAATGCTGTCCTATTTTAATTATTTCTTACATGAACAAGCAACTGGAGTTTATTAAATAAAAAAATTATGGCCCAGATCCTCAAAGGTTTTTAAGCAGCTAACTATCATTGGAGAAAAAGAACTAAATGTTTTGTTTGACCAAAAATTATCTCTTTTTCAACTTTTCAGTTTGCAAAAAAATTCCCAAAAGTTTCATTTTGGGTCAATCCAAAATGATTTTTTAAAAAAAATTTCTGTGCCGCCAATGGACCAAGAAATTACCCATTCTCACAAGCCTAGTCAGAAGTGAACCAACCCTTGCAGATTCACTTTGAGACATTAGTCTTTTAAACTCAACCTCCACACTCTCCACCCACCCCCCTCCCATCATAGGAAGCATTCTTTACCCATTTACCCCCATTCTTTACCCCTTTCCTTCAGTAAACTCTAGGAACCCCTCACTTTATATCTCAGATGTCTTCAGGTGGATCCTAGAGGTCTCCTCATGCTCATCTTTCCTCCTTGGACCTGGGTCTTTTCTGCCACTATATGAGATTTTGGACCAGGTCTCTCCCAGTTTAAAGACCTTAGGAGAGCCACTGCATGGCCAACCCTAATAATAACAAGTGAGTAGAGA
Organism: Terrapene triunguis; assembly: GCF_002925995.2. Classification (NCBI taxonomy): domain Eukaryota; kingdom Metazoa; phylum Chordata; order Testudines; family Emydidae; genus Terrapene; species Terrapene triunguis. The sequence goes on from NW_020664447.1 coordinate 24,276,373, forward strand.
GTGCCAGTCCTCCATCTGCACAACTGGTATTGTATGTATGCTTTTCCCAGTATTGTAATTCTGTAATAAAAGTAGTTAATAAAAATAGTTCTTAGATTAAGGTCCTGATTATGATTGGGATCTCTGGATACTACGATAATGTAAATATTAATCTGCTGTGTTCCTATTGGCTAGAATTCACAGGAAATACTCAGAGGGACACTAATATTTTAGCAGTTCCAGGACTTCCCTAAGGACCACACTAGGAATTATGGGGTTTCTCTCAGCCTCATCTTAATGGAGCCTTCTTGGTAACAGAAGGATTGCTTCCTCACTCCCACTGCATTATTTGAAGAGGAGGAAACATCTTTCCTTTGAAGAACTATTAGAAGATGAGAAGGCGGCAGCACATACTTGGCAATCTCTGAAGAATATGTTGGGGATCATGAGGAAGGGAAGCATCCACCTGAGGATGAGATGATGGCTACCCAATGCATAGCTGTTAACAATATGCACTGGATGATGACAGGGCCACTAGCATTCCCTGATGACAACTGAGGTAAGAAAATTGGCATGAGGCTCATTGAATAGGTGGAAAGGTTGTCTCTTTGGGAATGAGAGGAGAGAGAGTGATATTCACAAGTTGGGCAGCTGTGGAAACATCCTGTGTCCAAGGTTACTGAACTTTCCTGAATATAGACCAAAGTTTGAAACTGCTTTAACAGAACCACAAATCCAAGTCTCACTTATATTTACTTTTTGGTTCAGTTAAGATATTTTGTATTGTTCTAGTTTGGAGCATGGTTTAAGATGACATTTGCTCTCTGTCACTGACAAATCTGCTACCGATTCTAAGCTGTTATCTTTTGCTCTCAGTAAAGCAATATCTATCCTGTAACCCATGATCCTGCTTACTAGGTTTTACAGAGCGTGCGCATGAGCGTGCGCGCGCGCACACACACACACACACACACACACATACATACACACAATGATTGGAACATTAGGAAGTTAAAGACAAACTAATTAAGGGGAACAGATGGAGCAATTGACCTCTGATATGCTGATAGTTAAGGATCTTTCAGAAATGTTAATAGTGCTGCATTTTCTTTTATAAATGTCACCTGGGGGAATAACAAGACGGCAGGAAGACCAGCAGAAGGGGTGGAGCGTGGGGGAGCTAATGCACTCTTTCATTTTACTAATATTCTACTACCACTGCTAACCAAGTATGATAGTATATGGTGATAGGAGATGCTGGTAGTTTATATCTGAACAGAATATCTGTAGCCCATCCTCAAATAAAACATGCATATTCATAAATATCATACCGCTAAATGCCACAGAGGAGTCACTGAGCAAACAGAACATGATAGGTGAGATATTCCAAAAGGGTAAGCATTAGCTTTTTCTGACATTTTATGCTCTTTTGGAAAACCATAATAATAACAACTGTATTATGTATATCTATTTCCCCAAAGGACTGCCACCTTGATTTGATTTAATTTTGCTGACATTTTCCTCATCAAATTATAATCAAAAATAAATATATTCATATGAAAGCTTGGTTAAGATGAGAAAGGAAGCTGGGTAGAGTCATCCTATGGGAAAACAAGCACAAGAGCACTTGTGTGAGGAGCTTTTCTGTATATAGTGCTATGTATAGAACTGGATGGAACATTTGTAATTAAACCTGAAATACCAAGTTTTGCAAAGTTTTCAGTGTACCCAGGCTGATTGATGATTTGGGGTGAGGGTCGGGGCAAAGTTGTTGTGGGAGAGGAGGCATCCTTTTGTTCTGTGTTTGTATCGAGCCTAGCACAATGGGGTCCTGGGCCATGACAGGTCTCCTAGGTGATACTGTACAAATAATGAGTATTACTTTTTTTTTAATAGGGGCTTGTTCAGACTTAAAACTGAAAGCAAAATTTGGGGAAAAGAGGTGAAAAGTCCTCAGGAAATATCATTGGGAAAATTCACTTCCATGGCCTTTCACACAGATTCACAGGGGTTGTAGGCTGATAAATGGCTGGGCTGGGTTTGCTGGGAGTTTCCCTCCAAGGATACCAGGGATTCTTCTCTAGACCAATCATGGTGTGGCTTTGTGTCAGGCTGTGTCACTGGTCAATCCTTTGGCTCTAAGGAGCCTTCTGATTGGCTCTGGCTCTGTTTGGCCCTCAAATGTTCTCCATCATTAAGAGATACACTGATGCCATGGACAATAACTGGGCAAGTTTTTACACTGCTGTCTCTCACTAGCTCAGCTGAGACTTTTCTATATCCCAGTGATCTCCAGCTACTCTAATGCAGCTTCTACATGCAACCAGACTGGCAGTTCCTCTCCTTAATACCACTTCCCACCCTGTCATTCACACTTCACTGTACTCTGTAACGTGGCCTTTAAAAAAGGACCTGAGTTAGCTGAATGAAGAGAGGAAAGTATAATATCTGCTCCAGATATATCACTACATAAAAATATCTAAATATAAAATATTGTAATGTATAAAATAATTTAACTTTAGCAGTGCACAAATGCCTCACATCTTTTTAGCTTTTATTATGGAAGGTCATGTTGATCTACTACCGAAGATGCCATTACAGGTTTTACTACTTCCTTGCATTAAGACCGAAGCACTACTTCAAATTACTTTCCTAACTGGATCTGGTATCTCATAAATTCCAAAGACAGGCAACAGAGAAAATTTTATAAAGCATAAGCTCAAGCGTTACTGATAATGAAATTATTTCCTTCTAAGTTCTTACTTATAAAGCTGGCTTAGAAAAGTAAAACAAACAAACAAACAAAAACCCCAAAAGCCAATCAGACGACAACAACAAAAACCCACACATACACACAACAAAAAACCCACATAACTGTTTTATGTCTCATGTTATTTCTCTTTCTAGATTTTTAAAATACTTGATGTAGTTATTTTCATTCTGCATTTTTTAAATACATTATACATGGTCTAAACTTTATTTATTAGGGCCCTCAGAGTCTGGGCTCCAGCTCATGCCTGAACATCTACACCTCAGTTAAACAGTCCCGTAGCCCAAGCCCCGCAAGCCCGAGTCAACTGACACCAGCCTGCCACGGGTGTTTAATTGCAGTGTATACATATCCTATGACTCTATGTGCCCTGCAATCCATTCACAACTTTATTTCTTTTACTTGTATATATCCACTTAGCTGTGTCTAATAGAACTTGCCAAAGTGCCCTAAACATAAAACAGATGCATAAATGCCTCTTGGTATTAAATACCTAAGGGCTCATATGTGGTGAAGATTTTCTGGAAAATTTAACATGAACATATTCACAATATTACTTTGTTGCAAAAGTCAATGAACTAGATTTTCTTTGTGGGATAGCATAAACCTGTGAAAATTCAAAGTTGCATTTCAAACTTTGAATTTTAAAGTCACCTTTCAGCATAGGGTTGACTGATATTCATTCAGATACAACAAAAACTAAAAAGTGACAAAGTTTCAAACATAATTGGTCCATTTTTAATTTGTAGCAAATTGTGAGAAATTCAGATTTTGAGTTGTTTCAGTTTGCATTACAAATATTTCATATTCCTCTAGTCAGAGCCATCATCATTATTTTAAGAAGTGAAGCTATATTAACCACAACTGAAACTAGGCATTGAACCTAATATTGCATTTAACTGAGCCATTAAATTAAAGGATTTGAAGCTAAAATAGTAGAACTAACTTATTGTCATTAGTTGCAGTCTTTCATCAGTGTCCAAAAATTCCAGTCACAATCAGTACTCCATTGCACGTGGTTCTAGCCAATCATAGAAAAGTGGGGCTGGAGGGGACCTCAATAGACCATCAAGTCCAGCCCCCTGCACTGAGGCAGAACGTAGTAAATCTCCGCCCTGGAGATCTTACGGTATCTATAACAGATTTTGCATTTTGGGAAAAAAAATCATACCTATCCTGTAAAAAATAGATTGTGGGTCATATCCATCTCTGGTGTAAATCCACTGATGCGAATGGAATTACACCAGGAATGAAACTGGCCACATGAAAAAGGGAAGGAAAATTTCACAGTTTGGAACATAAATTTCAATTTCACAGTAAAAATTTAGCAGAATTAAATTCACCATTTTTTCCCTCCAAAGCTACCTTTGAGGGAAAGGTATGTTGAAAATATTTGTGGAACTATAAATCTAACTGATGTGAGCTAAAGCTGCAGCTAGGGAGTATAAACTGAAAAGATGGACAGTTACTCATCTTACATCTCTGTAATGGAAAAGATGTAAATTGATTCTACAATCACAACTAATCACATCTTAAACCATATGAAATGATACAGTAGGACAGTAAGATTGAAACTAGAATAAGAATAACTGAAGATTAATTGGTGTGAAATTTAGATAAATGTACTAGGACAGAAAATGAATATGGAACAATGTAAAGTTAACCTTAAAGATATAACTGAAGCTAAATGCATTTAAGCTGATTTAATAATGGTGGTAATTAAATCTAAAGTGATGAGAGCTGAGCCTACAAGAAGGAGAATTAAATTGTGACTACTATGAAATAATTCTATAAAATGAGGAGATTTACCCACACTGATGTAGGCTAAAACTAAACAGTGGCAAGTTGAATGCCAAATGACATAAAACAACACAAACTGTTAGGTATTTGCACTAAGACAGGAAAATGTGAACACTGAATAATATGCAGTCAGTGGATAAGTATGAAAATTTAGTGTAGGAAGAGAGGCACTAAACCCACATTCTGAAACAATATCAGTTTGATCCAGACCCAGGGAAATTGACTCAAAAACAAGATAGATGTGTGGAAAATGAAGAGAACAAAAACAGTGTTGATAACTGAATCCAAGATAAAAGGAAATAAACTAAAATGATGATGGCTGAGTATACAGATATGGATGTAGCATCAAATTATGTGAATAGATTTAGTGATGATGGAAAATGAACTCAGTGATTGAATTGGAGTCAAAGACAATATGAAACAATGCTGCAGTGTCATAAGTGAATTAAAGATATTGTGCACTGAGCTCATGAGGACAGATGTGGAGTGAAATGTGTAATGAACCGATAACATGGGGAGATGCATCTAAAATGGTTTAAATCGATCCCGCATGGATGTAACTGAACATAAAGCACATGAACTAAAGTTATCATTCTGAGGATTAAACCTAGTAATAGACCTAAATCAAAAAGAGAAGAGATTATTCTGAAACAATAAGAATTGACTCTAATTACACTGAGACTGCAACAATAGGAAATTAATTTGAGGACTATAATCCAAACCATCAGTTTTCTTTTTGAATGCAAAATATCATGAAGTAAACCCCTACCAATGGGGAAAACCATCTAGAATGACATGATCTGATTACACAGTGCTATATTAGGTTTTATTTAAAAACAACGTGAACTGAGTAAACTGTTACTTATCCCAGAGTTTAATGATGTAGTCATTTTAGTTTTCTATAAAATAAAACAAAATGATGACACAATCTCACAGATGGAATTTATGGGTTTATGCACTGAAAAAGTAGAGAGCACCATATATCTGAATTCTTAGGCTAGTTCTCCCCATAGCAGAAAGAAATACCTCCCAATCAATAAGAACTGAAGGAAAAAATTAGGACAGATGAACTTAGGCAGAACACAACTAAGAATGTTTTGCACAAACCCTTCTGAAGTGGAACAACTGAGTTTCATCTCTGTATTAACCCTCTGTGGAAGTCCCAATTCACTTGCATTCTTCCCAGTCGACATGTGAAACTCCTCAGCTGTAAAGTTTGGATTAATATCTTAATTTCCCCAAAGTTTAGGGAGTTTAGATCTGGGACTTTGATTTGGGCCTAACTCTAATATCAATGGGTTTGTATGTGGCACAATGACACAACATGGCTCTATACTCTATTCCAGTCGTTTTCAATCTTTTTTCATTTGTGGATCCCTATAAAAATTCAAATGGAGGTGTGGACCCCTTTGGAAATCTTAGAAATAGTCTGCAGACCCTCAGGGGTCCTCTGACCACTGGTTGAAAATCACTGCTCTATTCTACAAAAGACCAGATAAATAGTGAATTGAAGCTGAGCTTTCATATTAGTGGGTTAAAGGACATCTAATGTTGGCAAGTAGACAATAATTCCTTAACATTGACAAATGAGTTATGATTAAATAATTGCTATGCAAAACTTCACCCAAAACTTGTACCAATCATGGAACTACTTTGAGATTTGAAAGTTAGATATTTCAGGTGGAATCCTGGCTCCACTGAAGTCAATAGGAATTTTACCATCGATTCAAATAGGGCTAGGATTTCACCCTTCTTTTTCAATGTGTTTCTCCATTTCCTGGTGTTAACTAACAAAAATGTAGAAACACCAAATATTCTTAGGGCTGCTGTATTTATGTATTTTTTTCTGACACTCTAAAGTAATGGAATATACGTCAATATAACAGAATCTTTCTACTATAATATAAGTAGGCTTCGTACACTCACTATAAGAGAGGGTTTTCTATTGTAATATGAAAGTATCTTCTCAATGAAATAGAGTGAAGTCTGTAGAAACCTATTACTGTTTACTTTGTGGAGATTTCACACACACACACACACACACACACACACACACACACACACACACACACACACAGAGGTTTCGGGTGTGTGATGATTTATGGAATCTGTGCAATTTATGAATTCTGGTTGATGGTATGGAGTTGTTCTTATGAAATTGTTGTATTTTTGAATACCTCCATGTGTTTGTACATTCCACCTTTGCTGATAAAGGCTGTGCCACATCCTTCCTAGACCAGGTACAATGGTGGATTGTTAGAACTCAGTGACTGCCTATTCTGGTGGAAGCACCTTGGGACAATGGGTTAGCTCAGGCCTAGGCAAACCAGTTTCAATATATCTCTCTTTAGGGGGCTTGTGAAGGGGAAAGAGTGGAAAATTCCCAAACAGGACAAAGAGACAGAGGTGACAAAGCAGAAGATTAAAAAGGACTTGTAGAGGGAAGATTTTCATACCCACCCAGGAAGCTTTGGACAGGGGAGAGGAACAGACAAGCATGCTTTCATAGCTTGGGGGTTAACCAAAGTCAAAGCAGGCTGACCTGGAGAGAGAAAGAAGCTCCATGGTTGAGAAGACAAGCCATATGCTGCAGGAGAAGGAGCCTGGATGCCCCCAGAGGACTCTGATCTGAGCCTAAAGAATGCTGCAGAATTGTGAGGAAATAGAGGCATGGAAATTTGTGCAGGGTTTATTATTTTTGTATAGATCTGTGTATTTCTTGTGCTACTAAGTAAAGAGTGCTTTAGAATTCTGTGCAAAGTCTGTCTCCATGTTATGTGCTACAGAGCACCTACTGAGATGGAGTTCTGGATAGGGGTATGCATACGCTGTTAGGGAGTGTGGGGTTCAGCACTCATCCCAGGGGCAGGCAACTCTTCTATGGGAGTGCTAGAGCAAGGATCATGTGTACCTAGAGAGCCCAAGCCAGGAGCAGTGACTGGACTCTGTTCAGACTCTGGAGACTTAAAGTACCCAGGGATTTCATTCTAGAGGAACAGTCACAAAGCTTATGGACCAAATTTATCCTTGGTGTACCTCTACTGACTTCATTATATTTTATCCAGTGGAGTGATAAAAGGGCTGAATCTAGCCCTAAGAAGGGAGTGCAGGATTGTTTTCTGATATCTACAATGGGGCGAACAGTCCCCCCCGCCCCACCTAATTATATAGGAATAGAAATCCCTATAGCCATGTGCCCCCCCCCTTCCCCCCCCCACACAGACCTGGTTGGAAAAAATGAAATATCTGTCCATTGGGAATTGCCAAGATTTAGAAATCTGGTTTCATCCTGAATCAGGACAAATGCTGTAGTCTCAGAATTTTTCACAAAACTAACAAAACTAAATATTCTGAAATATTTTATTTCTACTCTATAATTTTGACTTTTATTGTATATACTATACTATATCATTGTCAAAAAGAAAAACTTGAAATAAAACATGTCAACGTAATCTATATTTTTGATTAATATCAACTATATTTTTGATTAATGGTGCATTTATTAACAGGCAATCCAGATCTGCATTCCCTAGTCTCTCCAGATCAGCTGTCACCAGGGCCGGCTCCAGGCACCAGCCGAGCAAGCTGGTGCTTGGGGTGGCAGATTGAACGAGGCGGCATTCCGCCCAATTCTAGGGCGGCACGGCCACTTTTTTTTTGTTGTTGTTCCGCTCCGTCCGCCCTGTAGGAGGCAGCGGCGCGGAGGACGGGAGAGCCCTGCAGCAAGCCCGCCCTCCCCGCCGGAGCGGAGCCCTCCCCGCTGTAGCCCTGGCC
>NW_020664447.1:24294695-24342866 GCF_002925995.2 Terrapene triunguis
TATGCTCCCAATACTTCTGTTAGTCTTAAAGGTGCCACAGGACCCTCTGTTGCATTTTTAATAGGCAAATTCTATCACCTCTGCATGCAAATGACAGGGCTCCAGAATGTGCATGCAGATGTTTGTTCACACAAAGTTACATGAACACAAGTGGGCATTAGACTAAGTGGGTTTTCAGTTTAACGTTTCATCCAAAGAACAAACCCTCTAACAGCACAGGCTAGGACAGTAGTAACAGAGTACCACCTTTGAATCACCAGCACCAATTCGGGTAGAATCTAGGTGGTCTCCCATCATATTCATGATCCATGTTGATCCTGCTTAGCTTATGAGAGCTGACAAGATTGAAACAAATAACAGTTGCAAATGATAGTTATATAGACAATTATGTAAAAAAATATGTGTCTGGACATATTATGGTCTTCCAATCCATAATATATTTGCTGAGGAAATGTACTTTAAATCTTCCTTGATTTCTGAATGTTAGCAGGGAGACAATTACTGAGGAGAAATCATGAGGTAGTTATGCATCTAACTAGCCATGAATGAGAGCCCCAGCAATCCAGATAGTACATTGCATAGTTAATACTCACACTAATGGCTTCCTTTGTGTTTTAGCTACAATGACCACTTTGGAAGGCAGCACCGAAACTGGCCCAGCTACTATTTGGAGAAGCTTTGGAAAAGCTCAGTCTTCATTTGATCATTCAAGATCTAAAAATATTACTCAAAGAGAGAACTTCCTTGTCAGTGCAGCTTCCACTAATACTACTCATAGATGGTAGAGTTTAAAAGTGGATGAACAAGTATAGAAATAATCAGGGCCTGCCCAAACCAGCCTATTCAACCGAAAATAGAATCACAGAATCTAGAAATAGAAAGGGTATACTAGGTTATGTAATCTATTTCCCTGCCAATGCAAGATTGTCCCCATTGTACATCTATTAGCGTTTTGTCCAGTCTAGCTATAAATATATCAAACAATGGCACATTTACCACTTCTCTTAAGAAATTACACTAATAGATCTTACTGTCAACTGAAATTTCCCTGTCTTAATTTCATTTTATTTTTCCTACTTGTTCTTCTTTATATTAATACAAAAATGCCTCTGACTTTTTTGAGTTTATAGCTTTCAGATTTTTGTAGTGTTATCACATCCTTATTGCCCACTATTTAGTCAAGCTATGAACATTTAACTCTTTTTATCTTTCTTCATAAATCAGTCCCTTCTGCCCCATACCCACTTTTATAGCTCCTTTCTGAAATCCCTTCAATTCACCATTGTAATTCTGGTACATAATGGACCAATTCATCCTTGTTTTAACTTCAGTGGAGCCACAACCACAATGAATCTGGCCCAATGTTCCAGCCATGTAAAGAAGAACCATTACCTTCTGGTCACATGACATGAAACTGCTACATTTATAGCCCGAGATTACATTGATCACCCTTTTGTTACCATACTGCATTGCAAACTCCTGTCTAATTTGTTTACATTACCGATTCACAGGTTTCTCTCTCCCACAGAATATCTGTATTTTGGATGAAATCTGATGTTTACAGTCCATGATGTTTTCATTATGACTCTGAGTTTCATTAATGGGGCTTATCTAGTCTCTATGTGCCAGGCCTCATTAATGGGGAGGTGACCATTGTGGGTCTGATTCCTTTCCATTGGCCTAAATCAGCTGCTGTCACCATCCAGAAAATGGGTGGGGACAGCTGGAAAGGGGCAGGGGCAGGGCCAGGGCACTGAGCAGATATGCTGATTTGATGTATCTCCCAAGCAACCTTGGCCCCATCAATGTTTTAACAAGGTAGCTATGGCAGAAACAATATGGGAAGTCAGTGAATTCCTCCAGGGCTGCCACTGCCTACATGAGTACTGAGGGTACAAATTGGACATCCATGGTAGTAAATCAAGCCCAGTGACTTCAGACATTGGATAGGATCCTCCTCTAACTGGTTGTTTGTCTACTCTAGATTCTGGCTGCTCATTGTCCAGAGTGACATTTTTTAATCCCTGTTTCAGTAGAAAAAAGATGCATTTGGGTTTCCCATTTCTCCTCGTTTCCTGTAAATAAAGCATATAGCAGTTACCAGCATACAGTTCTTGTGTATGTGTTTGCAGGGATCTTTAGGAGCATTCTCTTAATCATAACAATGCAAAAGTGTCTTAGGATGCAGAAATTGCAGAGAAATAACATTACGAATTGTATTTTTATTCCAAAGGTAAATGACACATATTCTAGTATGGCTATGAACATAAAAGTGACTGTTAGAATCAGCATTTACTGGATATATCTTTTCCCTTGGTATTTTCAAATCAGGATTATTTTATGGACAATACCTCATTAACTCCTGTAACTCTTGCCGAACCAGTACAGCTATGGGAGAGTGAGAGGGATTCTATTCTATAGTGGCCTCACGTAAAAAAAGAACCAGGACTCATCAGTAATGAATACAAAGAGGATTCTTACTTAAGGCTGCTGGATAGAGACAGATACTGGTGTTCCCTCTAAATTAACTGTACACAGCCTGTGCTGCCTACTGGCACCACATAGGATCTCCCTAAATGATGGCTTGAATCAAGCAGTGCTGGAAGGGTCTGCAGATTACACTACACATTCTGCCACATGTGCCTTCCCAAAATGATCAGCTGTGTTCTGACAATAGAATCTTTATCATTGGGGTGGGTGATACAAATGTGAAGCAGAAAGAACATAGCTCAATATTTAGATCACAGAAAAAGTTGGCAGAACTTGCCATTAGGAAAATCCTCTTTAAAACTCATAAACTGAATCAATTTGACCTGGAAGTTCCCAAAAGAAAAAAAATAATAGAGTTTCATGATGGCCTTTCCAAAGTCATTTTAAACACTTGATTTACACTCCAAGAAGAAAACATCTTAACTTTTTGGCAGTCTCATATGAGACACACATTAAACTTGTGTATGGAATTATGCCTGAATATGCCTGATTTCACACATGATGGATATTCAGACCAAATAAAGACCTTCAAAACAAACTATTTGTCATATTAGGTTGGACCATGTTGTATAGTGTTCTGACTCCTGCTGTGGCCAACACCTGATGTTTCAGTAGAAGGTGAAACTGGCCCACAATGTAACATGCATTTTGTGCCTGGCAGAATATATTTTAAATTCCTTACATCTGAAGCATGAGGTGTGATTACTCTTCCTGATATCTTAGCAAGTACAGCTACAAATATTGTTAATGGTCATAAAATTATCCAGCTCTTGGTAGTCCAAGCATTTTCAATACACTCATGAAGGAAATTCAGATTAAATGAAAGTGCCCTCCTAATTAGTTACCAAAATAAATGTACTAGTGATTAACTTTGTCATAGTTTACTTAAGAGTCCCAAACTGGGAAATAATGCACCAGCTAATGCAAGGAGAACTTACTGAGAGATTTCCCACAAAATATTGGTTGAATTCATTCCTCCTTCCTGCTGACTGACTGTGTCACACCCTGAGGCCATCCACTGAGACATCAGCAGGGGAGATGAAAGGCTGCCTAAAATCTGAGTAAGTGAGAACCACAAGCATTCAGAAAGAGCCAACTTTAAATCTGTCAAAGCCCTCCGGCACTCGGGAGTCCATTCTACAGGTTGAAATTTAATATTTAAGAATCCATTCGGACATACTTCTAAAATGGTTTTCTTTCTGAGTCCCAGGAGCTAGTTGCACAAAGTCTGCCAGCTGAGCTTCAAATGAAGTGCTTATAGACTTTGAAATGGGACAGAGATGGATCTGATACAGTACTTGCGGCTGAACTGCCTTCAGAGTTTTTCTCAAATAGCCAATAAAATAGCTCACCTCATTAGAATTCACTGTAAAATGTATTGTTATGGATGGCATTTCCAAGAAAACAGAAGTGGCTTGTCCTAGCAAGTTCTGCACTTTGGTATTAGTTAAGGTTTTAATGAATTTGAAGCATGCTCAGAGATTTTTTTTTTATCTATGGTATTTCAAAGATGCCTTTTATCTGGGAATGTAAGCACAGGTCTAGATCACAGTAGGCAATTTCTATTTCTAGATGCAAAATAAATTAATGTCTATTTAACTCTGAGGAGTGTAAACAACCTCATCCTGTTTTAAAGGCATGTTTGGTGCCCACCCAAGAAGACAGGCACTGAAATCCTCATTATAAAATTATAGTGCAAGGTTCTATGGATGCCCCCAAATCCAACATTTAAAAGATAGTCAGCAATGTTATATTGTTTGTGTTAAAGCCAATCCCTTCCATTTAAGTTATATAATTTGGGGACAGTGTAGGTCAGAGGATCCACCATAAAGTATTAAACCGTTCAACTCTATGCCGGTGGTTCAAATCTACAGACTGAAAATTGAAGCCACCCTAAGATTAAATAGGCATAAAGACTAAATTGCCCTTTCATTGCTAAAAGTGCCCCTCTAGATCAGGGTGAATGTGGACTGGGAAGAAACTTTCAATGCTGTCATGTACCTCTTCTGTCAGTAAACACAGGAGGACTTCATCACCTAGAGATAGCAATGTGGCATTTTTCACAAGAATGTTAAGGAAGAGGTGCAGTGGTTAGGGTATTTGCCTGGCACTCAGGAGATCTGGGATCAGTTCCCTTCATTGTCACTGTCTTCCTGTGGAACTGCCTAAGCTAGCCAGTAGAAAATGCCAAGGAGAGGCCTGGGTCATAGGCCTTGCCCTTCAAAGGTTGCTAGGCACCTAACTCCCAGTCAGAGCGAAGTGCCTATCTCTGCTTGGGATTCACAGCCATGAACTCACTCCTGGAATTAGGTTCCTAAGCCAGATCAGGCATGGGGGGGAGAGAAAGAGATAGACTCTCCCACCCCATTATAGCCAACATCTTAGTCGTTAGGGCACTCAAGTGGGATGTGGGAGCCCCTGGTTTAAATCCCTGCTCTGTCTGATTTGGAGCAGGGGTTTGAACTTGTCTCTCCAATATGCTGGGTGAGTGCCCTAACCACTGGGCTATTGGGTATTCCAGGAGACACATGCCTGCCCACCCCACTCAACTATAAAAATTCCCATTCTGGTTGCTCCTGGCTGCCTTTGTGAAAGGCTGATCCAATAGGCATGCTCTGAGAACACCTACACTGGATTGGGCCCCCAGGCAACATAGGTGGGGGGATACCTAGTTTGAGAATCTCCCTGGGGCTTATGTGCAAGCTAGGACACCAAGCAACTCAGCAGTGACTGGACTTTGGTGGTTTTACACATGCCCATATCTGGAGACTTAGGTGCTTAGACAACTTTACAAGCAGAAACTTAGATGACTAGGGCATTTAGGTGTCTTCAGGATTAGGCAGCAGCTGAGCAGGTGTTTGAGGATTTCAATGGTGTGCACCTGTTGGGTGCTTGAAGTAAAAGTTTGCCACCTCAGATGTGGATCTAGCCCCTAGTCTATCTGGGCCTTAGTTCCCTCACGGTGTAACAGGGGTGTTTTGAAGATAAATACATTAAAGATTGTGTTATGCTCAGATACTATGGTAATGGGGGCCATATAAATACCTAAGAGAGATTGATTGTATTCACTATTTTTTTCTTCTAAAAGATGAGCACTAGCATTCATACATACCCACTAATGATAACAGAGATATATGTGCATGTCTAGGAGAAAAGAGACTAATGTGTTTTACCTTCTTCCTGAAATATGTATTAAAAATACGGGATGTTCAGTTCATTGACTTCAGTGGTGAAATACTAAACGTATGAACAGAACAGAATATCTGAATCATCGGATGAGAAATAAGATTCTGGACTGAAAAGACTCCTTTAGACTCTAGTTTAGAGGATAAATCTGTTAATCTCTTCAGTATCTTTCTGTGCACATTATAAAAATAAAGGTTGTATTTTTTTAATATACGCATATGTTGAGAATCTTTTATACCCCAACCTTTTCAAATTGCATTAGGATATCACTTTTTTCTCTAGCAAAATTGATAGGAAAAGGTTAAGATTTTCTTCTTATTTATTTATAGAATAACCAAAAACAAAGAAACAAAAAAACCAACCTACTCTTACAGGGACCATTACCCTCCCCCCATCAGTTTAAAATAATAAAATAAAATAAGAATAATAAAGTGTATAAATAGTAATTTAGGTGGAAATCCTTATCATAAGTAAAGACAGGTCTTGAAATAGCCAGGATATTCCAGTGTGAAAATTTCCCAGCAATTTAGAATTAGGTAAAAACCACTCCACCAATATAGCATATTTGACTTCATGCATGTGGCATGCAGAGAGGTAACATTTACTTCTCTAAGTCAGGGCTCACAATTAAGAATTGCCTCACTTCTCTCTCATGCTATGTAGGTGCCCCATCCCCATCATCATCAACTAATATAGCATTGTTGATGTCCAGGAAACTTTATAGCTGGTAAAATACAAAACAACAACCCAGAGTATAGAATGAAGTTCCTCTCCCTGAAGATGTTACACTGTAAATATACAAATACAGTGGGTCCTGTGCAAATCACTTCACATTCTCGTCTAATCCTAGTTATCTTTTTCTCATAAATATTTTCACTGGGTTCTACTCTTTCTCATCATTCAGTTCCATTTTCAGATCACCTTCAATGTACTACATATGTTTAACCCTTCTTACAAATATAATTAAATTTCTTCTTAAACTCCATTCTTATTATTATTACTTATTATTTTTATTAGCATAGCACCTAGGAGTCTTAGTCATGACCAGAGCTCCACTCTACTAGGGGCTGTACAAACAGAACAAAAAGATAGTCCCTGCCCCACATATTACGATTCAAGGATAAGACAACAGACAAGAGATGGATGCAGACACTTGCAGGGGGCGACAGTGGTAAAAGGAAATAAGGAGACAATATTGGTCATGATAGGGAGCGGTCAGAGCACACCAGCAGCCTAACACTTGTCAATGTGTTTTTATATGCATCATGGCAGACAAGAGTTTTAACAAGGGATTTGAAGGAGGACAATGAAATAGCATTTGCAGGAGCATTCTGAATCGATATCAGTGGAACAGGATTGCATTTCATAGCCAGATAGAAGGATGCTGCAGTCATCATGATGTGAGAAGATGATTTGAGCTGGGTGAACAACAGAAAATTTGTTTGAGTAGAAGTACAAAAAAAAAAAAAAAAAAAAAAGGGGAAAAATATTCTTTGAGGTTGAACCAAAAAGGAACTTTTTGGCAAATCAAAAAGTTGAAAAAAATATTTGGGGTCAAATGAAATGTTTTGTTTTGACTTTTTTTTACTTTAAGTACAATTTAAAAAAGCATTTTAAATTTAAAAATCAAAATGTTTTGTTTCAAAATTACAAAACAATTTTTTTTCTGAAAAAGGGTTTTTTTTTAAACCAACACAATTCTGTGAAATCAACACAAGTTTGCAAAATATTTCAGCGTTTCAGCAGCTTTCACTGAAAAGAATTTAATTTGAAATTTTTCAGCCTGGACTAATGATAGCCTAGATGAGAGTGCTAGCCATGTAGTTGGATAGGGAAGGTTGTGTCTTAGAGATGTTATGCAGAAAGAATCTGCAAGATTCAGATATAGCTTGTTCTCTTCATATCCTTCATGATGTACACCCAACCATGCAATTAATATTTGCCAAGCACCCATCTCCTCCTGGAAAACTCTTCTAAGACCACCACCTGTCACACACTGTAAACCATAGTACTTTTATCCACTAGTTTGATAACAGAATATCCTGGAGGAGAGGCAACCCAGGAAAGAGGAGATGCAATTCTTCTGGTGATATTGCTTAAAGGAAAAATGACTCAACTGAGGCTGGATAACTCACAAACCTAAAGGAGAAACCACTTCACTGCATTATTAGCTTTCAGAGCTCCAATCCATTGAGTGTTAATAGGTTGGAAAACTCAGAGACCTTTTCTCCCTCCAGTGTATTCAGTCACAGCTTTCCCATCCATGTTGGTGCCACTTTTCTGCTCTGACAATTTCTTTTTCAGTTTAATCATTAGTCATAACAGTAATCAGACATTTTATATAAATCTAGGGCTGCTCAAATGAGTCCAATTTACTCAAAACTGCTCTTTTTGCTAAGTCAAAGGCACTGCCCACCCAACTCAGCTGCATGTAGGATATAAATATTTGTTTTGGTCATATTTCTCATGATACTTGATAATGACATTTCTGGAGCTACTACCATTGTAACAATCACCAAAAGTAGTTTGATACAGTTAGTTTCTCATTCCACTGAATACATTGTGTTTTAAAGCCCTTTGTGGCAATTTAAACAATGCTTACTTGCAACTTTTTACTTCACTGTTTTTACATAAGTCAATCATTCCAAAGTGGACTTTAGATTTTGTTCCTTTTTTCCGCTCATATGTCTGATTTCAGCTCATGTTGTAAGTCGATTTCTTAGAAGGCAGAAGTCCATATCAAGCCTTTAATGATCTTTGTCCCAACTACCTCAGGGACCACTTTTCTATGTGTACAACTTCAACAATATGACAATTACCAGGGATGTTGAAATGGTATTAACCAGGACCAGGCTCTGTGTAAATGGTGTCATAACATTTTCAATGAAATATGCAGGACTATATAATTCCTTACTGCAGGACATCAGGATGAGTTTAGGACTACATTTTCAAGAGTGACTACTGATTTGGGTTTCTCCATTTTTGATTCCCCAACTGTAGACAACTTAAAGGGAAACTCACTTTCTGAAAAAGGTGTTTCAAATTGGATACCTCAGAATTGAGACAATCAAAATAAATAATCACTTTACAAAATTTAGACTTATTTCTTGCTTCCTTCGGCGCACAATGAACAACAGCCAACTTTGCAAATACCTTACCCTCAAAGGGTGAGCCGTAAAAAAAGTGACCACTGGGTTTTCTTCCTTCCATAAATATTATACTCTGAAGATCAATGGGATAAAACATCTACCAAAGATCTAGATGTGATTCATTCAGATAAGCAGTGAGATATATGGTTTCTCTGATTCTTCCCATGTCTACTTCTTTGTGGCTAAAACGAAAGCTTTAATTGCCATTGCTATTATTGTTGTTTGTTGTTAATGTTTCTGGACTGATCTGGAAATGCATTGGTTATATAATTACACAGAAGAGATGGATCTATGATTATAACAGTAGAAAACATGATATATTCTGTCAAGAGACAAAAGAATACAATATGCAAGAAGAAAAATTATGTAGACCCTGGTGCTCTTTGGCTTTGCTGATTTTTTCCCCATGCATACAGTATCACGTGATTCTACTATTGTAGTCATAGATCTGTCTCGAATTAAACACATACTGTTGTGGAAAGCAGAAAGTTGGAAGTGCCATCAACACAGTGAAACAGAGCATAAAATAACCATCAAACAAATGATATAAAAGGCTGCCAGTGGAAGAAATCTGCTTGAACTATGCCTCTTAGAAAATGACTGGCAATTTGTAGTATCTACTGGCAATGGAGGATATTTTACAAAGCTTGCCTGAAGCTTCACAGATGGGGTTATCCAAGTCTGCAAGAATAAAAATGTAGCCTGGAGGACAATATATTCAGAGTTTATTTGCATCAATTTAGACCAGAAAGCATGTAAGTTGTGGGTCAGTTTTTCTTTTAAAAATATCTAAAAATCAAAATATGGGAAATAAGTTTTTGGTCACTTTAGCTCCTAGTAGACATGGACCATTGCCATTATCAGTGGAACCACCATTTAAACTGGCAGCTTTGTTGACAGTTCCTCTTACTCCTAGAGGTGTTTCTTCTAGTGTGGAATTGTAGGAACATTTGTAGTGTGGGGCAGTGTAGGATACCTTTCACTGCTGCTACCTATATTGTATCTATCCTGTGTTTAAGTTGAAGACCTCAGTCTTCTGGGCAATCACCAGCACTAACATCACTCTGTAAAGACTGGATACATGCAACTCACTTGTGAGTGTGTATTACATGTCCTTCACAGAGGATATGACTGTTACTACTGACTTCAGCTATGGGGCTTTGGCTCAGGCTGTAGCAGCCTGTGCATTTAGGTCTGGGGATCCCTAGGTCAGTCCTTGATATTGACCAAGATGGCAGCTGTCAAATGAGCAGAGCCAAGACTCTCTAGATAGGGCTGTAACAGACCTCTGTGAATTGGATAAAGGAGGGACTATACTGCACGCTCAGTGGGTTACATACTTCTACTGATCAAAAGAAGCTTGTCCTGAGTTTCCAAAGCCCACAGCAGTTAAAATTTCAGAAACCTCCCCCCCCGCCCCGCAATGTAGGGGAAATTTACCAAGAGCTGTGGTGTATTCTACATAATTGGCAACATTTAAATCAAGACTGGATATTTTTCTAAAAGATATGCATTAGTTCAAACAAGAATTATTTTGAGGAAGTTCTATATATGCTACGGGGGAGTGTCCGACGGTCAGGGATTTGAATTGTGAACCTCTAGAGCCTGAAGCTCTGCAGCTTGAGCTATAGAGCCAGACTCTCTAGCTGAGAGCTGAAATAGACTCAAGTGCTCTGTAGATCAAGTATAAAGGGAGATCTGTAGTGCACACCAGTGGATTGCACACATATGAAGGTTCCGAAACTGCCCAAGTGAGGTTCTACTAGATGAATAATCCACTGAAGCTGAATATTGCATGCAAGACACAGTCAAGTAAGTGTTTACAGGTGAACATTTGAAAAAGCTTTCCATTTATCATCTTCTGAGTTGTATTGAATGTGGATTGCACTAAATATCCATCTTCACAGGTCAGGTTGCTTTATGATATTGGTGATCCATAACAGGACTGAAAGGCTGAATAGCTCGCCTAGGTGAACTACATCCATTCCAAGGATTCTTTATTGTTTCGAGACTGGACTTGGGAATTCCAGAGCAAACTGGGACAGGTGTTGTGCACACTTACATGCCAGTACCCAGAATGCTCTTACACGTCTAATACCAGTGTTGGTGTCTGAATTCTGGGACCAAACTGAAATATTTGCATATGTTTATAGATGTACTTATTTTCTCTGTGTTATACAGCACAGCAGTGCATATACTGCTCAGCATTAGGTCTATAAAATATTCTTTGCCTGAGCAGGGGTTGCTTTATTTCATGCCGTGTTTTTAACTAGCTACAGTGGCTTCACAAAACCAATGCAGTATGTGCAGGGAATGTAAAAAAGGAATATGGGAAATACATTTGGGTTGCTGTTTTGAATATTAGGCACAATAGGTTTAAATCTCCTACAGATCTACAGCTAACCACAAGGTACAAAAGAAGGGTAAGAAAGATATAGTTGTATTCTTGAATATACTAACTGAGCTCTGGTTGTATGACTGCACCACACTTTAAGACACACTCATAGTAAAATCCCAACTATCAAATACTAAAAAAAGAAACAACCATCTATATACTTTGGGTCAGAGCCTCACCTGGTATACATTAGTGTATCTGAATTGAAGTCAACAAAGCTACATCCATTTACACCACCTGAAGATCTGTCCCTTTGTTTTGTTTTCACACAGAAATGCTGTTTGGACACACAGCAAATAAGATTTGTGCTGGGGAAGGAGCAGGACAGGAACAAGGCCTCATTCCTGCTTGTTCCTGTCCTGCTCCTGTCTTGTTCCAATGCTGCTCCAGTCTTTCCCAGCTCTACTTCCTTGCCTGGCTTCCCACTCTGGCTCTGACTGCTGACTCCGGGTCTAAGCCTTGGCTTGATTCCTGGTTCCTAACTCCAGCTTTGGCCATGGTTCTGGCTCCCAACTCCTGGGCTCTGGCTCACACTACTATGCTGGGCTCTGGTTCTAACCACTAGGTCAAACTGCCTACATCCCAGTCCTAACACTAAAGCTACCATATTTGAATAACCCTCAAGCTTCCTTAACTATCCCTTTCCCAATTTATGTTTTTATTTTTTGTATGCATTTATTTGTCATTTGGTGAAATGTTATCTGCCCAGCCCTCTGCTATGGGAGCTAGTGAGGTAGATATAAAGTCCCAACTTTTTACTGAAACCAAAATGAAAGAATGAAAATCTACCAAAGAGAAAATATATTGGAAACCCTGAGAATCCTTCTCAAAGATTCTGCAGACTCTTCTGATTCATCAAAAAAACCCAAACTGGAGGATTATTTTAGCAGCCTCTCAAGTGTCACTGGGTAGTTGGTCATCAGAGCAGCTCCTGAAGAATAGAAGGTGGTGGTATTAAGTCTTGAGGGGAACAGCCATACTAATGAGCATTATTGATCAGCCTGTCTTTTCTTCTTCTTCCTCCTCTCCCATTCAGTAAAAATGAGGGAATGATATACTGCAGAGATAATAAGAACTCAAGAATTTGCAACCTATGTTATGTATGTCAGTAGCAGTATCACTGGGACAATGTACACCATAAATCATCAAACCATATCCTAGGACAAGACTCTAAAGAAGGGGCTGGTGGGGGAGGAGTATGCCAGGAAGTTCACCAAAAAGTGGAAAAAAATTAAAATTTAGAATGTTACTATAATAAAGGAAAGTGTGCTAGGCTCCCCCTTCTGTGGAGAGGCTCATTTAAAAATAAACAGCTTAGGGTGTGGGAGGTGTGACTATGGAACCTCTTGGTGTTAATTGATAGAAGGTGCAAGGGGTGCATAGAGTTTTACTGGGTCAGATAGATGCATCTGCAGTTCACCAAAGGGTAGCATGTAAGGTCTCTACTGAGAGCCAGTCACCCTCTGGTCTTCATAATCATTGCAAAATGTATGTAGGGATAATATTTATGATGTTATCCAGCAATACTGAAAATTATGTTCTGTTTGGTGATGTGTGTACTGGGCATTGCATATCTCACATTGAAGGCCTGTTTGCACACTAAGCCTGAAACTAGTTGAGAGATTGTGAAATATACAAGAGAAAATGCACAGGAAGAAATAAATAGCAGGAGGGGGATCCTGTTTACGATTAAAGACAAAAGATTGCAGGGGTATATCTGGGAATGCAGAGGTAGACTCTTGATCCTCCACCTAGGAGACAAGCTAACAGTATGATTTGTCTCACGAAAAAGGATTCAGAGCCTGCCTGCCTGCCTAGCAAGCCCTGGTAATAAATACTTTATTAGACATGATAGTATCTTGTTAATTAAATCTAACCTCTAGATGTTATTTTATATGTAACCCTTTGTCTTCAGTACTTCTTGCTGTCACTGGAATCTCTATGCTTTGTTAAATAAACATTTACTCATTGTGACTATAAACATATCTAAGTGCTGTGTGTGTATGGTGATCTGAGGTGCAACTGGTAAGTTGGAGTGTGCTGTTCCTTTGACAGAAGCAAATCAGTGAGTACCGTGAGTGTCCAGTGGTACAGGGGCTGAATATTCCAGGGAGATGCTTGGAAGCTGGAGTGCGCCTATCGCTAACCTGCAGAGAGAGAGAGAGAGAGAGAGAGAGCAGAGCCCGCATAGACCTACAGGTGAGTGCCAGTGGCGTTGGGGAGCTGACCCCCAGAAAGCACAGACAAGGCTCCCATATGCTGAAGTCAGATGTGAGATTGGAGCAGTGCTCTCCTAGATCTCTGATGGAGAGGAACATCCCATAGTGTATTTGAGTCTATAGTTATTTCCATGGGGAAAGGCCTACTCAGTAGTGGAAAAGGAAGCACTGGCAGTGAAGTGGGTCTCATGATTATCTATTAGAGAACCTCTTCTTGCAGATTATGGACCATGCACCCCTCCAATAGCTACACATGAAGGACACAAATGCAAGGATTGTGTGTTGGTCTGTAGTCCTACAACCATACTGATTCCAGGTGCTTCACTGGGCAGGCAATGTTCATACTAATGCTGATTTCTTTTCTCAGAGTGCAGACACTACAATGGACAAGCAAAGAATGCTCACCCGATAAGGTGACATCCCTGTGTCATTTTTGAGGAGGAGGATATGTAATGGGGTATATAGATTCCGCATTGAGAAGGAAGGTGTCCGACAGGCTCTGTGTGCAGGCTTAGGCTTGCTGCTCTGGATCTGTTAATCATGCATGGCAGAGATGAACCTTTGGAAAAGACTGTGCAGTCAGCTTGGGGGAGAGATCATCCTGAGCAGAAAATGGCTGGAGTGACTCCTGAAGCTGCAGGGGGATCTCCCACCCAGGAGTATCTCATCCCCAACCCAACGAGTAGTGCAGTGAACTCCCAGAGTAAGCCCAACAGAATAAGCCCAATTCAGCTATCCACCCAGAGGCACGCCTAGAAAACTGCAATGTAGAAGTAAGAAGCCCTGAAGATTTTTCCCCTTTTAATTGGCTATGGGAAGAAGTTATTCTCAGGTATGTCGGAACATTTATTTTCCTTTTGATCTCCCAATGGAAGAGATATAAGGAGGTCTGCAGAGGGCAAAGTCTAAGAAACTAGGGCCTGAACATAGGCCACACAGTGTAGTTAACTGGGTATGGCCAGGGACTTTCACTGTCTGGGAGAATAACAGGGCATGGGGGGAAGGTCTTTTACACTGCTCTTTCTCCCTGATCACTTGATTCTTCTGCCTGTGTTGCTTTGGGCCCCTGCAGGTCTACAAGTGAAGGAGCAGGAGTCTACAAATTTGTACATATTTATAAAGTGCTTTGAAGGTGTAAAGTGCTGAGGCCCAGATTTTTACAAGTATTTAAGCATTGTGATCCTCAACATTGCAACTCCTCACTAATTTAGGAGCCTAAATCTCACTTTCAAAAGGAATTTTGGCACTCAAGAGCCAAAATCCCAGACAGTCAATGGAAGCTAGGCTTTGAAGTGCCTAAATCACTTTTGAAAATGAGATTTTGGCTACTAAATTAGTTAGTCATTGCAATGTTGAACACCACCATGCCTAAATATCTTTAAAAAACTGGACCTATATTAATAGGCGCTAAGATGCTAGAGCAATAAGGCCCACAGAAATACCAATAACCAAACATAAATACTATTATTATGGATTATTTTTTGAGTGCTTCAGGACTTTAGATTACTCCTGGCTGCTGCCTGTTTTGAATGGAGGATATAGCAATTAAAATTAAAATAGGTAATTGCCAAACCACAGCACAAACAGTTGGCAATTCATAGTTTCATCAAACTATTCTTTAAAAGAAAAGGAGTTCATATATTGACCATATTACCCACATTTGTTTTTCCAGGGTGACATTTCCACCCTTGATTCTGCAGACTGATGTCTTTTAAAATTGGTTGCTGGCAAGAGCAAGAAGACTAAGTGAAAGAACACAAGGCACATCAGTTTATTCATCAGGATAAACAGACTAGAATTGTTTATGGTTTGAAGTGTCAGAGCAAATTTCCTCACAATTTCACATTTACACAGTTCTACCCACAGAACAACTATATGAGCATTATTTCAACTGAAAAATGAAAAAGGATATTAGAGAAGCATTGGAAATGCATGAAATAGACTTACTAGAGAAAATGATGGCTATCAACAGTTTGCATGACCCGCGCAGAGGATGCAATCTATGAAGGCAGTTTATCTAGACTGACAGATCATCTGCAATGTTCACTGGAAATAAAAGTCTGTATATGCATCCCACAACACCAACTCCTTCATGTCCTTAGCCATGTAGAATAAGTTATTTCCTAGAAAATGAACATCACACTAGCATACACAACTACTGAATGCTTAAAGTTTAAATCACCATTTGGATGGAAATTGGTTTAAATATTTTGATTATATCCCATCTTCTGAACCAAAGAGGTCCTTGCTTGGGCAAAACTCTCACTGAAGTAAATGGGTGTTCGGCTCAGTGAGAAATGAACAACAACCTCAGGATTTGGACCTTAACTTATCAATTCAAAGCTCTTTAAAGGTTTGCTGCATGCAAGCTGTAATACCATCCATGGTATTCATGGAGCATCCACTACCATAAGACCTAAGTGCTAAATACATTAATTTAGATGTGCATATTGTTACCCCATAGAGGATTCTGTTTTTCACCTCTCCAAGGTTCTAGGAAACTTTGTTATTTTGCATAGATTAATAAGACTGGGACTTTTCAGCTTGGAAAAGAGGCAACTAAGTGGGGGGATATGATAGAGGTCTATAAAATCATGAGTGATATAGAGAAAGTAAATAAGGAAGTATTATTTACTCCTTCTCGAAATACAAGAACAAGGGGCCACCAAATGAAATTAATAGGTAGCAGGTTTAAAACAAACACAAGAAAATATTTTTTCACGCAATGCACTGTCAACCTCTGGAACTCCTTTCCAGAGGTTGTTGTGAAGGTCAATACTATAACGGGGTTCAAAAGGAATCTAGATAGATTCATGGAAGATAGGTCCATCAATGGCTATTAGCCAGGATGGGCAGGAATGGTGTCCCTAGCCTCTGTTTGCCAGAAGCTGGGATTGGGTGACAAGGCATGGATCACTTGATGATAACCTGTCTGTTCACTCCCTTTGGGGCACCTGCCATTGGCCACTGTCAGAGGACAGGATATTGGGCTTGATGGACCTTTGGTCTGACACAATATGGCCGTTCTTATGTTCTTATATCTATTTTAGTATAAAAAGAATAGTGTCCTTCCATCTATGACTGGTAAGGAGACTGTATCCTCTCCTCTTGGATTTGAATTTAGCCATGGCAGTTCACACATCTGTGAGCTCCAGGTTTGACTACTGTCATTCTCTGCATAGTTATGAAACTGCTGTCCATCATTAAACCACATTTGGTTCAGAACATAGCAGAAGGAGAAAAGTTAAGAGGCATAAGCATGGGGCAAAACATATATTTTCATATGAAAAGAACTGATGATGCAGAGGTAGATTCTATTCTCACACCAGTCTTACTCCTTGTAACTCCACTGACTTTGGTGGAAATCCTATTGCTTTATGTTAATGCCGGTGAGATAAGAACCAGGTCCACGGACTCAAATAGAAAGACTGTTCCAGATGGCAGGAAAAATGCAGCTGAGGCTTTTGCACCATTGTATGAAAATACAAGAAAGAGGCCTGTGCTAGATGAGTTGAGGAAATAGTTAAAGAAGTAGAGACAGATGAGGCCCAAGAGTTGATGGGGAATTTCCAACTAAGAGAAAAAAAAGTGAACTGAACTGGAGAGTCTATGGAATTGTTTAAGGATAGGGATGATATGATTGTAATAAATACAGAAATAATGGTTTTAATGGTTCCTTGGGACTCTCCCTCAGCATTTGGGTTGTAATTCTCACATGCTACATGCTTGTATTGTACCCAGATAACAAAACTTCTATGTCAAGATATTAAGGGATTTCTCAGCCACACTGTTCCCTCCCACCTGTTCATGCTCTCTGTATGTGTGTGTATATATATCTCCTCAATATATGTTCCATTCTATGCATCCGAAGAAGTGGGATGTAGCCCACGAAAGCTTATGCTCAAATAAATTTGTTAGTCTCTAAAGTGCCACAAGTACTCCTGTTCTTTTTATCTAGATTCTAGAATGTGAGAATTACAACCCCAAAGGCACTAATCAAATCTTGTCCAGTTCTCTTCAGACTCTGAACAATAATAAAGTTTCTTAATTATGTGTGGATGTGTAACGTAGGGAAAAATATAAGGGGATCTTCAGGACTCTATCCCAGGGACCTCTCCAACGGGGCAAAACATTTTTTCACTATTTCAAATGGAATTTTCTATCACTCTCTGCTTCTGCCTGCCATTCTCCTATGGTATGTTTCCCTCTACAGGCAGTGGATATCTGTGCCTAAGTTAAAACATTTAATCTCCAACAAGAGTTGAAAAGAGAGGCCGGGTTAACAGTGGCAGAGCAGCTCTGCAGCCTGAGGGGCAAGATTCTTCCTTATTGTGGACTCATGGAGATACCTAGCATCCAACCCAACAACTTGGGAATAGATTCTATTATGTATCTGGTCTATCTAGGTACCTATACAGTCCTCATTATCCAACCCTCTGAGCACATATAATACTGGTGTATTATAGTATATGTTATTCATTAACAATACTCATGGTATATTTTACATCATAAATGCATTTGAAACAGTCTGATGTTTTTCATAAATGGTGACAGATATGTACTTTTTTCCTGGTATGATGATTAGATTTATAATTCTAGTTAATATACTTTTATTTTAGTAAGACCTAATAAATCTCAGTGAATATAAACTATGCATTTAATAGCTGTATTTCTTTCAAATTCACATTCTCTGGTTATTTTGCATCATTATATATGACAGTGAGTCTTTCTGATGTATCTGGTAATGACTGGGATAGTCAAGATGAGAAGTGCAAACAAAATATTTGCCATAATTTACAAACCAGAATTTGATTGCTTTAAAAAACTATTTGACAGGGGGCAGGGTAAGATACGCTTCAATTCCCCCCCCCCCCCATTTAAGTTTTATAGCAATGGCTTTTTAAAAAAAAAACTTCTTACAGTAGGATATATATCTCACAATAACAAGCTTCATTATACCAGCAGCTCTGAAATATTTACTTGTCTCCTCAATAAACAAAAGAGGCATTGCCTTTACTCTCAGGGCAAAGAATAAAATGACTACTTCCCTATCTCGGAAGAATCTGAAAATGTGATGAGTATTTAATATTTGAATAGCGCACAATTCTAATATTGACATTCTCTCAAAGATAGTTTTAGGCTCTTTGAGATGAGGAAGCTCAAAGAACCAATCATGGACAACAATAAATCACACTGGCAGAAGACATTTTTCATTCTTTTTAGAGGAGGAAATGTAAATCTGAGATCACAAGGCACTACTCCCTAAAGTCAGAGTGTAACTCCCAGTGTCCTAGCCACGTTCCAACTTGGAGTACCATATTCTGCTTACCCAAAATTTGCCTACAGTGTCAATAGGATACAGTATTTTTCTTTACTTACTATGCTAAATTGTTGCATAGTGTTGTATACTTGATTAAAGAGATGGCTCATTCCAGGTACTTTCATTTCAATGGTGGGCACTTTAGTGTCTCCCTTCAGTAGGTGAACTGTAAAGACTGAATTCTATATTGTGTCTGAACTGCAAAGTATCAAAAAAGAGAGAGGTATAGGTTTGTGTAGTGGGTTTATATAGGGTGCCATCTCTGCATCCCCCTCTGAGACCGGGGGGAGGGATAGCTCAGTGGTTTGAGCGTTGCCCTGCTAACCCCAGGGTTGCGAGTTCAATCCTTGAGGTGGCCGTTTTGGGATCTGGGGCAAAAATCTGTCTGGGGATTGGTCCTGCTTTGAGCAGGGGGTTGGACTAGATGACCTCCTGAGGTCCCTTTCAACCCTGATATTCTATGATTCTATGAACTGCTGGAGTCAATCTTGGCCCCTGGTACATGCAAAAAGAATCTCAGGGCTGCTCTAAAATTGGCCAAAAGCAACAGCCCCAAAGGGATGTCTCACCAGTTTGAGACTACTGGAGTAGCGCACACCCCAGGTAAGTCCTCTCATACCTTTTATATTTGGGGAGGTAGTGGGGGGGGAGCAGAGGTTGATGTTGAACTGCTAGCTATGCCAGCTTTATGTCACCTAGGGTTTCCCCAACACAATGGGAATCCCCCATGTCCTGTTAGGTCAGCTTCCCATTCCCTTTGTACTGTCAGAGTAATGCAAAGTGGAAAGAATGGGGGACAGGATCTGTTCCTTTCATTAACACATTTGCATTACATAATGCTTAGTATCACAAAACCTATTAAACTCAGCATTTGTGTAGATTTTTTTCTTTTGATATATAAATCTGTAAGGTCTCCATTCATTATGATGCCTTTCTATTAAAACTGCATCACAATAAAAAGCTATGAATACAGGATGGGTTTAGTAAACATGTTTTTCTTTCAGACATATAGCTAAATGTATTAACTGTTTTACCCCCTTGTAAATTTTAGTTGACTCTTCTGGTCATTTATATCTCCATTTGTCGAGAGAAGGCGGCAAGATAGTACCTAGAGCAGTTTAAGAACAAAGTCTAAAGATATTTTTTTTAGCCTAAGGAATGAAATCAAACCCAGGAGATGTACATCAGATCGAAAAGTGCATCATAATAGCCTAAAAAGAATCCAATCGTGCTTCATTTGGTGTTATGCTGCAATGTTTTTCTCATTGTGTTGAGGTTTAAGATTATATCTCAATGTATTAAGCCCACTCCATAGGTATACTTGGTGGAAGCTGATGTAAAGCAGGCAGTAAAAGCATTTTCAGAATTGCAATGATGTTTGCTAAGCACTCACAGACCCATCTCAGGGCATTTTTCTCCTCTCAATAGCATGCTGTGGTTTGACTGAATCACCATCTGTAATAGGAGAGGGGAATGGACAGCAGTTTGCTGCTCCTCTTATCAGTGAGAAATGCCCATTAAACAGGTACAAATGATCAATTGGGAAGTTGACTTTATTGTACATACAGGGCCAATTGGGGCGGGGTGGGGGGAGGGAGGAAGAAGACATTTGGCCTGGGCCCAAGCTCAAAGGGGGCCTCAAATTTATATACTTGTTAATTTTTTGGCACTTGTTTTTATGTGCATCCCTATCGGACTAAAATGTGACACACTCTCTCAGCTTAGAGCTGCAAATTTAAGCAAATAAGAGATGTGATTTGGTAAAAGACATAATTGTTTTGTTAACTGATATGGATTTTGTCATATTAAAGAGTTAAAAATGTTCATAATATTAATAAAAATATATCAGTTCTGATGGCACAAGATTAGACTGTGATGAACATGTCCTCTCAGATCAGCTGATTATATAAACAAACCACTACTAGTGGCTGGTGCTGAATAAGTGTGTGTTGAGAGGTAGAGAATTGTTACCTTTTAGTGTCTTTATAGTTTTACATCTAGTTGATTAATGAATGATTTATGTGTGAGAATTCCTCATTATTATCTTCATATGGTAGCTAAAAGAGGTGACTGTTCGGTTGGTTGAGCCCTAGCTTTGTAGCTTGGCCATCATCATAGGCTTTCGTAGTCTATAGGCCAAGAATCAAGGTGAAAATTTGTGGGGACAATCTTGTACAGTGAGTTTCGTGAGGACACACATTTGAAATTTCTGGATGTTATCCCTCTGTCTGTATCTGTGTCTGTGTTTACTATAGATATGTCATCCCTTTGTCTTCAGCTCAGCCCTTTATATTATACCTTGCGTGCTTGAGTTTTGATTCAGTGATAAGGATAATAACCTGTCTGACTATTTCATTTTAATTAGTTCTTAATTAGTATTCCTTCGATTTAAGTCTTTTCAGCATTTGTGTACCATTCAGCATTTGAGTACATGTTTACACTAGGAGATTTCAAGTGAAGATAAGCTACTTATTTACAGCAGAATATTTCAAGTGTGGATAGGTTATATATTGACCAGAGAGATCGCTATGAAGAGGAGTTTTGAAAGTGGTGCAAGCAAGAGATGGCAAAAACAACTGAGTGAAGCAGCAGCAGCAGCTAAGAGCTCAAAGCCAATAACTTCATTTCTCAAACCACTGGAAAACACACCTTACCCAACAAACAATAATGAAAACTCTTCAACTGCAACACGTGATATTTCAATGTCAATACCTGAACATGAAGACAGTAGTCAAGAAGATGTGCCAACAGTAACAGATGCAGTAGAAGATCCTGTGTATGACCAACAAACTCAACAGCAACAGGAAGATGTAGATCTTATGCAGCAAGAGCAATTTGTGAGTACGACAGGTTTGACTGTGACTGACACTGGAATTATTTACAAGAGCAAATGCTGCTCAAATGCAATCTTTTCTTCAAATTAGTTGTTTTGAAATTCCAAGTAACATTCCACGAGTTGCTGATAATCATGCTTTCCCAACTCATCTGCTGACAAAAACTCTTCCAAATGGTGAGACCTGCACAAGAGACTGTTTTTCTGTACTCCAGCATAACCAATCTCTGCTTCATTTCGAACAAAAGTGCTGCAAACCAGTTCTCTCTGATCAATCAGGATGGAGCATCAACAGAGGTTGGAGGAACTTGAAAGACTGAATGCCATCACATGAGACTTCAATATCATACAAAGAAAACTATGTTGCATGGAAATCAGCCAGTAGGGCAGCATCAGCTGAAAGTTCAGTTGAGAATTTGCTCTTGACTGAACTCTCTACAGAAACTAATAACTGGAAAAAACTTCTTGAGTGCATCCTGAATGGCATCCTTTTTCTTTCTGAGCAGGGATTGGCTTTTTTGGTTCCAGTCAACGTATTGGTGATCGTGCAAATGGAAACTTTCTAGGCATAGTTGAGCTCCTCAGAAAATATGATCCACTTTTATCAGAGCATGTTAGATGTGTTCGAGAATCACAAGAGAGTCAAAAGCGCATGCAAGTCCATTATCTCTCCACACGCATACAAAACAAGTTTATTGAGCTATGTGGGTCATTCGTACAAACAACAATTCTTGATGAGATTTGAAATGCCAAGTATGTTTCAATCATTGTTGATGCCTCTCCAAATTGTTCTCACAAGGAACAGACTACTATGGTTATTTGATATGTTAAAATTGTAGACAGCTCAAAATTTTCAATTGAAGAAAGGTTTATTTTGTTTGATAATTTCATAAGAAAAACTGGAAAAGAAATTGCTGCTCGAATACTAGCAATTCTAGAAGGTTTTAAGTTAGATTTTCAAATCTGCATTGGTCAAGCCTATGGCAAAGGATCTAATATGGCTGGGAAGTACAAAGATGTACAAGCAGTTCTGCTTAAGCATAACTCAAACTGTATTTTCTACAGCTATGAAAACTACACACTAAACCTTGTAGGCGTTGACTGTGCTGAATCATGCAAGGAGGCAATTACTTACTTTGGAACTGTTCAGCAAATGTACAATCTCTTCAGTAGCAGTCCACAAAGGTGGAAAATTCTAAAGCAATATCTTCCTGTTTCACTGCATGGGATGTCCAAAACTAGATGGTCTGCACAGATTGATGGTGTTCAAGCAGTTGTGCAGCATTTGAATTCAGTGAGAAAGGCTTTAAATGAGCTTGAATGTTTCAATCTCACTGCACAGGCTTGAACTGAACTTCAGTCTATTCAGAAGCACATGTCCAAATTTGAATGTATTCTGATGTCATCTTTGTGGATGAAGCTACTTACAATGAGCCACAAAACTAATCTGGTAATTGAAGGATGAAATGCTACACTTGATGTTGAGAGGGATAACATCAAAAGTCTTATCAATGACATTCAACAGATTTGTGAACAATGGGATGTGATCCTGACTGAGTCCAAATTAGTAGTACAGAATATTGGCATTTCATCTGCGTTCTCAACCAATCACAACTTACCTACTGAATCCAATGCCGAGCAGCATTATAGGGTCAATGTCTTCCTTGCCATCATTGACTATTCAATCAGGTCTTACACGTCGATTTGAGTCACTGCGACTAATTTGTACACTTTTTGGGTTTCTTTGGCAGTTCAAGAGACTGAGTAATGAAGATCTACTTTCTGCAACTGAACAATTTCAGCAACAGTACAACAAAGAAATCTCAAAAGATCTCAGTGACAAGGTCATCTTCCTCAAATGAATATATTCCACGAACTTTAAATTGGACTGCAAGCCAAAGGAATAGCTTCAAGAAATACTCGTATTTGGACTCTCTGGGGTGTTCCCTAATATCACAATTGCATTGTGTATTTTTGTCAGTTTGCCTGCATCAGTGGCTTCAGATGAACACACCTTCAATGTCTTGAAGCAGGTAAAGAACTATCACCATTTAACTATGGGACAAGAGCATTTGAGTGGGTTCGCCATGCTTAATATCAACTGTGACATTGCACAAAAGCTAGATTTTTTTCCTCAATAATTAGTGCATTTGCACAGAAAAAGGCTAGAAAAGCATTTGTTAAATAAAAAAAATCAAATTATGTTTCACGCTTTTTTTGGTGCCTTATTTTGTTTTCATGTGTCATCATTTTTTATTTTTTATTATGGCTAGGGGCCTCAAAAGCTGGAAGTGGCCCAGGCCTCTCTGGACCTTTGAGAGGTCCTGTGTACATATGCAAATAAGAATAAATATCCTCTTATATGAAAGTGGGCTTAGCATCTATGGAATTGATCCTGCTTATTTGTACTCAAGCAAGCATTCCTTAGTTCATGTGAGTAGTCCCATCAAAATCTATTTGATATCTAGGGAGAAATCCTGTCTTTCTTGACTACTGTGGAAGTTTTGCTACTGACTTCAATGGGACCAGATATCATCCCTATTTTCTAGAAAAGACCAAAAAAAAAAATCACAAATCTGGAATAAGCCCTTTACAAATTAGTCTGAACTTCCCAAAAGTCTGAACTTCTTGCAACATACTTTGATGCCTCTTCAGTAGAAGTCTAGATTGCCAATCTGGTGTTACTTGCTCTAGAATATATAAAGTGGCACAACATTAAATGTGCATTTGGAAGCTACAGAAAATGGAAAAGAAAGCCGGGTTACATTAATCCATTGAAATGGCACATCAGCACTTCTTCAGCGCTTCTAGGTCACCATTGCATTAAAGTATCACCAAACTATATCTGATATTATTGTTACATTATTATAACTCTAGCTACTAATGAGGTGCAATGCTGATAGCAGTGCTACCCTTATCCAATTTTAGCACTGGATGATACCTAAATGTCTGGGGTACAGGACTAATAAAAATCCCCCTACATTTGCATCCTAACTACCAAGTAAATAACTATTAAAAACATCTAAGAGCACCTGCACAATATTTTACCAGGAACCAGGGGGGAATCCCCCAAAAATGGGAAATATGCACCTTGCTTTGATAGCCATGTTATATATGCTCATAGGACATTACTGCTCAGTTACTTATCAAGAGTCTCATATCCTGAACATGACTTCAACACAATGAGGGGGGTATTCTTCAAAGTCTGACAATGCAAGGATAAATAGATGGTCACCAAGACCTCAGAAAATGCAGGCAGCAAGGCTAAATGTCAATTTGTTGGCCCAACATCAGAACTAAAATGTAATGTGGAATTAATGGAATCTTGTAGAATGACCAGAGAGACATACTCAAAGGATCTCTCCAATAAACCTTAAACAACAGCATTAGACTGGGGGTACATAAAAAAGGAGCGGCAGACAGGTAACCATTTACTCTTTTTCTAGATTGTTCTGTAGAATTTTGAAAAAAAAGATGCCACTCTTAGAGAAAGGACAACCCAAAACCAGTGAATGGGGTAAGACCAGCACAGTGCCTTTACGCAGTGACAAATCAAAACAATGCTGTCAAGATTAAAGGCAAATTGATTTTTTGGGGATACTACTGTTTCTCATTCTAATAAAATTCCTTGTTTCTGAGACAGACAGACAGACACACACATCAGCTAATGTCTTGAGACTGAGGTTTTATTATTTTAAATAAAATAAATAAATTAATGGAGATATACCTATCTCCTAGAACTGGAAGGGACCTTGAAAGGTCATCGAGTCCAGCCCCCTGCCTTCACTAGCCGGACCAAGTACTGATTTTGCCCCAGAACCCCAAGTGGCCCCCTCAAGGATTGAACTCACAACCCTGGGTTTATTAGGCCAATGCTCAAACCACTGAGCTATCCCCTCCCCCCTTGTTTGTGTAGGCCTTCCACACAGCAACAGGAGACAGAAAAACACTTAATAGCAAATTGTAACTGTGAACCCTTAAAAATTGGCAGAGCATATACAGAGGAGATTTGAAAGCTCTTTGAAGATGGGAAGTGCTATATAAGTGCTAAGCAGTATTTAGAAGCACTCCATCTATATTATCTAACTGCAAAACTTTACCAGGAACAAACAGCAAGTATTTTCAATCCATCTGAAATTATTAGATATATTCATTCATCACGGGTTAACAGAGATCAAAATTGCAATGAAGCGAAGCAAGAAACACTAACAAAGCCAACATGACATCAACTAGAGCATAAGAAGCGACCAGAACTTACTAGGCTTTCCTTTTGTGTATTGTTCCAAGTCAAAAATTAAAACAAGGGTCAATAAGCTGAGTATTTAGGAATCTGTTGTACTGATGCAAAGGATACATCAGACAATGTACCAGCATTTTGCAAAAGAACTCAAGAAAATTTTTATCAAAAGAAATTGTAGCCACTTTGGTCTGTAGGCTGAAAGGTCCCAGGACATCAAGCATATATCACGCCATGTATGGAGGAAAATGTTTCTGAATATTATATTCATTAAAAAGAAACATTTTGGAGCCACCTGCCTTGAGGAACCACATGACAGAAGTGGCAGCACAACAGACCAACATAGGATTGCAAACTGATTTCCATCCTGCTTTTAACACAGACTTAAATCCAGAAAAATATTGGTGTATTAATATTTTACTTAGGAGACCTGTGACACTTAATATTTAAGTATTAAAGTAGGATGACAGCACTAACTAAACACTTTTTTATGAGTATCTCAGAGCAACTACTTAACATTTGTTTATAGTGCCATGGGTGTGCACAGTGCTTTAACGGAAAGAATTAAGACAGGCTCCCTGCCAAAGTGCTTACAGTATGTGGACCCAATACAAGGTCCTCAGTCCCTTCAACTCCCATAAAAGAACTGTATAGGACGAGACTCTAAGTTATATTTAACTTAAATACAAGAGAGATGATGGACAAGAAATGGGAAGGTTTACATAAAATAAGGCTGAAAGATCCTTTTTTGCAAAGTGTGCATGTTAGGGTGGGGTTTTTTTAAAACACAAATTACCATAATTAAGCTAAATAAAAGGTTGATGGGGAATGGGTTTAAGTGTTATAAACATTAATCCTCAGAACATCCCTATGAAGTACGGTAGGTAAGCAGCTCCATTTTACACATGGGGAAATTGGTGGTTAAGGGACT
This sequence comes from Terrapene triunguis, assembly GCF_002925995.2. Taxonomy (NCBI): domain Eukaryota; kingdom Metazoa; phylum Chordata; order Testudines; family Emydidae; genus Terrapene; species Terrapene triunguis. Next base: position 24,321,456 of record NW_020664447.1, read on the forward strand.
TGCTCAAGGGTCTTACAACTCAGTGGCATGTCAGAGAATAGAACCCAGCAATCCTAACCACTAGCTAGGAGACACAGAGCTCTCAAAGCCAGGCGCACTCTCCAGACAGATATCCACCTCTGATAAGTCACTCAGTTCTACTCATTTTATTAAAACTTCTTGTCAAAAAGATTTCACAGCAGATACATATAACAAACGTCTCTAATAGGTGGACTGCATTTTCAGACTTTTGTTTAGTAAAGTTGTGGCAGTTTTTAATTCACTCCACGGTGCTTCTGTACTGCAGTAGAACATTTGATACAAACACATATTGCTCCATGTCCCAAGACCTCCGCAGTAACTAAACAAAACATACTATAGATTTTTTCATTCTCTCATTTCTACTTCTGTGAAAAGTACAAGGTAATTCTTAACTCCGATATTCCTTGCTTTAGGTACAAAGCCATGTCATTGAACACTTCAATGCAATTCAGTTTTAAAAAGAATTATGAAAAAATATTAACAAGGAGTATAGCTTATTAATGTTTATTTGAAACTTTTAAAACCAAGTAATTAAGATCTAGAGTAAGTTTTATTGCATGTCATTCATTTATATAGAACGGAGTAAGTCGAAAGTTAAAGAGAGCCATTTAGAACTATGTGAAAAGTTTCTGCAGAGGTAAAAATACAAAAAATACTAATTTTCAAGAAGTAACAACCTATCCACTTAAACATTCCCTCCACCTGCAGAGGCCAAAAGAATTTGGTTAATATCACAGAGGAGCAGCTTACAAAATTAAATGTTGTAAATTATCTAATCTCCTGCTTCAGGGTAAAGCTGATTTCCTGTACTCATCTGATAGGATATTTCACCCAATAAATGGCATTGCACCATACAGAATCAGGCCTCGGGCATTGTGCCTATGCCCTCAACTCACACTGGATTCAGCCCCAAATGTATTACAGGAGTAGGCTTTACCTTCTTCTGAAGGATCAGCTATTAGTCACCGCCCCAATTTAGATGCCATTCTTGATGATCTACTGATCTCTTTCAGTGTGGCAAGTCCATTCCTAAAAACCAGTGGTTTGTTTTTCTCCAAATTTAACAATCTTGAGTTAGCAACATTCCCCCCCCCCCCCAAATGATACATGCCAGCTTCAGCAGAGAGGACATTTTTATAGCATAGTTTAAGCTTCTAAAAATATACAAGACTTTGGCAGCACTTGATAGGAGTGGCAGTAGACCTCCTTCTAACAAGTTTCATTCAACAGTTATGCTGTTAAACTATCCTTGTCATCTTCTATATATATATGGAGATATACCTATCTCATAGAACTGGAAGGGACCTTGCAAGGTCATCAAGTCCAGCCCCCTGCCTTCACCAGCAGGACCAAGTACTGATTTTGCCCCAGATCCCTAAGTGGCCCCCTCAAGGATTGAACTCACAACCCTGGGTTTAGCAGGCCAATGCTCAAACCACTGAGCTATCCCTCCCCCCTTAGCTTGCAAAACCAGAAAAATTGTCATGAAAGGATTCAACACTTTTAAAAGCCAGCTTCATTATTCACTTTAACCCTCTGACTTTCTCTTCTATAAACATTACAGCTTCCCAGAAAGCTCACCTGCCTTCTACTTTTAGTTTACTTAGGGGGAGGATGTAGCAAATGTTTGCCTGGATGGTATGTAGCTAAACATTTTAAGAAGCTTCCATTGTTGTAAGCAAATCATTAAGATTCAAGCTATAATGGCACTCAGCATTACATCTAGCATATATCTTATAAGCATTCTGTTAACTCATACTCTTAACAAATGCTAAATAGTATACCATATGCTGGAAGTAAAACTAGTCCAGAATGGTAAATTGGCATAAGTTACTTCCTGTCAATTAACAGTAAAAAGGAAGATAGTTTATTTATTCATTTATTATGAATACAAATTATGTGGTCTAATTGAGAACCACAGGGTGGAAAAAGTCCATTAATTTTCACAGATTTGTATAATAAAAAACAAAACCAAAGCCATAACTATGGAGTGCACGCTAATGTCAGTGCACGCTAATATCCCTAAATCTAATGCTGCTAAAGAGATGCCACACATGTCCTTAAAGAATCTGTCATAAGAAAATCTTAATTTCTGCTCTTTATAGAGGTGAGTGACAGGCAGAGCCACTGGAGAGTATTTCCATTATGAAAAAAATAATATTTCAAGAATATGTAATTTGCTGAGATTATAAAGAGTTGCTTGCAGTAGTTCTTTTTTTTTTTTTTTGCTTCCCTTGATTTTGAGAGGTAGCACATAACTATGTAATTTCTACTATGTAGAACTATGTAACAAAAACATATATTTATTCATTTATTTATTTGTTTGGATGTTTTAAAAAACTATAATACAGAATCCTCTATTTTTTTTAAATACACTAACAAAATAAATGGACCCATCAGTTGTCCCAGATCAGATAACATAACCCAGCAAGAACACAAATATAATAGAAATAAATCACACGTACCCACAATCACAAGCAGGGAAGAAAAGATAGGCTTTGCAGCATGCCCTAGAGGCTCATAAACTCAGGCTGTTATAGAACATTACCAAAGAGGTCCTAATGGAGATTGCCCTACAGGTGGCCCCCTCTTTCTTACACTGATGGAGACTCAGGTCAGGTACCTTCATTGCTGCAACTGCAGCCATATTTCATGAGTAGAGAGGTGGTCTCTGAGGCAGGACTCAGGCCATTTAAGGCTTCAGCGGTCAAAACATCTTAAAATCAATCTGGAAACAAAAAGGGAGCCAGTACAGATTATACAGCACAGGCTTAATATGTTCATTGTAAGAGACACTGCTTACCAAGCTGGCCACTGAATTCTGTGCTAGCTGCATTTCCAAATATATTTAAAATGTAGCCCATGCACAATTCATCTGAGATGACAAAGGCATTGATGATGGGTGCAAACTCTGCATCTGAAATAAAGTAGCATAACTCTCCAGCTGTCCACAGTGCAAGGCAAATCCACAACCAGTGCAGGGCTGCTCACTCAGTTACAATGACTCACCCCCATCCTTGGCCCTCCAGACCTCGCCATCAGACCCCTGCCCCATGGGACCCCAGCCGCCCCTCCACAACGCCAAAGCCGGCTGCGTTAACTGCAGCCAGTCCATTTCTGAACCATACCTAGGAAATAGCTGTAGATGCTAGTGCTCCATACCCTTCATTTCCTCACCCTCGTGTCCCTGACACCAAGTGGCGGGTCCTCCTACCACCTGTGGAGGGTGAGAAGCCCCAGTGCGCCAATCTGTATTCCACCTTGGTCCCACAGTCCCTTTATGCAGCCAGGAGCATGGGCATGTACCTGGCACAGTTCACCCCCATTCCCAACACTTGCACCTTCAGTGGTACGAGGGGGACCCTGGTGCACATCTATATCAAGTGCACCAGGCTGCAGCCCCTTTTCTGGCTCCTCCAGAACCTTCTTCTCAGGTTCTGGCTGCACTTCTCCTGCACCTCCTGATTTACGCATACCCCCTCCGTGGCCTCACGATGTAGCAAGACCTACTTACCAACCTCGTCCTGGCGCTGGTCAAGGTGGCCATCTACCATACCAGGAGGATGCTGGATGGGGAGGAGGGCTCTGTGCCTGTGGGGCCTATTTCTGCTCCTCCCTTCGATCACGCATCCAGGCAGATTTCCTCTGGGCTGTGTCCACTGGCTCCCTAGCCATCTTCGAGGTGCAGGGGGCATTGCCCGGGTTTCTATGCTCAGTGTCTCCTTCTGGCTCCCTACGTTTGACCCTATAACTTCACTCCTATCCGTGTTTTATCATTTGTTGCCCATCCCAACTTCTTTTGCTGCCTGGGTTTATTGGGTCCTCCCCTTAGGCTGGGAGATGGGGCTTAAGATTCTATGGCGATTCAATAGGCACAATGACTCATCCCTCCAGCACAGCCTGCAGTGATGCATCTGTCAGGCATGCTGCAGCTGCCTATCCATGGGCAGGGCTCAGGTTAGGTATTTCATTCTCACTAGAGCCACAAGTTAGTCTGTGCTACAGCTCCACTCAGTATCACAGACTGCAAGCCTGTCCCTGTCCTAGACTCACCCAAGTCTTGTTCCAGCCCATTTCAGCTTTGTCCAGGCCCTATTATGATCTTACTCCAGCCCTGTTCCTGACCTGCTCCAGCCATGCATCCACCTCCTGACCTCTAGCCCCTTGGACTGACTCCAACCCAGTTTCAGACTCCCATATTCCAATCCCAATCAACAAAGATACATCAACAACAACAAAAAAAAACAAAAAAAAGAGCAGGAATAACCTTTGACATTTCTTCTGATTGCTTCCCCCAACCAGCATATATCACCTCAGTCTTATCCAGCTAGTATGCATCCTAACTCTCCCAGACACTGAATAATGTAATGGACAGCTCCAGCAAGGGCAGAGGTGATGGAGCTATGAAGTAAGCTATAGACAGTGCAACACATCCCTCCACACTAGCCCTCCCAATGGCCTCATATACAAGAGAGATGACAAGATGTAACCTGTGACAGGACATCACCCTCAGGGAAGAGGAGCAATTGCCCAATATCACCCTCTGAGAGACCTCAGAAAAGTAAGATGAGAGCCACCCCAGGACAGCCCCATCCACCCCTGCTGTGGTTGACACTGAGATAATGTTATTTAAGACCACTGACTGAGCTAGTAATACCACCATGGCTATCTGATTTTCATCCACTGTCAAGAGGAGATCATTAACCAGCACCATCAGCACATTTCTGTGCAGTAGCCAGATTAAAAAGGACATTGAAATCAGAGGCCACTAGATCCTGTGAGAGTTGTCATGCCACAGGTCTATCAGGGTAATATCCTTGATTAGCATAAATAAATGCCAGTGGAAATTCTCCATTTGACAGCAGCTGAGGCTCTGTTTTTGTACGTTTCATATCCAGGTTTTTAGTAACGCTTCTACGCAACCCTGAATCATCACTGTGTCTCCATTCAATTTTTAGGACCAAACAGATATGTGTATGCATATCCCGTTGACTTCCTTTGGTCTTCCTTAGTCTAAGGCCTGGTCTACACTAGGAGGTTATTTCGAATTTAGCAGCATTAAATCGAATTAACCCTGCACCCGTCCACACAACGAAGCTATTTAGTTCGACATAGAGGTCTCTTAAATTCGATTTCTGTACTCCTTTATATTTATATTGTTTCCTTTTGGTGAAATTCAAGACTAACCTAACTCCTCTGTCCCACTGCATCCACTTGCTTATCCTGGAATCTTTGGAAAGCTTCACTCTCCTATTCTGACCCCACCATTCCCTAACATAGGACTGGTCTACACTACGGGGGTAAGTTGGCCTAAGTTATGCAACTCCAGGTACGTGAATAATGTAGCTGGAGTCAACGTAGCTTAGGTCAACCTACTGCGGTGTCTACACAGCACTGGGTCGATGGGAGAAATGCTCCCATCGACTTACCTTATGCTTCTCATTCCGGTGGAATACCAGAGTCGACGGGAGAGAGATCTGAGGTCGGTTTAGCGGGTCTTCAGTAGACCCGCTAAATCGACCCCTGGTGCATCGATCTCCACAGCATCGATCCCCGGAAAGTGAAGACATGCCCATAGTTATGAATGTGACAGGGCTAGATATTCAGATGATGCAAATAAATGTCTGTAGAAATATGCCACTTTGCAGAAGCTGAGAATCTGTCTCTGTATCTAGTAAATCCAGATTTTCAGTAATATTTCTATTCTGAGTCAGCAGAGGGCACTGTTCACTCAATGACTATGTGTAAGTAATTGGTATTTTCATACTTGTGCATCATACAGTGTTGTCCATATGTTTGAGTCCCTTATTAACTATTTTTATTAAATTATTACTAATTATACTTATATAGCAATTTTTGTCCCAGCTCTTTAGAAACACTAATAGAACTCTTTACAATATCCCTGGAATATAGGTCAGTATTTTCATACCTATTTTACAGATAAGAGACAGAAAGATTTTGTGATTTGTCCAAGATTGTTCAGAAAGGCAGTGGCATAGCCCTGTCAGAATCTTACTGCAGACCCTTGACAACCTCCCCTTCTTTATAGACTCTTATCATATCTTTAAGAGGACATACAAGATTTTCAAAGCACTTCCATTTGTGAGGAAGATTCTATGAACATAAATTAATGGGAACCTGTGAGGTTTCATTTCACAGCATTTTTGAAGAAGGAAAGCTTTTTCCCAACTCCAAATATGTTTATTTTGAAAACTGTTTTCAGCTTGTCACTTACAATCTTCATTTTCATTGTAGATGAAGCAACAAAATGTTCTGTCTGCTGTGTGGTAAAACATAGTTGTTTCCATGGGCTTTCCCATTGGCCTCTGTTTCATTTGAGTTGAACTGGGGGCTCTTAGTTCCCATACAAGCAGCCACATCTGCTATTCACCAGCAGCCCCAAGCCTAAATCAAGCTTTTATGTGTGCTGTCAAATTTCACAGCATCAGTAAATGATCATTTTCAAGCAAGTTACTTTGCTCAGTTGAAATTGTAAAATGTCTTGTGAAACATTGCCTTGCTACTAATGGCTTGTCTTGTCAGGAATCATACTTCACTACAACTTCCTCTGCTTGGATGCAAAGCAATATAGACAATTTAAGGAAAACAACTATGCCAGAGGTAGCAAAAAGTGGATTGCAAAAAAAAAAAAAGAAAAAAAAGAAAGAAAAAAGGAGAGTCAATGACTCAACTGTCCATCAGTCTTTGAAGATGCTTAGTACATACGCTGTCATCATCAGAGTTGTTCTGACAGATGGATTCATCAATGGGATAAAAGACAATGTTTCCAGAAAGTATCTTAATATCAAACTGAAGGCACCTTGCAAGAAGTAACAGGGATTTATCTGAAATAAGATCTGGCAGAACTCCACTAATATTTCACAAGATAAAATTCTTTCTTTCCTCACCTTAAATTGCATCAGTAATAGAGGTTTAAAGGGCATGCTATTTATTTACAGATAGTAGGTTTCCGTTTTGGTCAGAATTCAGTACAGAGAAACATAGGGCCATTTCATCACCTGCAATATTTCCAGAAGAGGATGTGAAAGGAACAGTATTAAACCTACTCTGTTGAATCATATTCTATCAATGAGAATGGTGACTGAGGCAAAGCATCCTCCTCCAAACCCTTTGAACTCAGAGGAACTATCTTGAGGAACTCTGGATGGTCAGGTTTCTGATGGTTTTGGTTAGGGTTGGATTTAGGGACAGGTGACCCAGGTGACTGCCTGAGGTGAAGGGCTTGTGGGGCGCCAGACTTGGGGTGCTATTTTTGTTGTTAGTGACAAAAGCAAAAATAGAATATTTGAAATAACATGTTTCAGGTATTCCGTATGTAGATTAATTTTTCACTAACCTCCTAGAATGTTCTGGACCTTTGTAGAATCTCATGGAATCTTCCAGACTTCTGATAGCTACATTTTCCTCAGACCTCCTAGAATGTGGTCAGCCATCCCCTCACCGGTATTTAAGGGGCAGGGCATTGCCAGTCAGTCTTATATAACAGGGATAAATCATGCATGCAAATCATGCATCAAAGTCAGTATGCTCCCCCAAGGTATAGAATGTCACAGGTGTATCTATCCCGGTAACCATGACAGGATCTTTAAGATTCATTGGAGTTTGTTTCTTTTGTGAAATTTAGAACCTTAATATTGTGTTAACTAGTAGATTGCTTAATTGTTTATCTTTACCAGTGAGTTTGTATGACATGTGGGGCAAATTTGCTCAGGCTTGCAAAGGCTGGTGTATGTCCACTTTCCATTGTTGAAGTGGTGAGCCAATTAATAAATTTGCACTGCCCATCTTGAATATTCCTGGGGTACTGTGCTGGGAGGTGGGGGGGATTTGGCTTTGGTGCCTTTCTCTGTGTGATTCATGAGTGGCTCTGGGAGCATTCATGCAATCCAGCTGGGTGTGGGGGCTCCACATGCGGTTGTGCTGAGTGATCACAGCACCTGGAGGGGCTTGCTGCTGGTCACTAGCAAGGCATTGTGAGAGAGAGCCCAAGCCGGAGACAGTTGAGGGGGCACAGCGGTCCCATAGTCCCAGGCTGCACTCCAGGGATCCCGTCACAACACCTCTGACCACTTCTCTGGTCTCTTTGTGTGCATCACCTCAGGTCTCAGACCCTATTCTTTACCTCTCTTGGGGAGATGGAATCCTGTGATTCTCCCATTCTTAGCCCAGATCCCAGGCTACATTACCCTTGTCTATTAGCCAGGCTTATCCAGCAAATCTGACTGGGTTCAGGACTTGCAGGTCTTCCCTTCTGGAGCTCCTGACAAGCAGTAGATAAAGTGACTGAACAGCCTTCTCAAACCAAAGTATTGTAATCTTAACAGTAGGAACAAAGTATAATCATAAGAGAACAGGATTTTAAAATCAACAAAAGGTCTATATGCATGTCTCTCTACTAAGCCCTTCCACCCTATGAGGAGAGTTTAAGAAGGCTTAGCTTCTTCAGACACCTTGGTGGGTGTCAGTCTGTTGCCCCCAAATAGTTCCCCAATGACCCAGTCCCTCCTAGAGAGACTTTGTTCTCTCTTCCTGGGCTTATTGATTCTGCTAATCCAAAACCAGTTTGGTGAGCTCTGCAGGGGGAGGGTCGAGCCAACCTCCTCCAGCCACTTGCCTTCCCATTGTCTTGTACCATCCCAACAAGTGTTTGTTGGGGGGATGTCATTGTCTTGTCTCCCTCTTGTTTTTCCCCCCAGCAGCTTACTACTAAACTAAACCAATAATCATACAGTGAATATCCCAATAACCATGTCACATACAGTATGACAGAGCACCCCCATATCCTTCACAAGCCCAATTATGATTTACAGAAAATTAAAACTTTGTAAAACTTTGTTTAAAAACAATTGTGCCAATAAATCCTATATTTTCACACCAACAGGACCTGCATGGCTTTAGGAATTTATCTGTTTTTGTTGTTTATTCTAATCCCCACCTCAAGTAATTATTATTTCTAAAGCAGCTAATTGTGCTGTCCACAAATAGAGGATTATGATTTCTGGTGGAGAATAAGCACCAGGAACAGATGAACAAAGTTCCTGTTTTCATGCAATTATCCATAATAATGAATAAATAGAGGAGCTGGATGACAGAGATTGTTACATTACACAGATTTTTATCTTTAGGTTACTAGTACAAGCCCATTTTTTGTCAATAGTGACCAAAAGTCATTATTATATGAAGGCTCTTCAAGGATTTATGTGAAATTAGTAGGTGGTTCTCATTCCATTTCCTACTGGAAATGCATCCACATTAAAAAAACACCATATAATTGGCACTAACTGGCATCCTTATTAGTTGCCTCAGCTGGAATCATAAACCCATCAAAATGGTTTCTTCAAGTCAGGGCTGATGCACATCAGCAAAGTATTATGTGGAAGTTTGCACTGCTTCTGCTGTTCTTCTTCTTAGAAACAACTTTAGTGTCCAAGACCTTCAATCTAATACCTTTCACAACATCAAAATTCAGACAGAAACAGAAGAAAACAGAATTGTCTCAAAATATACAAACAGAACTGTCTCCAAATGGTTTCCAAAACAGCTTCTAAATTTACCACTAATAGTAACTGGGTTCTTAAACTGCACTATAGTTAACAGTAATGATAGGTAATATATAAATAAAAACCTTTGTTCAAAAATATCATAGGTAATATACAAAATAAAAAAACCCACATGGATAAGGGGCTAACTTTCAGACACTAATCTCCATTTTGCAATCACAAATTGTAAGTGAAAGAGAGTCAGCACAGTGTATTAGCAACCATTATATGCACCTGTGCTTTAAATCCCATATCAGTCACTGACTTGCAGATGAATTCAGAAAATTAAATGTCTAAGTGATCAAAACTGTAGATGCTAATAACTGAGAGATCAAAATGGCTGGCTCAGGTTGTTCTAAGTGATTAAAATAACTAGTGTTGGTCAGAAAAAAAATGATGAAAATGAAATTTCAATGAGAAGCAGAAATGAAATTTCATGCAGATTTACATGGATTTTTCCCCATTTTTCAGCCAACTGCAAAATCTCATTTATAACAATTAGAATCAGCATTAAACCCTTACAGATGCAGTTCCCAAGTGCCCTCTGTAATAGGAAAAAAATAACTTCCTTTAAAATGAGACTCATTCTATGGTTAGCCTTAGATCACAAAGGAGCATGTTCTATAGCCTCCAAGCTACAGAGGCAAAGATACATACAGTAACAACCCCACAACCCCACTTCTTGAGACCATAGAAAGAATCAGAAAGTCAGAATGGTAACTCAGGTCATTATGTTTCAAGACATACATACAGACAGACAAGTTAAACAAAAACATAAAATACTTTTGCTGGAAGGTTGCATACTAGTTTATTACTTAGAATTCTGAATGATAACACATAAGAATCCAAAAACAGAGAGACAAAGCAAGCTGGTCCCTAAAACAGAGAGGCACAACTCACCTACCTTACCTAAACTGGTGCCATGCAAACTGACTGCAGCTAGGCCCAACTTGCAGGCTACTCTACAGAGCCCCTTATCTTACAAGCAGAACCATGAAAAAAAACCTGAAATGTGAAGTGACAGCCTACAGTTTAACACAGTTTTAACTCCAGAGAGACCTAGTCCACTAAAAGATACAGGGGAAAAAAATCTGTAATAGATAAAGGACAGGACTAGAAGTTAGGAGACCTAGGTTCTAGTTCTATTTCTACCGCTGATTTGCTGTGTGACCTTGAACAAATAAATTTAATTTAATAATTTCCTCTGCTGTAGTTTATTAATCTTTGCAATGGGGATGCTAGTTCCTATGTCAGATTTATGTTGCAATGCTTAATTCATCTGTGTTCATAAAGATTTTTGGGATCCTTTGATTAACAGTACTAGCTTGGTACAGAATACTATTATAGTTTATCATTTATGTAGCTAAACTCAAGAGGACCATTCTGTTAACAATATTCTAGCATAAAAAATCCTCTAGCAAATAATTGTATACTCCTGGTCAGTCCTGTAGGCCACTAGAGAAATATATAGTTAACCTCCGAGCCATGTAAATGACTGCATATAAATATTTTGTGCTCCAGTTTTTACTACAATATGTCAATTGATTTGGAGGAAGGGGTTCTTCCAGGATATGTAACTGTCTTAATTCATGAGACTCTTAGATAAAAGTCCATACACACACTACATCTTGGCAGCCAGAGCCCTGATTTTCTGATCTTTATTATTGTAACGTAATACTTGTTATCAAAAAGAATGGGCAATTTCCACAGTAAGGTCCTGACTCACCACTGATCTCCTGCACTCACACAGAGCCTCACTGAAGTCAGTGAGGATTCACCCATTCATAGCGCTTATAGGAGTCGGGCCAAAATATGTAACATTCACAATTAGCACATTACTGGTCAATCTTATCTTATGTCTAATGGATCAGATTTGCAAAGTGGCCTAAGGGAGTTAGGTGCCCACCTCTCATTGGTTGTCAATCACAGCCAATAATATTTAGCAAGGAAGTTTTCAAAAAACATGCCTTTCATATGGCTCATGGACAAAATCCAACCCTAATCTAAGACATCTCTACTCCCAATGGCTTCAGAAGTCAGTGAGACATCAGTGGGAGTTGCTCCTGCTTATGTTTTAAAGAATTTAGCTCTGTAAATGTAACACTCATCCGCACCTGCACATACCCTAATCTCTCCTTTATTTAGGTTGCCTTTGAACTGGGTCCTTATCCCCTTCACTTCATGTACATGGAAAAAGGGGGGTTGGGTGACGCTTGCAAATCCATCCACATTCAGCAAGTCAATGAATATGTAAAATAGTATGTAATAATATCTAAATAATTATTCCATTATGAACTCAATCCAATTCTATTATTTGATTTCAGAAATGGGTTTTGAACATGGGCCTGTTGGACTAATCGGATCATCATTTTCCTATTCTTTTCTATTTGAATGTTGAGTGACATAGTTGTATTTGAGCAAGGCAGTGATTTCATTTCACCAACAGAGGGAACTGCTATTCCAGCAAAGTGACAAGAGCCAAACTGGCCAGGGGAAAATATTCCCTCCTAGACTGAAGGGAACCACAGGAGAAATTCAGGCAAAATGTCACCTCTCAAACACAATGAGGACAGGATTACAAAAATCTAATTAGCTGTTTCATTAGCCGAATCCTATCTGTGGCCACAGCAAACAATGGGTATTCGGAAGCTGTCCATCCATTTTAAATACAGGCGCTGTCATGGAGATACTCTGGCTAATGTATTCTCTGCATTCCCTCTGATTGTGGAGTGACTTCAAGGAGGCATTTTGTTTAGTTTTTAAGGAAGTGGGGATGTTTTAAAGGTACATCACCACCTCTGTAATGACACATTGCATGCCTCCTGCTAAAAAAAAGTCTTTATTTCCTTCTTCCCTGGTTAATTTAATTGAGTGTACTTGTTTTACAATTATTATGAAAACTACATCAAAACATGTGAATGCTCAAACCAGGAGAACCCTACGCTTCAGTGTTACAAACATATTCAGAAACTTTCTAATTAAAAAAGTCTAATTAGGACTCATTTAGATTTTAGAAGTAAATAAAGAACTTTTATGAAGACAGTTGCAGTGGAGTTTACAGATCATGATAGGGGTAAGTGGCATTTTTTTCTTCCATACACAAAGTTATTTTATTAATTTCATTTTCTAAATAACACTCATAGTTAAATCACAATCAAGTTGTCACTACTGGACACAAGCCGTTGCAAAACATCATAGTACTGATGTTTCCTTTTCACAGGAAGGAATTCAGGAGGCCCCCCTCATACTATTGGTGGCTGCAGCTGCATACTGCTTTTATTCAACCCATCCAACATGCTTTGTGGCTGCAGTCACTCTCCAGCTTGGTGATGCAGGCACTCGAGTGCTATCTAGCAGGAGTTCACAGTGGCAACACGTCATAGGGATAGATCCACAAAAGGATTTGGACACGTAAGTCCAAAATGTAGGTCCTCAGTCGCCACCCAACCCTGGACATGCCTAAGTTCCTTAGGCACCTATGTTTCCACCAATTAAGTTCCCTAAACCTAACCATTGAGTATGCGTGCAACTAGCTAAGGCCTCATGTGCAATAACTCTCTCTGGCCTAACCTCCACCAGGATCTTCAAACATCCTCACACTGCCTATCTTGCTGGCTGGGAACAGTCGGGAAGGTGTTCTCAGAAGTTGCCTGAAAGACTGGGCCTACCAAAAACAAACAAACAAAAAAAGCCTGAGGAAGAGGCAGTGCCCCTCTTATAACCTTTACCCTCCTGGTTAGAGCAGTCACCCAGGATCTGGGAGACTTGGGTTCAAATTCCCTCTCTTCTGGATTTGAACTCAATTCTTCAACCTCTCAGCGGAATGCCCTAACCACATGGGGTATTCTAGGGTAAGGCTCTCTCAATCTTCCCCATTGAAGCTTTGTATAAATAATTTGTAGTTATTGGAACACAGACTTGAACTAGGATCTCCCAAATCCTGGATGAATGCCTTAACCGCTGGATTATAGAGTCAGTCTCACTCAGTCTGTGGCCCAGTGCCTTAGGAACAATTTGCACAATCAAACTGATGATCCTAATATGGTAGGTGAATGTGACAAGATTCAGAACATCTAAATCGGGACATGTTTGGGGGTGTAAATACTACTGTAATGGTGATAATGGTGACAGAGGATGGGGAAATAAAACAAGGAGAGAAAAACAAGGAAGACTAAAACATTTACTGCAAGAATTTATTTACAAGACAAAGAAACTGAACTGAAAAGCAGGGACAGATATTACTACACTCTCTGTAGAATGCACTTATACTTTACACTCCTATAAGACTTTTCATTGGAGGATCTAAAAGTCCATTCCAACATTAATTTTGACTAAGATCAAGTGTGTTTTCACTTCAGTACCTGACATGCCATCTAGCTGGGGACAGTATCTGTCAGTATCAATAAGCTTTATTTCACTAATGTCTATGTCTTAATTAAGCCCCATAATGCACTGTTGAGGTGGTAGTATACCTCTTTTAGAGTTGGGTTAACTGAAGGAAATAGAATTGAGGTGACTTGCTGAAGATCCAGAAGAAAGCAGTAGCAAGGGCACTGATGCGATGCAAATGCAATTACAGCAGGAGCAGCAGCAACACAACAAAAAAGAATAATTGGGTTAAGAGGAAATTCTGCCAGCCCCTACAGATGTGACGTTTTCTTCCCTCCTACAACCAGTGCCAAAATGGCAGCAGAAAAATCCTTCTCTCTTCAGAGGGAAAAAATGTTTTATTCCAGAGATCCACTACTACCAATGTCAAATCACCATGTGCATTTTCCTCATTCACCTACTAAATGGTTACTTCTTGCTGCAAGCAAGGTGTCTTTCTATGCTTGAACTGGGGTTTGAGTCTCCAAATTGATATTCAATATAATTTTTCTTTGAAACAGAGACAGAGCGAAACCAAAATCCTGGATTTGAAGGTTGGGGTCATTCACATATAGACCCAAAATTCTCAGGTTGCACCCACCTCTAATTTTACCCTATTAGTTTGATGTATACATCTAATAAAGGAGTGTCATCCCATGTTCCAAACATTTTTGATCAATATTATCATCGGAAGATTCCACTCAAGAAACTGAAGTCCCTGTATGAGCTTTGGCTTTCTGATACAGTATCTGTTCTGCTAGCACCTTCTGCTATGCTCCTTGGAAGCAGGGTCAAACCTGCTCATCATTTAATTCAAAGGCCCTGATTCAGCTCTGTCTCATGCCAGTTTTATGCCAGGGTAACTCATCTGAGCTTAATGAAGTTCTTTAGTGTAAAAATGGAACAACTTAGCAGTGATTCAAGCACAACTTCTTTAGGGCACAAGGCATTATTTCATTATCTCTCTCACTTTTCATTACCAAAAACTTGTTCTCCCATTGCACCTCTAACAGCTGTGGGAGTGTGGGTAGGAAAACAGATTTTTTTAAATAGTTTTACTGAATATCAGGAAACATTTTCCAGTTGAGAGAGATATTCTAGTGAACAAGCTTGTGTTGGCAAAATAGGAGAAAATTGAGAAAGTGATCTGAGTTTCTATATTAGTATCTATTATTCAAACATAGAATTACTGATTGGCTAGTCTCTACAGGATAATTTTCTATCCAAAAATAAATTCAGGTTTTGTTAAAAAAAAAAAAAAAAAAAAACAGGCAGATAGCAAATCAGTTAATGTAAGAGGAAATGGCAGAACATCTAGTTTTCTTCTTCATGCATATTAAACTCATGCAAAACAAATTTGCCATTGTGATCAGCACCAACAGTAAGTAAACAAAACCAATATTTTCCATTGCTCAGAATACCAAACAAGGTGAAAACAAAATGAATACTAGGAAGAGAGACAATATATAGAAAATCTCAGGAAGGGCTTTTCATCTAGTGTAAGATGTAAGGAAAACAGACTTAAGGTGTGGATGTTTTAGCATCACTTAATCTCTTGTGTGTCTTTCATGAGGTAAAGTATTTTAGTTTGGTACCTTTTATAAATTTCATGGAGCCATATGTTGCACCAATTGCACCACTGTAAGTAAGGACTGACTGTGACCCAGGAAGTTAGATAACACATGGCCACTAGATTGTGCCACTAGTTCATTAATCAACAGAAAACATTTTTTGACTGTTTCTAAGAGGAGGTATGACATGTATCCCTTGATCTCTGGCCTGAAAAACACAGTACCATGTTGTGCAATTTAAAAACAATTTGCATGTATTAATAATAAAAAAAGAAAACAAAATGGAAAAAAACTAACAAACACAAAAACAAGATCAAAATCATAGTTCATTCTAATAACTTACCCTGATAGTCATTTCCTAAAATCCATCCCTCTACCACAGCCTATAGAAAAGTAAGCTCCCACAAGAGCTGGCATTTACACCAGAAAGAAGGTTCTCAGCATGCCTTATTATTAAAGGGTACTTGCTTTTTTCTCTGACAAAGACTACCCAACTTTGCTGGAGTACGGAGAACCAATGAAAAAGAAGAACAATAGAATGGAAGCACATTGGTCTCTGTGTGTATATGTTTGTGAGGGAGAGCACTAAGAATTCTGTTTACAGAGAACTGAAAATGGTCTGTAGGTCCACCAAACTGAATATACTGAAGGGAATTCATGTATTTTTAGGAAGAACAGTCTGATCCACTCATTGTCAACTTCTGTTTTGTAAGAGAAATTCAATTAAAGCGTTTTAGAAGAGAGAAACAATGTCTGATATAAAGCTGTGCCTGAAGCTAAGTGTCATGGCCAGGTCATGGGCAGCCAGACCTAGTAGTCAAAGCCAGAACCCAGTCACAAGACAGGAGTCAGTTGGGTCAGGATACCAGGAGGTCAGAAGCAGGGGACAACCTGGAGATCAGAATCACAAGTCAGGCCAGGTCAGGATACCACAGGGTCAGAGTCAGGAGATCAGAACCACAAATCAGATGCCAGGAGCCACAGGAACAGGCAGCACAAGGAACACAGCCTAGAAAAGGGTAGAGTCCAGTTGTTCAGACAACTTACTGTTCCTGCTGCTGGCTTAAGTACGGTCAGTGGGTCAATCAGCTGCTCTGGTACTCTGCCAATAGGACTGCAGGGATGGAGCCTCAAACTGGGGCTGGGCTTCATGGGTTTCAGGTGAGCAAGTGTTGGCTGGTAAGCTGTCAGATAGAGGGTTGGAGTGGGGCTGCTCCTGTAAATGCTGCAGGCTTTTGACCAAAAAAAAAAAAAGACACTGTAAATGCCATTGCATAGTTCCATATTTATTTTCTCTTTCTGATTTGCATGGGCCTGATATTTCTGCTAGGAAAGTGAGAGCAAGTTTTGTCATTGATTCCAATGGGAGCAGCAATAGGACCCAGTACCAAATATACTCAGCTTATAAGGTAAAAGATCACCTTTCCCCCTCAACATTCAGTCTTTTTAGCTCATCCATGGACTTGAAAATTCAGCTGGCTTTTTTTCTTTCTGCCTTTTACACCACCCCTCCGTAGTCCAAGGGTCCCCCGTCTCCTCAGGGTACTCTGCAGCTGGCAGTCCCAGCAGCTCTTTGGGTTAATTGTAAGATGGAGTTCTGACAGCTCCTTGGAATCCTCCTCCAGGGGTTGGCACAGCTCAGTCCAGTGGTGAGGCAGAGACCTCCAACTCCTTCCCTGGCTCTGGGCTGAGCCAGAGGCCCCACCTCTTATACTTCCTGTTCCACTGTACTTCCGGCATGAGGGGTGGACCCAACTTGGCTCCACTCCCCAGAGGGTGGAGCATGGTCCCACCTCCTCTGGCTCAGAGGGAGGCCACTCTGCTTCACTACTATCATATTTAGGTACCAAATAAAGTTGCTAGATTTTCTAAAAAAGCTCGGTCTGTTGCAGTGGAAGCTGTGCTTTTGAAAATCTGATTCCAACTCGGGGAGCTGAGTAGAACTCGTTCAGAATTTTTCAATGAACTGCTGATTAGTGAAGACCAAAACTATTTGTGAAAGAAAGTTAGTTTCAACAAATCTAACTCAATTAAAAAAAAAGTTCCAAAATTCTGAAAGCACCCTATTTATACATTTTTAAGCCAGAAAGTTTCATTTACTGTCATAAAATGAGTTTTCATGTTGAAGTTTTAGTAAATTTAGATTAAAAAAAGTTAAAAAAATAAAAGTCAAAATCAAAATGAATCATTTTGAAATTATCAATACAAATGTTTTGATTGACCCAAAATAATTCTTTTATGTTTATATCTTGGATTTTTGGTTTTAAAATATTTTTTGAGATTTTGACTTTTTGTCTTGATTTAGGATACAAATTTTTTTGATAGCTCAATTTTTTGCATGGTTGGAAAACTGTTGCCTGCCTTGCTCTACTATTGAGCTCTTTTTTGAAAATCAAGCCCTAAATAATTTACTCAATGTTCCTGACACAAGAAGCCTGTTTTAGAGCCAAGAATCAAACTCCAGTGTCCCAATCCGAGAGCCAAATCCAAAACCTTAACCAAAAAACCATTCCCCTCCCTTTTTGTTTCTCTTTAAAAAACAGTATTCCATAGTAATGTACTGAAATACTACAGATCAACTCATGAGGTTCTTCTCAGACAAATTCCCATTAACAGAAAAAGTAATATGTAAAAGCTAAGTAAGAAACCCAATAATTGGTCCTATAGTTTGTCCTAGCGTTAATGCAATCTTTTGAGTCATTATTATAATACTATGCAGTATTATAGTATTGTTTCTATATGGAATATGACTCTCTCTGTGCATAAGTAAGGATCCATTGACCTGCCTCTCAATTAATCCAGCAATATCTCCCAATACCTCATCTTGCATTCCTACTGAAAGATCCCCTACCAAACTAGGCTTTGGGGCACAGCACCCACTGAATGGATTCTAAGCACTGTAAAATTATAGAACAATTAACTACACATCTGAAATGTACCAGTTCCACAACAGGCAGAGTCCAGAATTTGCTCGTAAATGTCTTTACTTGCCCTGAAGTCTAGCATCATTAAATGGGCACCAGTTGCCAATTTGTCTGTCCTTTGTCAAAGCAACTTTGTTGGTACCTAATAGTCTGTCCAGAACCCACAGCGAGGATGTTCCGCCACGTTTGAGGATATGTGTATGCTAATTTGAGCATCTACGCAATCTACCAGTAAGGCTCCCGCATTTGAGAATAGGCCTCTAATCTTTTTATTATCAATACCTTCCAATATTTGTATTGCTTGTTATTAACCCAAACTTTGCAAGTATGCCCTAAGTTTTGTGTAACCAGGACAAGTGCATATTGTAGCTCAGTGTATAACATTTGAATATTTCCAGCCCATCATTTTTTTCGCCACTTGGCAGTCAGTTTAAAGGAAACAAAACAAAACAAAACCGCACAAAAAATCCTCCACAGGTCGGGAATAGAATATTGATCAACCATGAGAGAGAAAAAATGGGGGGCAGAAAGAGACGGGGGCATGGTGGAGAATCATTCCTTCAAATTCACAGTTGTCTAGTCAAACTGGAAAATCCCTACAGGGAGACAAGCATAATAATTAATTTTAAGGTCAGGTACTCAGAAGCACGTACAAATGATCCAGCTAATAATTTTGTTCCCTTTTTGCATGTAATAGTGTTGCCCGGCCCCTGCATCCAACAAAAAGATTCCAGAAACTCTGCCAGAGGAAACGGAGTCAGAGTTGTTATTTCAGCATTCTCATCTACTGTCTTGTTAACTGCAGACCTGAGGACAGAAAGTACTTTTTCCTTCGTTAAAAAGAAAAGAAACAAAAATCCCACAGGAATCTAATACACTCTGCAAAAGGTTATCTGAGAAGTAGAGCCATCAGTCAGGGTATTTGAAATGAAGATTGCAGTGGAATTAGTAGTCCCGACAAATGTTTCAATTCATAATCAAATTAGCAGCTCAAGGTTTAGGGAATGAATTCAAATAGATACGCTCAGTCTGTACAGGCTTCATAATTCTTCGTTCCTTCCTTTTATTTAGGAGATAATAATAATTAAATGTGATTTGAATGGAATGTAATAAAGTACAGCTTAGCAGTATTTCAGGATTCATAACAAAAATAATTAGATCCTCTGATATTATTTGAAACCACACTGCTATAACCCTTTATTAAACTAAAAAGGAAAGAAAAGAAAATGATGAATTTGTTGGCTTTATTAGAATCCAGAATGAAACCCCATCTTTAAAGAGATACATTATATTTTTATTGCCTGAGCTATCTGGGGACCCTCTCTCTCTCTTTCCCTTTCTCACTCTTTTGTAACCGAAGATTTACTGACTACACAGTGGATTCCTGTGGCATTTTGCATTTGGTGAGGAAAATGGAATGTGAAAATTAAATCACAGGAAACAGGAGAAAACTGACAGCATCCTCAAGTAACAGGGAATGGAAATGAAATGTTAGCTGATATAATGATTGGACCACTAACAATTCCGTAGAATGACAGAACAATTAACTATTTTCTGAAAGACCCATGCTTATTCCTCTCCGTGAGCTAAAGAAATCATTTATTGGCCACAGGATATGCTCACGAGCAGCCAGTGCCTGGTTAGAACCAGAGGCGTTTATCCTTCTTAATGCAAAGATGCCCTGCCATTGGCAGTTCTGACTGTTCAGTGATTTTTCTAACAAAATCCAAATGCTTTCCTTCTACGTAGTTGAATCCTAAGGCTAATCAATACTTGGTCCTCAAATCTCAGGCATGCATGGCCCTTTCATGAGACCATCAAAAGCCTCCAAATAAAATATAAAAATGTATTTCTCTTAAGCAGTATAGTTTTACTTACTTCTGGAACTCCCTTGTGCATCATTACATTCTGTGCCCAGAGGTCTTCTCATCCTTCTGTCTCCATTCTTTTGCTATCTCAAACTATCCCATAGAAACCCACTTACACTTCATGTAGAACATTCTCCTTGGAAACAATTCAGCTTTTATATCACATATTTTATATTTTTCTCCCACATTATTTATTGCTAGGGATATATATGAAAAGAGAGGGTCAGATGCCATTCTCATCCAGTGCAAATCCAGAGTAACTATTTACTTTAGTGGTGTAACTTCATTTTTATATTGTTGTAAATGAGTAGGGCCCTACCAAATTCACAGTACATTTTGGTCAATTTCACGGTCATAGGATTTAAAAAATCATTAATTTCATGATTTCAGCTATTTAAATCTGAAATTTCAGTTTTGTAATTGTAGGGGTCCTGACCCAAAAAAGAGTTCTGGGAGACTTACAAGGTTATTGTAGGGGGGTTGCAGTACTGCTACCCTTACTTCTGCGCTGCTGCTCGCATCGGTGCTGCCTTCAGAGCTGAGCAGCTGGAGAGCGGCAGCTGCTGGCTGGGATCCCAGATCTGAAGACAGAGCCGCTGCCAGCAGCAGTGCAGAAGTAAGGATGGCATGGTATGGTATTGCCACCCTTACTTCTGCGTTGCTGCCTGCGGAGCTGGGCCCTCAGTCAGTAGCCGCCACTTTCTGGCCACCCAGCTCTGAAGGCAGCAGCGCAGAAGTAAGAGTGTCATGGTATGCTATTGTCACCCTTACTTCTGCGCTGCCTTCAGAGCTGGGTGCCCGGGCAACAGCCGCTTCTCTCCAACTGCCCAGCTCTAAAGTGAGCACAGAAGTAAGGGGGGCAATACTGTGACCCCCCCAAAATAACCTTGTGACCCTCCTGCAACTCCCTTTTGGGTCAGGACCCCCAATTTGAGAAACACTGCTCTCCCGCATGAAATCTGTATAGTATAGGGCAGGGGTCGGCAACGTTCGGCACGCGGCTCGCCAGGGTAAGCACCCTGGCGGGCCGGGCCAGTTTATTTACCTGCTGACACGGCAGGTTCGGCCGATTGCGGCCCCCACTGGCCGCGGTTCGCCG